>NW_027271446.1:600000-1200000 GCF_040938485.1 Diadema antillarum
GAATTTTGTTTGTTTTGAGGTGCAGTGTCACATATACATTTTTCCTCAATTAATAAAAACAATCCCTTTTTTCAATTACATTGATACCTCATAGCAATGACAGTTGCCATAGTAACAATTCCTAAAAAGAAAATACTAATATTTTGATGAAAAAAATTGAAAAAATGACGAGATTGAGTACCATATTCATTACAAATTTCTATCAGCTTTTGTTTTCACAACTTTAATTCCACATCATTTCTGTTGCCATAGCAATAACATGAGAAAAAAATGTTTTTTTTTAGGATTACAGTTCTATAGCAATCTGTTGGAAATTACTATAGAGGAGGTATCATAGTCATTTAAGGTTATCAATTGTCTTGAAGACGTTAATGCTGAAACAGAGTACATCATGACGAGAAAATTGGAACTTTTGGGGAGGTTTTTAGACATTTGTGTTGCTTATTATTTGTATTTTATGTTTCCTGGGTATATCTATAGTTTAAAAAATCTATTTCTTAACATGGTTGTTGCGATATAGGAACAAAAATGATGTGAACAGAATTATATATGGCTAGTAGTGTTGCTCATTTGTATTACTTCAAAAGTTAGGCCATAATTTCACATTTTTTCTTGAAGATTTTTTTCTACAAAAATTGATGCATTTCCATGGCAACCATGTTAAATATTAAAGGACAAGTTCACCTTCATAAACATAAGGATTGAGAAAATGCAACAATATTAGTAGAACACATCAATGAAAGTTTGAGGAAAATTGGACAATCGATGCAAAAGTTATGAATTTTTTAAATTTTTGTGTTTGAACCGCTGGATGAGGAGACTACTACGGCTTGTGAGTCATATGCGTACAACAGTATAAAGAAAATATAAAAGAAAATTCAACATATTTTCACTTTTTTCGCATAATAAAACAGCACTTGACTTGCCTCTTTCTAAAGGCAGGGGGAATAATATTGCCCATAACATTTGTCGGTAACGAGTTAGGGGAATGTGTACTTTTTTCAAAAGATGAAATTTTGTGAAATTCTCTTTATATTTTCCTTATATTGTTGTACGCATGTGACATCTAAGTTATTCATACACTGCAGTAGTCTTCTCATCCAGCGGGTACTGCACAAAAACTTCAAAAATTCATAACTTTTGAACAGATTGTCTGATTTTCCTCAAACTTTCGATGATGTGTTCTACTAATATTGCTACATTCTCTCAATCCTTATGTTTATGAAGGTGAACTTGTCCTTTAACCATTATTTTGGATATGGATATTTAAGGTTTTAAAGGTGCAATGTGATCAGAAATTCAGGAAGCTGACTAAATTTTTGTGTTTTTACTTATTTTTTTTTTGTTTAGTGTATTCTTTCCTTCCTTATCTGCATAAATAACGTTAATTTTTTCTTTAAAAAGCAGTTTTCTCATGTTAATTCTATAGCATGAAGAACGAAGTGGGGTGACTATAGTGGAAAAAAACTGACAGTAAATTGTTATAAATATATTACTCAATCTTGTCATTTTTTATGTTTTCCATAATAAATTGTTATTACCATGACAACTGTCATTGCTATGAGGTAACCATGAAATTGAAAAATCGTGATGTTTTACTAAATTAAAGAGACATGTTTATTTTGACACATTTTGGTGTTAACAGCATGTTTTCATAATGTTTAAAGAAGAACACATGTTCTTTTAAAGAAAATAATTTGTTGCCATGGCAACGGCTGAAGACATCATTTAAAAAAATGACCACGTACAGGTGCATTCCTGTTCACCATCCCCAAAAGAGATGAAAAAGCACAAAAGATTTAAACTTTTCTGAAATTGATCACTTGTTTATTTTATTCTTTCTTTCCTTTTAAATGAAACAGTTCTTCTTTCTATGAAAGAAAGTTTTCCTCATGTTTTTGCTATAGCAACGATAATAATGTGAGATTAGCATAGGAAAAAAAAAAGCTGACAATCATAGTTAGACCCTAACTGGTAATGAAATAACTTTTTCAATCAATCTTTTCATAATTTCATGCTTTTTGATTAAAAAAAAACCCATTATTTTCTTTAAAAAATAGCTGTTACCATGGTGACCGTCATCATTATGAGGTAGCTGTGATATTCGGAAATTGTGATATTCAAAGGGATAGTACAGTATTGGTGGAGATAAGAATTGGGCTTTTAGCTTTTTGCAAGCTACCAAGAAAACACTTATGAAATAGTACAGAGCATACCCTTTTAAGAGGAATTCAAACTTTATTTGATGAAAATTGGGTTTTGAATGACTGAAACATCCAAAAACAAAGTAAAACAAAGTGATCGTAACAAAATGTGGGTCCCACACTTTATTAGAATCGCTCAGCCATTTCAAAACCAATTTTCATCAAATAAACGATGAATTCCACATGGAATTACATGCTCTTTAATATTTCACAAGAGGTTTCTCATTATCTCACCAAAAAATGTTAGAAACCTGAAATTAGGCCGCAACCAAAACTATACCATCCCTTTAATTCAATCAGAGAAATATGTTCATATTGACATCTGTTGGAAATTACAGTAAGTTTTTATAATGTTTAATGAGGAATACATGTTCTTTTAAAGAAAATAATTTGTTGCCATGGCAACGGCTAAAGATGTCAATTAGAAATATGGCAACAGGTGGATTCGCGTACGGCACTCCCAAAATAAGGGAAAGAACACAAAAAAATCGAACTCGTACAGAAATGTATTATCTACGGATTTACTTCATTCTTACTTTCCTGTTAATTGAAATACCTATTTTTTCTTTAAAAGGCAGTTTTTGTCATCTTGTTGCTATAGCAACGAAAGGGAAGTGAAATGAACATAATGGGAAAGAGGTGATAGTCATGATAGTAGTTAGTAATCAATATTCCATCCGATCTTGTCACATTTTCTTGCTTTTTCATGGAAGTATCACAACTTTCTTTAAAATAGTTGTTACCATGGCAACCATCTTTGCTATGAGGTAACCATGGCGTTATAAGAATTGCGATTTTTAATTTGATTAAAGAGATGTTTAGATTGATTTATTTCGGTGTTTACTGCATGTTTTTATGATGTTTTTGATAAAGAATATACGTTCTTTTAAAGGTAATGATAAAAAATTATATGATATAATATAATAAACAAAAATTGATCATTTATTTATCTAGTTTTTCTTTTAACAGGATACTTCTCCTTTCTAGGGAAAAAAGTTGTTGCCATAGCAACGATGATAATGTGGCATGAACGTAGTGAAAAAAGCTGATGATTACCATAGCAATTTGTAATGAGTATGCTACTCAAACTTTCCATCTTTTCATGCTTTTTGATGAAAAAATCATTTTCTTTTAAAAAATAGCTGTTACCATGGCAACCGTTATTGCTATGAGGTTGCTGTGACAGTCGGAAATTGTGAGTTTTAATTTGATTGAAGCGTGATACCTTTATATTGACTTATTTTGGTGTTTTTAGCATGCATTTGTGATGTTTAATGAAGAATACATGTTATTTCAAAGAAAATACTTTGTTGCCATGGCAACGGCTACAGATGTCATTTAGAAATATGGCAACAGGTCGATTCGTGTTTGGCACCGACAAAATAAAGGAAATAGCTCCAAAAAATCTCACTATACAGAAATTTATCATCTATGGACGTATTCT
Organism: Diadema antillarum; assembly: GCF_040938485.1. Taxonomy (NCBI): domain Eukaryota; kingdom Metazoa; phylum Echinodermata; class Echinoidea; order Diadematoida; family Diadematidae; genus Diadema; species Diadema antillarum. The sequence goes on from NW_027271446.1 coordinate 603,649, forward strand.
TGCTTTTCTTTCAATCGCAATGCTTAATTTTTCTTTAAAAGGCAGCTTTTGTCATGCTGTTGCTATAGCAACGAAAATGATGTGAAATTAACATGGTGGAAAAATAAGCTGATAATCTAGATAGTAATTTATGATGAATATTCCACTCAATCTTGTCATGTTTTCTTGCCTTTTCATGAAAAATATGATTTTTCTTTATAAATAGTTGTTGCCATGGTAACCGTCATTGCTATAAGGTAACCATGACATCATGAAAATTGTATTCTTTCTCAAGTATAATTAAAAAGGATTTTAATGACATATTTTGGTGTTTACATCATGTTTTTATGATTTTTATTGAAGAATATATGTTCTTTTAAGGAAAATAATGCGTTGCCATGGCAACGGGTGAAGACGTCGGTTAGAAAAATGGCAACAAGTGGATTCGTGTTCAGCACCCCCAAAATAGGGGAAATAGCACAAAAAATCAAAATCTACAGAAAATTTTAAGAACACCCCAATATTGTGACAACTCGCCGTCTACTATTTCCTTCGATATATCGAAATTTCGTTATAACCCAACAAATCAACAATAAAAAACAAAGAGCCAATAATTTTGCGACCGGGATTCCGTTATAACCGTGCTCGTTATAACAAGAGTGCACTGCAAATACTCTAATAGAAACTACAAAAGCCGATCTCAGTTGTCAAGTCAGGATTGGCGATTCATCCGTTCTCCCAAACTATTTGACAAGTCAGTGTGAATCTCTTTGCACACTTGAGAATTGTGAAGCGATACAAGGATCATCACTGTAGGCTATTTGCAAACATAATGATGTAAATTAAACAAAATAATGATATCCTATAGCCTTGATGCAAGCCTTCTTTGTATAGATCTGCCAACAAATCAACAATTGATTTGCTTCTTCGACTTAAAATTTATAAATAAAGAAAAAAAGCATATTTGTTACCTTTCGTGAATGTGGTCGTGTTGCAATAACCTTGCTGTAATAACTGTGAGGGATATGCTGGAGTAATGTCATCAAATCATTATACTCCCCGAAAGAACGTGATATTGATGACTATGTCTGCGAACAAAGCAGTGGGAAAGTGGTGGGGGCTGATTTCGTTATTAAATGAAATGAGACAAATTCCAATCTAAACGAGAAAAAAAACAGACGTCCGCTTTGAGGAACTTCAAGCATTCTGTTCTTTATATTTGACTTCATTTATCTATTCATTTTTTTGTTTACAAAGGTGGATAGCGTTTCAGTACCTGGCTGATTTTCAAAGGTCCATGTACAAATTACAACAGTGTTCAAGGTATAAAAGCAAAAAGTAACAAAGCAGGAATTATTTACAAAGTCCCAGTTTGAGCGAGTTTATCACAAACGGACTCTGTAAATTTCACCCCCCCCCCCAAAAAAAAAGGAATAATAATAATGGCATATCTAAACAATGGTGTTAATGAGAGCATTTTGGTATGTGTAATAGATATCTTAAGCGCACTATTGACATCATATATCACCAAAAGGGGTAGAAACTTTCTCTGTCTCTTCCCTCTCACACCCTCCCTCCCCCCCTCTCTCTCTTATCTTTTATCTTTAGTTCCTCTTTCTGCTTTCTGTTCTGCATGGAAAAAAAAAACAGTTCAGTCCAAGCGCATGTTTTAATAAATCAAGTCCAGTAATTGTAAGTAGTTCTTTTGCTTTCACCTCGCTTCACTTCGATGTGTCTGCTTTCAATACACTGTTAAATGGAAAAGTTAAACTCGAAAACAAGTTCGTTGAATAGAAGGAGAAAATAAGAGGAACAGGACAGCAAAAAATAAGTCTGTTATAAGCAACTAAATTTCAGATCTATTTCATGCTGCTCTTTTCCTTACAATAAACGGTGCAGTGCTTACAAATATTAGATAAAGTCAGAATTGAAAAGTTGCAAAATGGCCCAATTTTTGACGTCCGTAATGCAGTTTCCTCGTGATGAGTTCCCCATTTTTTCTTTGGTGTTCATTCACTCTAACATCAGCATTTTTATGGAGTGAAACATGTATGCGTTCAACCAAACAGATACACACACACACACACACACACACACAAACGATCATGACTCAAACCATTTCATCTCACAGAACCTCGCCACATTAACCGCGACAAAGACATAAAGAGGTGAAATGGCATGGTCTTGATTTTATTGGAATTTCATCTTTTTTTGTCTTCATTTTGTCGTTATTTTGTGTTTACTTTATGTTTACTTTGCCTTTATATTGTCAATGAACATGATCGGATCTCAGCATCTGGTGGACGAGCCAAGTGCTTGCACCACCGCCTGGCACCGTATCCTCATGCTGTTGATTGGCGTCACCCATTATCTGACGGAGTCCTGCATATATGTCGTTGCATCTTGTGACCCTCTTCCCCACACCTCGACCAAGTTGATCCCAAAAATGTTCTATGGGGTTGAGGTCGGGGCTGCATGCAGGCCAGTCCATTTCTAATGATGCCCTCTCTCTCTCTCTCTCTCTCTCTCTCTCTCTCGAAAGTTGCCCACATGTCTCGCTCTATGTGGTTTTGTGTTGTCATCTTTTTGAAGCATCTCAGCTTAAATTTGCCCTATGGCGCGGGGTTTTTGAACATTGCTTACAAGTGGTGATGTACAACCATAAAACTTTATGAGCTATCAAAATTGCCTGGATGCCACCACTGAAAACTTGAATGTGAAGTTAAAGATGTCTATTGAAATTTGCCTTCATGGCTGACCAGTTGAGAACAAAAGACATAACACAAAAGAACATGTTCTTTATGTACTCTTCACGACCATTCTCATTCATAAGGACAGTTCTTGTTCGTTTTGCAACTTTTCAATGCAGACCTTTTCAGACACTTTTGAGTACAGTTCTTTACCTGATAGCATAATCATAATGAGTAGGATATCATTTTAAAGAGAATTGAATACTCTTTCCATTGATATTAAGCATATTTTGTATAATGCTTACAAACTGGAGGAATTTACAACTGAAGTCAGATATCCACACTTTTTTTGAAGGGTTTATTTAAGTACATATACAAAATAGGTTTTCATATGTTATACTTACTTTGATCTCCTTGTCTTCGCAAATGACATCAAGAGGAACAATTTATCACAAAATCGTAGGTTCTTCGTTCACGCAATCTGTGATTAAAAAAATATACAGATAGACACAAATCATGCATTTTTTTCCAATACATTTTTTGAGAGCAAACTGATCATTTCTAGATTATTTTAAAGTGGCATCCAGACGATTTTCTTAATTTCACATCATGTAGTATATAAATCGGCAGCTCCAGGAATAGATTTGTGGAATTTATTGCTGTCCTTGAGTAGAAAAAACAATACTCTGAAAAACTTAAACAAATTACAAAGCAACTCGACTTGCCGAGTTTCGTCAGCTCATCATCTCGTCTTCTCGTCCAATACAAATCGACTTAACAACTCGGCTTCTTGTCTTCTTCACCTAAACAAGTCGACTTGCCGAGTTCCAATAACTCGGCTTCTTGTTATTTAACCTGTCTTCTCGTCTTCATATCTCGTCATCTGGTTGGCACTTTTAATCTTCCGTAGTAAACACAGGGGGTCGTAGGGATATGATTTCGCTCCACTTTGCCGTGCATGTCCGGTCGGCACTGGCAGCAGCTAGCTCAGTGGCACTGTACTGCAGTCCAACCCCGGCTGCAGCCCCACGGTAAATGAAACATAGCTAGCCACTTTCCTTACCTCTCTACACTTGTTTCCCCTCGGTTCTCTTAGAAGTCGATGTTCGAGGTGTTTCTGTTTTATAACTCGTGTGAACAAATGGTCGGGATTGCATCTGGCTTCAGGAGTTTTCTTGGTTTATAACCGAGGGCCACAGCCTGCCGGTCCACGTAAAAACATCGCTTCTCAAATGGTCCACGCACAGGTAGGTCACAACACGATATCGAGATTTTGTAGGCCCTAAGATTCTTATGTTCGGCATCGTTGTACCGACATTTCCCAGCCATACAGCTCACCTTTGACGATACTTTTGTGGGCCTGGGATGGAAAAAAGGATTTTCCTGGGAAATTTTCTGCACAATTCGAGCAAAACTACTGATGTAAGATAGCCTGACCAGACGACGCTGAATGCGGTCGCCCCTATAGTGTACTAGCAGGCCAGTGTAGAACCGTTTCTACCTACAATCTGTGCGTACTAGAACATGCATGAGCGGTGACAGGGCTGCAGCTGCGCTTGTGATATACTGGAAAAGTGGGAAGGGCAAACCGCGTACGGGGTATCTACAGTAGATCTAGTTGTACCGTCCACACGTGTACTGTGCGAATATAATACACAATACATACACACATACACACACACACACACACACACACACACACACACACACACAACGTAGAAACAATGTCAAATACTAGTAGCCACCGACTTCTTCATGCATCCGGGTAACTAGGGAGCGTACGGATAACGAGCAGAACACGGCTGGGAAGAGTTGTGCCTCGGTGACGTCTGACTCTCCGCCAGGACTTGCTCATTAGCATATTCACCATGCAGATTCACACTTTTTCAACCAAAATTTACGAGCTTATTTGGTGATTTGAAAGTTTGTTTTTTGGTGAAAGTAGTTCATTGGAGGTACCAACAACAACATATTTTTTTTCATTCGTGAGGACTGCCTCACTTTAAAGGACGAGTCCACCTTCATATACATGTGGATTGAGTGAATGCAACAATATTATAGGTTTTCCCGGCCAATTTCGCACTTTTGTCAGTCCATTTGATAAAAGGTTCATTCAATTTAGCGAAAATCCTCGTCACTGCACATTCTGTCATTCAAAATTGCAAGTTGGTCGTTCAATTTAGCATTTCGATTGAAATTTGCACATGTGCCTTTCGAATTCATAAAACGAGCATTCAAATTGGCACGTGCTCTTCAGTCATTCAAATTCGGCAACACTGGCCGAAAGGGGTATTTCAGTCATTCAATTTCGCGTATGGGCAGTCAAATTCCTAACATGTTCATTCAAATTAACGTCATGTTATTTCTTTTTTGATAGGGTGATAACATTTAAACGCGTATTTCTATATTACTTTTTGTTTCATCCACGCACTGTTAAGCAGTAAAAGTATCATATTTTTTACCATATATAACTCGAGTTTGTTGTTCTGTAACCCCCCCCCCCTTTTCTTTCATACATGTCATTTTAGGCCTACATGTACCAATGCTACATATTAACTTCATCTTCTTACAGTCATGACAGCACAAGTTAGATACAGACGTATTTCTCAAGAAGACAGGAAAAGAATTATAGGAACATTCGTTTTTGATGATCATAACCTTGACTTCCTAGAATTGCCCGACACACTCGGAATAAAGTGCTCAACGGCCAGATAAGTTGTGGCCACATGATGCACTATATCTTCCGACTGGAAGAATCACTAAGCACATTGAAAAAAAAAAACTGTTGCCAAAATCTCTAAAATAAGTACGAAAATATGAAATGTAATGACACTTGCAAAACAATAACTATGTTGACAAAAAAAAGAAAGATTTTAAAGCATAAACATGCGTGCTAAATTGACTGCAAAAGATGTTAAATTGGATGCCCAAAAATGAATTTGAATGAACGAGTGCGGCATGTCCGTGATCACGTGACTATATCATTCTAAACTGAATGAACGAATAACGAAATGGTGCTTGTTTACGAATTTCAATTGAAAAAGTGTTAATTAGAATGAGGCTAAAGGTAATTTGAATGCTCCAAAATGAATTTGAATGAAGAGATCATAAAATTGAACTACCGAACATGTCATCTACGCTAAATTTTGCTAAATTGAATGCAGCAATTAGGAATTGGACTGACAAAGGTGCGAAATTGGCCGGGAAAACCCATAGTAGAACACATGAGTGAAAGTTTGGGGAAAATCCGACAATTCATTCCAAAGTTATGAATTTTTAAAGTATATGCGCAGTCACTGCTGGATGTGAAGACTACTAGTGTACGATATCACATGCGTACAACAATATAAGGAAAATAAATAGAAAATTTCACAAAACTTTACTTTTTGAAAAAAGTTCACATTTCTCAAATTTGTTGCTGATGTATGTTAAGGGCAATGCTATTCCCCCTGCCTTCTGAAAGAGAGAAGTTGAGTGAAAATATGTTGAATTTTCATTATACTTTCTTTATATCGTTGTACACATGTGGCATCACAAGCTATTGTAGTCTCGTTATCCAGCCCTGACTAAGCAGAAACTTCAAAAATGCATAACTTTTGAACGGATTGTCCGAGTTTCCTCAAACTCTCTCTGGTGTGTTCTATTAATATTGCTGCATTCACTCAACCCACATGTCAATGAAGGTGAACTTGTCCTTTAACTTCGTCTTCGTACAGTCATGACAGCACAAGTTAGATACAGATGTATATCTCAAAAAGTCAGAGAAAGAATTAGAGGAACATTAATTGATAATCATGACCTTGACTTCCTAGTACTGGCTGACACGCTATGTTAAAAAAAGCGCTCAACGGGCAGATAAGTTGTGGCCACATGCAGTAAACTCGGACTGGGAGACTCAATTAGCACATTAAAAAAAAAACTGTTGCAAAAATCTCTCAAATAAATACATGATAATAATATATGAAATTGTGCTTACCAAACAATAACTATGCTGAAAAAAATAAAGAAAGAGCCTAAGCATAAACATGTGTGCCAAATTGACTGCAAAAGATGTTAAATCGGATGCCCAAAAATGAATTCGAACGAACGAGCGCAGCATATACGTGATCACGTGACTGCATCATCACACGATCATTCTAAATTGAATGAACGAAAACGATCGAAATGGGGCTTGTTTTACGAATTTCAATTGAAAAAGTATTAGAATGAGGTTAAAGGTAATTTGAATGCTCAAAAATGAATTTGAATGAAGAGATCGTAGGTATATATACTTGTATCTTCAGTCTATTTGCTTTGATGTAAAGCGCCTTGAGCATTTAATAAAAGTGGAGAATGGCGCTATAGAAATTGTATGTATGTATGTATTATTATTATTATCATTATTATTATTATTATTATTATTATTATTATTATTATTATTATCATTATTATTATTATTATTTGGAACACCGAACATGTCATCTACGCTAAATTTTGCTAAATTGAATTCAGTAATAAGGAATTGGACTGACAAAAGTGCGAAATTGGCCGGAAAACCTATATTTCAAATGAGTTAGAAATATTTGTGTGCACAGAATACGGACAAGAGCAGTGACCCCCTGCTGTGATAAATGCGATTTCATACGTCAGTCGACGCATTCACGCTGATAACAGAATCACTCGAATTCGCAAAAGCGAGAAAGGTATTATTCACAAAAATAACCCATAAGAATAATGAACAGAGACCATGAAATAACAAAAAGCCTACCCTAATTATGTGTTCTGAACGCTTTTGGATTCGCCAACTTTTCTGACTAATGTTGGCGAAAATCAGATTTTGCCTCTGCCATTAGCGACATCAACTTTTAGCGAAGTTTAGCAATAACTATAATAGCAACATTTTTGACCGAATGCAGTCTGGGTGGCAGAAGCTGAATATTGTCTGTCCAATGTTTTTTGATGTTTTTACCCTATTTCCAGGGTGCTAAATCCGAATCTTAATGATGCAACTATTTATTTCTTGAGGAATAAAAAAGCTCAAGATGGCCACCAAAATGGAAATTCCCGTATATTTCCCTTGAAACAGTGAAAATGTGAACAAATTGATATTCTTACCCTATTTCAAGGATGATGAATCCGAATCTGGATAAAAGAGCTCTTGCATCCAAGAAGTTGTTTTTTTTTAGATAGCCAAAATGGCCGCCAAAATTCCAAATTCTGATATTGGTATTTCCTTATGAAATGTAAACAAATTGGAATAGATTGAGCGAATGCATTTCATATATACAATAACCTGTTTTGTGTTGTATATTTATATTTCATGTTGAATAGTTTTTAAAGCGTATTTTTATGTTATATGAAAACCCAATCAGTCCATGCTTTACAAGGTTGTTGTATGGCTTGTAATCATTTTTATCTAACACTGCTCAATGTTTTCACCACTTGTACTGTGTTTTCGTCATATTGACAGATAATTTCATTTCATTTCATTTCATTTTTATTTCATTTCCGGCCAAAACATATAATATGGCAATTTCATATAAACAAATTAAGTACAATGTAACTATTACATTTCCAAATGAAATTTAGATACACGTCATTTGTTTACATGACTCAAAAAACATACTAGTTGAAAAAATACATGGGCAAAATGTGACTGAATCATAAGAAAGAAAAGGTCGGAAATGGAGGGGACTGCTAAAAAGCCAAGCTTGTAGAATGCAGTCCCCTCGTGAGTCGTGAAAATTATAGTAATAATGCAACAAGACAATTTGACATAGTCCTCGGGAAACAGAAAATAAAACAAGTACACACACAAAACGCACACACAGACAAAAAACAAAGCTGCTCTCTTACATACGCGTGGAAAGAATAAATAGGAGGTCAAAGGCCAGAGGGGGACAGGAAGACAGAGGAAGAGAGAGAAAAGGGCAAAGGAGGAAGAGTTCAAGGGTCAATGCTAGGGCACATGAGACTTTGGTCTTACCAAGAAGTGGACTATCTATAAGTAATATATATAACAGTTATGAAATAGATTAAACAAAGTAAAGACATTAACAGCAAAGAAATCAGTTAGCAACTTTCGAAATGCAAATCCCCAGTGATATAAGAATTGATAAACATTTTCTTTAATTTCAAAGTAAAAGTGTTAAAACTTAGAGATTCTTTTATGCTGCTGTCAAGGGAGTTCCAAAATTTAGGTCCAGCGAAGGATAATATAGACTTTGCAAAAATTGTCCTAGAGAGTGGTAAATGGAATTCATTGATTTGTCTCGTGGGGTATGAATGTACAGTTTTATTTTGAATAAACACGGAATCAAACGCAAAAGGAAGGGAATTATTTATCAATTTGTACATAAACTGACCTGAATTCAAACAATACAAATCCTTAATTTTTAAAATATTATTTTGATAAAACAAATCGTTTGTATGACATCTCCACGACTCTCTACAAATAATACGAAGAGCTTTTTTCTGCAATAATAATATTCTTTCTAGATATGAGGAGTAAGTGTTGCCCCAGGCGAGAATGCCATAGTTCAGATAGGGTAAAATTAAAGATGAATATAACATTATGATGAATATAACATTAATTTCAACAAATGTCGTTTTAAAATGTCGTACGTGTTTTGTAAGATGAACAATTTCAGCTTTTGAGCTGCATGTTCTTGTTTTATTGTGAATAAATCTATACTGAATTGAATTGAATTGAATTGAATTGAATTGAATTGAATTGATGGTTTTACCCAATTTCGAGGGTGTTGAATCCGAATCTGGTTGATGCAAGTCTTGCATCATTGAAATTTTGAAATATTCAAGATTCCGGCCAAAATAAATATAAAAAATCTTTGATATTTCAAAATTTTCAAGAATATATTGGAATTTCCATTTTTGGCGGCAATGATGATATTTTAAAATCCTCAAAAATGCAATAGGTGCATTATCCAGATTCGGATGTAGCACCCTGTAAATGCGGTAAAACTCCATTTTTTTGTCCATTTTTTCACCGTTTATATGGATATAGGCCCTATATTGGAATTTCAGATTCAGGTGGTCATTTTGGCGGCCGTGATTTTAAATATCTCAAAACCCTCAAGGACGCAAGTGTTGCATCATCTAGATTCGGATTCAACACCCTCGAAATATAAGGGTAAAACCATTTTTTTTAAAACCCATCGGGCTGACGGTAAAACAAGGTTAGGCCCAAAATCTGACTTTGGCACCCAGACTAAAGAGTTTGCGAAAGGCAGTCGGCAACTATTAGCAAATAATAGCGACAGTCTTTGTGAGGATTGCTAATCCTTTACCACTACTAAATGTTTCTGAACTTTTGCCAACTCTGGGGTAAGCACTGTAAAAGTGGAAATTTTCGCCGTGTGGAAATTTTCACACAAACTCGTAAACAGAAAATAGCACAAAAATAAACACGCGAATATTTTTGCTTGTCATAATATACATCACTGTGTTATGTCTTGATACCGCGGAATAAAAAAACACGCGAAATTGATCTTACTCTGCAGAGCGCGAAAGATTGCTCGGGCAAAAATATGTACATTTACAGAACCAGGCGAATCTATGGACCCTACTAAACCCTATAAAAGGATGAACAAATCTTCTCCAGCCTTCTGATTTCTTCTAACCGCAATCGAAGAATAATTTCGAGATGGATTTCCAAAATATGGACATTTCTCCTAGATTAACTGCTTCAGCCCAACCTCTCTCTTGGCAGCCGTGTCCTTCAGTTCATCTACGTAGGAGTTGTAGATCGTGGGGTATTCTTCAAAAAGGCAGCCAACAATTTTTGGTCTGCTGATGTCCCAACACAGGACTTCTTTTCTGTGTTTTTTCTCACCCTCACCAGAGGGGGATTAGAAATAGGACTCATCGTCTCCATCAGCATCAAGAGGTTCAGCAGCAGCAGCGGGTTTGGTCTGGACTGCAGCGAGTTCTTCCTCGGCCGGGGCCTCGGCATGGACCTCCCCCGACCCCGGAGGTGTTTCCGCCCTCCTTTTAGTACCTTGATTCTTCGGCATGGTAGATCTCCTATACATGGCAAATTTCTCTCAGTGGGTCAGTTTTATTCCGTAACCATACCTTATGGTCACGTGTCGGTAGCAATGACAAAGTAGAAAAGAACTTCAGCGACAGCGTCTTACAACAGTTACTGTTTGTAAAGACTTACGACTGTTTTGCAAACTCTTGCAACTGTTTGCAGAGAAATAAATTCGCAAAGACATGTTGAACATGTTCAAAATTTATTTGCGACCAAAAAAACCCCCTGAAAACTGGTCGCGAATTTTCTTGCAACCTTCAACGAAGCTTATGCAACCTGTAATGAACCCTGGCGAAATCCCAAATTCGCGACGTTCTTAGGGATTCGCCGCTCAGTGTGATATCCCCTTTCCTCTGCTGGAGAGAATATTGCTCGCACCAGTTTCTTTGAAGATTATAATTGCGCAATTCTTTGTTATATAGAAACTAGTGCAGGCTACTCAAGGAGATAATTGGGTGGGTCCGCCATACTCAAGAGGCCCGTTTTATTTTACTTTCCCCTGATATTGTTGAAAATGAAATACGATTGTTGGGAGATCCAGAGTTTTGTCTCGTAGTGTGCTATTTTTATTTAAAGCAATTTTATGTGTGCTATTATCCATAAGGTATGATTCTCTTTGAGTAAAGAAAAAAAAAGCAGAAGATAGAATAAGATACTTTACTCAACAAGTTATCCAAGCTGGCTCGATAGTCAGCTTTACCTATTATTTGCGTAAACTTTTGTTGTTGTAATTGGGTAAACATACAAGATGAAGAAATTAATTTCCCCAACTTTTAAGTTCAATTCCCCGAAATTTTATTCATGAAATGAGACAATGTATCAAGATGGTGGGGTTCCTCCTGTTATCTCCTAGAGGGTTAACAGGTTGCTTTTTTTATTTCAAGGAAGAAATTGTATATCAATGTGTTACTCAACGTACCAATTATTATGTTTATAATATAAACATATCATATATTCATAAGATATGTTTATATGCACACATAGACACACGCACACACGCATTATATATCTGCGACCGTGTGCGTGTTATTAGAATTGTTTTGTGTAAATTACGAAATCAATTGGACAAAGTGAAAACAGGTGCAGCTTAGTTGTTCAAAGCGTGTTGGGGAGCGAAAGTGAATGCTAAGTTGTGTTTGCGTTTTGTAAGTCTTTCAACTTGGCAATTTTGGGTGGCATCATCGTGTAAGTATTATGATTCTCTTTGAGATTGGATTGGATTTGGATTTATTTATTCACTACTCCATAAAAAAACATACAAACAAACAGAGAAAATACACAACAAATAAGTACAAATACATTACATTCAAATTCATGTCGTTAAGTGTGTATAAAGTAACTATATATGACTGCAACGGAGACAAAATATAAACATCAACATAAGAAATTATGAAGCATTAGGAACTTGACAGAAAGGCGGTGCCTTATATGAAGCCTTTAACATGTACCAAACGAATATCATAATAAATTACAAAGTTACAAACAGCAACACAACACAAAAAAAAACATAGACACACAAACACATGAAACAAAAAGTATATATATATAGTCTTATAAAGAATACCACGCTTCACTGAAATAAAAAAAAAAAGGTATTTTACTGAATCTATTATTTACGTAAACTTTGTGTTGTGCTCATCTATCAGATGCCGTCCTTGCCACCGTCGATTCTTGTATCTCATTTTATTTGTGCAAGTTTAATACCGATGTTGTGCTGGCTAATATCACAACCTTTCCATCACATCCGGCGGTCGTAGCAATTCGAACAGGCATACGTGACAAGCCTTTACGGATGAATGCATGTTGTGTTATAGAATTGGCACGTTTCATGCTAAAAGTTACATTATACAGTGAGTCCTTGTCAGAAGTATTGCTGCTTAATTTGGGTCATTAGTCCGTCCTTGCCACACTAACGACCTCTGGGAAAGTAAACAGTGACTCATAATGAAATAAATGCGATTTCATACGTCAGTCGACGCATTCAAGATGATAACAAAATCACTCGAATTTGCAAATGAGAGAGAATTAATTATTCACAGTAATAAGCCATAAGTAGAGAGAGCGTAAAATATCACAAAGCCTACCCTTCATTATGTGCTGTTTACCTATATGCCGCTATAAAATTGGCATATTTTACTCCGCTGGAGAGAAGCGTTTTGCTCACACCATTTCCATCGAGACTATAATTGCGCAAGAGTATTGTAGAAACTAGCGCAGGGCACTCATGGAGATAATTGGGTGGGTCCGCCTCACTCAGCAACTAGGGGGTTGTTTTACTTCAATTTCGCCTGATATCGTTGAAAATAAAATTCTTCTAATTGCTAAAGGATTGTTGTAGTTCCAGAGGTGTTTTTTTTTCTTGACGCATGCTGTAAAAGAAAAGTAATGCTATTTGTGGTACAATATTCATATTGAAAGCATGGTTCTCATTAAGATTGACCATGCTTTGCTGGGATATAGATATTATGTTTATGATTATGTATATATATATATATGTGCACATATATATATATTTTATTTATTAACATGTATATATATATAATGTCAAAAGTCTGGAGAGAAAAAAAAATATAGCGGCCAAAGAACTATATCAAATGGGATAGTCTTTCCTTTGACATGCCAGGTGGTTTAATTTTTTTTTTTTTTTTTGGGGGGGGGGGTAAGACAGCTAAGGCTTGGACAGGACATCAACTGGACTGATTATCTGACCATTAATCAAAAAAGTAATTTTTACCAAAATTTGAGATACAAGGTCTTGCCACCTCAGCAGCGATATACATTTATGATTATTTTGGTCTTCACATCTGTATATTGTGCACATATAAAATCATTGCATTTATACATTTTATAAAGCTATTTTTTTTGGTGGTCCTTTCTTAGTTATCAAAAGTAAAAAGGCAGAGGATCCAAGGTAGAGTCAACGAGAGCAAAAGTTCTGGAAATACTGAATTCACTCTTTGACCAACTTGACTGAAGGCTCTTCTGGATTTGCTTTCACAAAAATTTGTAGCCTTTACTCAATTTTCCAGTTTTCTAAATCGCTGGTGTTAATTTGGCATGTCAGCTATCGATTGCATCACGCCTCGTCATTTAGCATTACATTTCTTCTTAAACTAAGCATGGACTCTTGTGTTACATATGGTTTTTCTGGCTGTTCACCATAAATCTCAGTGATTTTAAGAGTTTATTCGATATCTACCTAGTTTTTTTTTATATATATATTTAATGTCTCACATATTGATAACCTCGTTTAAACTGATGTAGATTATCATTCATCCAGTCGTAGTGTATCTCCAAACTTATTATAAATCACAAAAGCTTCGCCCATGAACAATCGGCTTCTTCTTCATCTTCTTGCTGATTGTTAATCGGCGAAACGTCGCACGACGTAAGTTCCCATTCGAGTTTTGTAATTTATAATAATTGTGGAGTTATATTCCTCGTTGTTTCTAACCTGCTTTGTTCCCTTTCATCTTACATCTTTTCACTATGCCGGGGAAGACAAAGGTACGAAATGAAGTCAAAATAAAAAAAAAAAGTTATGAATCGCTTTTGATCATTAGTTTTGCCTAAAACAGAATAGCGTTTACACAATAAGGCAGTAGTTGTGTTTTTATTCAATATGTGCGTTCACTGTTTCGTCAACCTAGATTTATGTGTATGAGTGCTTCATTCATCAAATTTTCAGAAGGTTGCATCATTCTAAAACTGCCAATACTGCAAACGAAACAACATGGCCGCCAACATCGAAAATGCCCTCAACGCCTTCATCAAAAGCGATAAATTCCTCGATGCAATTCGAAAAGCTGTACGTGAAGGCATTCAAAAGGAGCTAGCAGAGCTAATCGATCGCAATGAAAGAAGTGAGGCGAAAATAATGGAACTAGAAACCACAATAGCCCACAAGTCCAAAGAAATAGACCACCTGAAAAAGGAGGTCGACACTCAACACCATGCCTTAACAGCCCTACAGAGGACAATGAACGCACAAGAACAATACTCGAGGAGAAACTGTTTAAGAGTTTTTGGTGTTGAGGAATCTGCCAACGAGGACACCGATGAACTCATCTGCAGACTTGTAAATGACCGGCTTGATGTCCCACTCCAGAAGCTTGACATAGAGCGCTCACACCGGATTGGAAGAAGGCAGACCGAGCCTAACGCCGGAAACAACCGCGTCACAAGGAGCTCAAAAGGAAAAGAACAGAAGCCACGCCCCATAATTGTTAAGTTCGCGTCGTATCGCATGAGGAAGCAGGTGATTGGTCAACGCCGTCGGCTGAAGGGATCTAGAATCGCAATCGAGGAAGATCTAACAAAAGCAAACGCGAAACTTCTGCAAGAAACAAAACAATGCTCCAAGGTTCTCGCAGCATGGCCGTCTGATGGCAGAATCATAGCATTAATACCAGCCTCAGGAAACAAGACGATCAAACGTGTTATCACGTGCGAAAATGACCTAAACTTGATATGACTACTGCCAGTTTCTTAGTTATATGAGTGCATCATTATACCACAGTCTTAAATTTGATGCAGCTAAATATTGCTGTACTTTTAGTCGTTTTCCACTGTTTATGACTTTTTGGTAACCCCTGTTCAGTATTGTACAACATAGTTATACCATACTTGCTGAGTGTGTGTGTGTGTGTTTTTTTTCTCTCTCTTTTTTTTCTCTTATTATAATTTGTAGCTAATGGGCAAGAAATATCCATGTACCTTGTGCTCTAAATGTGTCAAAAGTAATCAAAAGGGTCTTTTATGTACACATTGTGAAAAATGGGTGCATATTTCATGTGCAAGCATCCTTTTAAATGTTTACAATGATTTATCAGAACGGTTTTTTGACTGAAAGTGTCCAAAATGCTTGATGAAGCAATTACCTTTTTATGATGAGAAATGCATTAATGATTCAAATAGTAATACAAAACGTAAACCTCCAAGAGTAACAGGTGGAAACGGTTTATATGGATGTGAATTTAAATTCAAGTCATTGTGTGAGAAAGGTTTGAAATGTATACAACTGAATGTTGTTAGTATAATGAAAAATTTTGATGAGTTGAAATCTATCATCCTGCAAAATGATGTTTATGTTTGCGCTCTCAATGAAACCAGGTTGGAGGAAGGGATTCGAGACAGTGAAATAGAAATCCCTGGTTACTCGATTATAAGAAAAGATCGCAACCGAAATGGTGGAGGTGTAGCCATTTATATTCGGAATAGTATTTGTTACAAAGTCTTGGAACACCGGTCTTTATTTGAGTTGGAAGCTATCTTAATTTCGATCGAATTGAGAAATTCTCAACCCATTCTTTTTTTGAATTGGTACAGACCGCCTAATTCTGGACGTGCAGTCTTAGATACGTACGAAGACTTACTAACATTCATGGGAAATTTCAACTGTCACTCAATTATCATGGGTGATACTAATTTTGATATTTATAAAGGACCCTTTTCTTCACATATAAGCAAATATAATCAGATAAATAGTATTTATGGATTTTATCAATTAAATAGTACGAAATGCACCAGAGTTACTGAAGAGACAGCCACTCTAATTGATCATATGTTGACAAATAATACTGACTGTATAAAGACCTCAGGTGTTCTCGAGGTAAGCATGGGCGATCACTTCATGAATTATCTGATCTGGAAAACAAATAGTTTAACCACCCATGACCACAATTATGTAACCTTTAGAAAGTCAAAAAATATTGACTGGAATATATTTCGTAAAGATCTCATGGAACAAGACTGGAATGAAATTGAAACTTGTTATAATTTGGAGGATGCTGTTAAGAAATGGGAAGAAAAGGTATTACTGGTCACCAACAAGCACATGCCTATAAAGACAAAGCGTATACGTAACAAATACTCTCCTTGGTTGAATGAATCGATTTTTGAATTGATGAGAGAAAGAGACAAGGTTAAGAAGAAAGCAATTACACAAAATAGTGAACAGTTGTGGAAGGAGTATCGACGGCTGAGAAATAAAGTTACTAATGTTATAAGGAAAATGAAAAAACAGTATTACATCAATAAATTGTCTGAATGTTCCGGAAGAAATGAATCCTGGAATGTTTTAAAATCTTTTCTGCCAAATAACGACACATCGTCTCATCATCTCTCTTGTGACGATGCATACAGTAAAGCCTCCGAATTTAATGAACACTTTGCCAGTGCTGCTATGAATTTGTTAAATGAACATCAGATGGAGAAAACGGACATCACCGAAGTAGATATCATTACAGGATCCGTATGTTATGATAATATGGACACATTTGCAGTTGTATCTGAAGCTCAGGTTATGAACGAAATCTACAAACTGAAAAATAAAAAATCGACTGGAATTGATGGTATATCGGTTGAGATTTTGAAAGTATGTGCTGATATATTGAATAAGTCTATAACGTATTTGATAAATAAATCAATTATTGAAGGAGTTGTCCCAGAGTCATGGAAAATAGCCAAGGTAATTCCGATATACAAAAAAGGAGATAAGTCGAACCCTGATAATTACAGGCCAATTTCCCTGCTGCCTTGTATCTCGAAATTACTGGAGCGCATAGTCTCGTTACAATTATCACACTATCTTAATGAGAACAATGTCTTAACACCGGTTCAGTCTGGATTCAGGGCAAATCATTCCACTGTAACTGCCCTTGTAAAGGTTACTGATGAATGGCTTTTGGCCATGGATGAAGGTGAATATACTGGGGCGATATTCGTCGACCTACGGAAAGCGTTCGACACTGTCGACCACAATGTAATGTTAGACAAGTTGTCGAGAATTGGTATAAATGGAGGTACACTTGAGTGGTTTAAGAGTTATCTGACGGGCAGGAGGATAGTAACTAAGGTCAACAACGCATTGTCTGATGAAATGTACTGAACTCATGGTGTGCCCCAGGGCTCTCTTCTTGGCCCTCTACTGTTTTGTGTTTTCATTAATGACCTGCCTCGCATTTTTCAGTCATGTCGTGTTCATCTTTATGCGGATGATACAGTCATTTACTACTCAAACAAAGATATTAAAGTCTTGGAGTCCATTTTAAACAAAGAAATGCAAGTTTTTGATCAGTGGATGTCACAGAACAAACTCTTGGTGAATTATTCAAAGACCGTCAGTATGCTTTTTGGTACGAAATGTATGCTCTCAAGGTGTAATTCACTAGATGTAAAAATAAAAGACACCCAGATTCGAAATGTTGAAACGGTAAAATATCTTGGAATTCATATCGACGCTGAGTTGAAATGGAATATTCATGTAGATAAAATGTGCCAAAAAATCAGTAGATTGATTGGTTTTCTTGGAAGATTAAGACATGTTGTAAATGAATCAAATTTGAATTTGATATATAAATCTGTGATTCTTCCACATTTTGATTATGCAAACGTTATCTGGTATTCCGCTCCACAAGGTTCTCTGTCAGCCCTTCAAAAGCTACAGAATAGAGCGGGTCGTATGATTATGAGAGTAAATCCATATTCTTTTGTATCTACTCAACATATTCATGATGTTTTGGGCTGGAAATCTCTTGAATACCGATATAAAAAGAATATGAGTATGATGATTTATAAGATATTGCAGAACTTTCTCCCCAATTACATGTCTGATAATATTTCTAGAAGATTTCTTAATTATTCACTGCGTTCAAACCAGAATTTGAATCTTCCAAAGCCAAATTCGAATAACTGTAAAAGGACTTTCTTTTACAGGGGAGTATCAATGTACAATCAATTGCCCAATGAAATTCGTAACGCATCAACTTTAAGATCTTTTCAAATGTTATTATCTGATTATTTAGATAGAGTATTATGGTAAAAAAAAAGACTCAGTGGAGTACCAAATGTAACAGCCATTTTTGTGTTTTTTTTTTTTTAGGGGGGAGGGGGGTATATGAGTCTTGCCTTTTCTTTTGTAAGTTTGTTCTCCTCCTCTTTTTCTTTTCCTTGCTCTGCTCTTCTCTACCTATCTCTGATTATTGCTGACTCTCACTGTACCAGTTCGGTAAATGATTTTCATTATTTCTTTTTCTTATGTTTTGTATATACAGTGTTTATCATCCTTGTATTGTACTGTAAATTAGGGACCCTGTGGAAGAACAGACATATTTTGATAATATGACTGAACAGGCAATCCCCCGTTTCTTCTGTAAGTATATGCAATGTATATGCAACTTGTAATGTGTGTATTTTTATATGAAGACGGAAATAAAAACAAACAACAAACAACACTTTTACTTTCATCAAAAGCAGGTGCAAGCACGCACAATAATCGGTGTAGTACACAAGTATATAGCACACACAGCACGAAAATATTCTTTGACACAAACTGATCTTTTCTCATTAGCAACATGGACTATACTTACGACAGAGAAAAAAACGCTATATATCCATCATCTTATAAGTCATTTATCTGCATAATTTCTTTTTATCTAAATTACACTTTAGTGTTTTGATAGTTTGCGGAAATCATTCTAACACTGTTAAGAATTTGACCAATGAAATGCAAACTTTGAAAATTGAGAGGAGGAGAAGGACGAATTTAGATTTAAAACACATAAATCTTACTTTTGAAATTTGTAGCGATGACTTTGTGCATTAAGATCCCACAAGAAAGTCTCGAAATACACTCTCATTCATCAAATATGAATGAATATGTACATACTACATATATTATACATACATTTATCTTCATGGTATATACATAGAAAATTAATGTTCAAATTGATTCAGGTTAACAAATTGATTCAGACTTAAAACACATAAATCTTGTGAAATTTGTAGCGATGACTTTGTGCATTAAGATCCCACAAGAAAGTCTCGAAATACACTCTCATTCATGAAATATGCATGAATATATACATACTACATACATATACATACATTTATCTACATGGTATATACATAGAAAATTAATACTTAAATTGATTCAGGTTAACAAACCGATTCAGGCTTAAAACACATAAATCTTCCTTTTGAAATTTGTAGAGATGACTTTGTGCAGTAAGATCCCACAAGAAAGTCTCGAAATAACACTCTCATTCATAAAATATGCATGAATGCTATGTACATACTACATACATATACATACATTTATCTTTATGGTATATACATAGAAAATTAATGTTTAAAATGATTCACATCAATGTTTTGATTTTAAATTGAAAAACACATCTAATAGGTTTGCAAGAAAGAGAAAAACACGCAGTCTACGATCACGTATTACGGTAACTCGTCTTTCTCTACTTACAGGATCTCAAAAGAGCTCACATAGCTGTTGTAACTTTGAAAACCCGGCATCCTCTTTGAATTACGATTATCATTGAATTTGTTTCCTCCCTACACTACTAAATAAATATATAAATATAAATATTTTGCTTGCGACTCCAGATATTTTGCTTTTCTCCTAAGGTTTGAGAAGGGTCGAATTCATTCTGCCTTTGTATTGAGGATTGAGATGACATACAATTCTAATAACTCTGATTACTCATATATGTGGGATGATACACTTAGCACTTCATTAGCAATCATTATCATCTCACTATGGCAGTTCAGTCATGTAATGTTGTAAAATGTTGTTGGAAAATTTAGCATAAATCGTAAATCACACATCTGGACCAACCGTCTTCAATGAACTTTTTTTTATCACAAACTGAAGTGGCATGTGTCCGTGTATCTGTGTCTGTGTGTGTGTGTGTGTGTGTGTGTGCTCGGATGAGACTTGGTGGACTTGATTTAATTGAATTGATCTATAAATGAAGCTAAGGCGGCATTTGATAGTCTTAAGCAAGCAGTCACTTGATCGACAGAGGATTTGTTAAGCATTTGAATAAAATGAAAAACTTCCCATTTTCTCCTTCTCCAGCACTTTAGGTTTTCTGCTTCCTTTTTTAACTTTCGCGTCTTAATCAACATCCTCGCTCTTCGAATCTTTTCCCCTCATATTCTTATTGTTTATCTTGTTCTTCTCTTACGTATCTTTTCTATGATTTCAGAGCAACGTTTCTTGAAGCGTTTACTCATCATTGTATATATGAAGACGTCGATGATGTGATTGATGTTCTTCAGGGATTGGCCAAGCAACACCAGCACATTGTTGATGGGAATGGCGCGAAAAGCTTGCATCCTCTCGCTTGGAACGTGTGTTGCTATGATACCGGGAAGCCAGGAGAGGAAAAAGATGACACTAATAATGAACAGCATGCGGGTTGTCTGCCTCTCTCGTTTGTCCGAGTAGTTTGCGCGATTCCTGGGTAGGGATAGATGGGTTCTTTGGTAAAACTTCATCACCCTGTCTGTTTGTTCTACTGTCGAGCGTTTCATCAAGGCAGACTTGGAATTGGATGAAGTTGCTGCTTCTCGAGATCCGTCGCTCTCCGGGTGCCAGTGAAGTTGAGACGCGTGAATAATTTCTCTCTTTGTCTCCCTTTGCCCTTTGAATGCAATTCCAACTCCATTAGACGGGTCGGAAGAACACGAGGGGGTCTCTGTTTTTATTTTTGGTGTCAGACCTGTTCCTGAATTTGGAGGAACTTCGAAGCACTTACTGCTGGAGGGCAGCTGTCCGAAGCTTACGGTATTGGATATCGAGGGCAACGCTAACCTTTGATCGTTTCCACTGGTCCGAGAAAGTGGACCCGTCGGCCTGGTAATAGAGGGTCGCACACGATTTTGATTTACAATAGTCAGATAAATTTTTAGATAAAGGGCACTACTCAGGATGAGAACCAGGAAAAAGAGGAGACTGGAAAATATTGGGTAGAGGTCATCAAGGTACGGCAGCTTACTCGGAGACCGTATACACTTACCAACTAATGATGATCGGTGTGCTACTATCTGAAATGAAAGGGGTACGCTGATTGCAATTCCGAGCAGGTTACAGCCAGAAATAATACACACCAAACTAGTCGACTTCCACTGCCAATTCTTCTTCAGCGGATGGCAGACGACGCGATACCGATTCAAAGCGATTGCTGCGGTGAAAAAGAGCGACGTGTAGCGAACGTAGCGACGGAAGAATGCATTGAATTTACAGAAAGGAGTGTCGATAAGATCGGGTGCAAGAATGTTGACGATCACAAAAGTGGAGGCAAGAGTCGCCAAGAGATCGACCACGGCTTGGAACCCGATGAGGATGTCAGTGCTGGAGCGACGGATGTGGAAAAAGCAGACCAGAATGATGAGGGTATTTCCTGGGATACCTAAAACCAGAAGGACTACATCCCCGCATAGGAGAAATGAATTCTTCAAATCCATGTCAGCCGGGTAGGAGCTGGCTTCTATTGAGGGTTGATATCTAACTAGCCGCGGCGGTCAACTAGTTCATCGACACTCTTCCAAGAAGTCAGTTTACACACTGATTACATGCTGTACATCAGCATCGCTTTAAATAGGTTGTCCTGATCCGATCCTTTACTAGTACCTGACGACCTCACACACACTGGGTTACCGCGGAGATCTCTGACTAAGGGCTTTATGAATAGTCTCATGAATTATTCAGTGATATATCGCCTCCTTACCATTCTTGACTTCCTGTAAAGTGTATCTCCAAACTTCTTACAAATCACAAAACTGGAATGGGAACTAACGTCGTGCGACGCTTCGCCCATTAACAATTAGCTTCTTCTTCATTTTCTTTCTGAATGTTAATCGGCGAAACTTCACACGGCGTAAATTCCCATTTTGTAATTTGAATGTGGAGTTATATTCTTCGTTGTTCCTTTCCTTCTTCCCTTTTATTTCACAACTTTCCATTATGGCGGGGAATAAAAAGGTACAAAATGAAGTCAAAATAGAAAAAAATGTTCTGAATCGCTTTAGGTCATTAGTTTTGCCTTTAAAAAAAGCCTCTATACGATAAGGCAGTAGCTGTGTCTTTATTCAATATTTCGTTCACTGTTTTGTCACACTTTTATTTCCATCAAAAGCAGGTGCAAGCACGCACAATAATTCGGTGTCGTACACAAGTAGCGCACACAGCGCAATAATATTTCTTGAAACAAACTGATTTTTTCTCATTAGCAACATGGACTATACTTACGACAAAGCAAAAACGCTATACATCCATCAACTTATAAGTCATTTATCTTCATAATTTCTCTTTATATAAATTACACTTTATGTTTTGATAGTTTGCGGAATTCATCCTAATACTGTTAAGAATTTGACCAACTCTTCAAAAAAAATCGAGTGAAAATATTCACACTTAAAAGAGTGAATACAAAAAAGAGTGAATTTAGAGTGAAATTGGAGTGAATTTTGAGTGAAAATGTTTATTTTCACTCATTTTGGAGTGACCTCAGGGATCACTCGAAGATTTTGGAGTGATCCCTGACGTCACTCTAAAACGAGTGAAAATGAAAATTTTCACTTGAGATTCACTCCAATTTCACTCTAAATTCACTCTTTTTTGTATTCACTCTTTTAAGAGTGAATATTTTCACTCGATTTTTTTTTAGAGAGAATGAAATGCAAACTTTGAAAATTGAGAGGGGAGAAGGACGACTTTAGACTTAAAATACATAAATCTTACTTGTGAAATTTGTAGCGATGACTTTGTGCGTTAACATCTCACAAGAAAGTCTCGAAATAACACTCTCATTCATAAAATATGCATGAATATGTACATACTACATACATACATTTATCTACATTGTATATACATAGAAAATTTTGTTTAAATTGTTTCACATCAATGTTTTGACTTTAAATTGAAACACATCTTTCCTATAGGTTTCAAAAAAACACGCAGTCTACGATCACATATGACGACAACTCATCTTTCTCTGATTACAGAATCTCAAAAAGAAACTAGCTGTTGTAACTTTGAAAACACGGCATCATGTTTGAATGATGATTTTCATAGAGTTTGTTTTCATCTCTGTATTACAAATATGAACATTCAGCTTGTGGCTATGTACAGATATTGTTTTTCTCCCAAGATGTGAGAAAGGTCGAAATCCGTCTGTCCTTGCACAGAGGATTGCGATGACATCTAATTCTAATGACTCTGATTACTCATATCGGATGACACCCTTGCGATGCCTCAAGCTTATCATTTCATCTTGGCAGTGAAGTCATGTACTGGTGTAGACCTTAGGTATTGGGGTGAGGAAATTTTAGGATATTATCATAAATCACACCTTCGGACCATCCGTCTTCAATGAACTTTTTTTTTTCAAGCTAAAGAGGCATATGTGTGTGTCTGTTTTGGTGAGACTTGGTTGACCGGACTTAACTAAATTGGTTTGATCTATATGTAAAGCTCATCATGCTCATACGGCAAAATGGTCTTAAAGGACAAGTTCACATTCATAGACATGTGGGTTGAGTGAATGCAACAATATCAGTGGAACACATGAATGAGAGTTTGAGGAAAATCGGACAATCCGTTCAAAAGTTATGAATTTTTGAAGTATCTGCTCAGTCACGGCTGGGTAAGAAGACTACTATAGCTTGTGATGTCATATGAGTACAACAGCATAAAGAAGGTATAAAGAAAATTCAAGATATTCTCACTTTTCTCACATGATAAAAGAACACTCGACTTCTCGCTTTCAGAAGTCAGGGGGAATAATATTACCCCTAACATAAGTCAGTAACAAGTCGAGGAAATGTGCACTTTATTCAAAAGGTCAAGTTTTGTGAAATTCTCTTTTTATTTTCCTTATATCGTTGTACGCATGTGACATCATACACTGTAGTAGTCTTCTCCTCCAGCAGTGATTGCACAGATATTTTGAAAATTTATAACTTTTGAACGGATTGTCGGATTTTCCCCCAACTTTCACTGATGTGTTCTACTAACATTGTTGCCTTCACTCAATCGACATGTATATGAAGGTAAACTTGTCCTTTAAGCAAGGAACCACTGGAACAACAGATGATTTCTTAAGCAAATAAAAAAAAACCGTCCAATTGCCTTCTTCTCCAGCACTTTTTTTTTTACTTTCATGTGTTAATCAACATCGTCGCTCTTCGAATCTTTTCCCCCCATATTCTTATTGTTTATCTTGTTCTTTTCTTGCGTATTTTTCTCATGATTTCAGAGCAACGTTTCTTGAAGCGTTTACTCATAAACGTATATATGAAGACGTCGATGATCTGGTTGATGTTCCTGAGGGAGTATCCAAAAATTACCAGTATGTTGTTGATGGGAATGGCGCGAAAAGCTCGCATCCTCTCGATTGGAACGTGTGTTGCTATGATACCGGGGAGCCAGGTGAGGAAAAAGATGACAGTAATAATGAAAAGCATGCGGGTTGTCTGCCTCTCTCGTTTGTCCGAGTAGTTTGGACGATTCCTGGGCAGGGATCGATGGGTTCTTTGGTAAAACTTCATCACCCTGTCTGCTTGTTCTACTGTCGAGCGTTTCATCAAGGCAGACTTGGAATTGGATGAAGTTGCTGCTTCTCGAGATCCGTCGCTCTCCAGGTGCCAGTGAAGTTGAGACGCGTGAATAATTTCTCTCTGTGCCACCCTTTGCCCTTTGAATGCAATTCCATCTCCATTAGACGGGTCGGAAGAACACGAGGGTGTCTCAGTTTTTATTTTTGGTGTCTTACCTGTTCCTGAACTTGGAGGAACCTCGAAGCACTTACTGCTGGAGGGCAGCTGTCCGAAGCTAACGGTACCTGATATCGAGGGCAATGCTAAGCTTTGATTGTTTACACTGGTCCGAAACAACGTTTTTTTAGGGATGCCAACCACTCGAGAAGGTGGGCCCGGTTGCCTTGTAATAGAGGGTCGCACGCGATTTTGCTTCGCAATTGTCAGATAAATTTTCAGATAAAGGGCAAAACTCAGGATGAGAACCAGGAAAAAGAAAAGACTGCAAAATATATGGTAGAGATCATCAAGGTACGGCACCTTACTAGGAGACCGTATGCACCTACCAACCATAACTTGGTGGTAAGCTACCATCTGAAGTGCATCGGGGATGCCGATTAGAATTCCGAGCAGGTTACAGGCAGAAATAATACACACCAAGCTAGTCGACTTCCACTGCCATTTCTTCTTTAGCGGATGGCAGACGACGCGATACCGATCCAAAGCGACTGCCGCGGTGAAAAAGAGCGACGTGTAGCGAACGTAGTTACGAAAGAATACACGGAATTTGCAGTTAGAAGTGTTGATAAGATCGGGTGCAAGAAAGTTGACGATGATAGTAGTGGAGGGAAGAACCGAAAGGAGATCGACCACGGCTTGGAACCCGATGAGGATGTCAGTGCTGGAGCGATTGATGTGGAATAAGCAGACCAGAATGATGAGGGAATTTCCTGGGATACCCAAAACCAGAAGGACTACATCCCCGCACAGGAGAAATCCATTCTTCAAATCCATGTCAGCCTGGTATATAGGAGCTGGATTCTATGGAGGGTTGATATCTAACTAGCCGCGACGGTCAACTAGTTCATCGACACTCTTCCAAGAGGGTCTTCCAAGCGGGTCGGCTTACACACTGATTACATGCTGTACACCAGCATCGCTTTAAATAGTTTGCCCTGATCCGATCCTTTGCCTGACGACCTCACTCACACTGTTACCGCGGAGATCTGTGACTAAGGGCTTTATGAATAATCTCATGAATTATTCAGTGGTATATCGCCTCCTTACCATTCTTGACTTCCTGTAAAGTGTATCTCCAAACTTGTTATAAATCACAAAACTGGAATGGGAACTAACGTCGTGCGACGCTTCGCCCATTAACAATCAGCTGCTTCTTTCCTGTGAAGCTTGAGGAGAATTGAAAAGCAGGACGTAGGCAAAGATTGCGGTTTGATTGATATTCAGTGTGCTCGCACCTGAGCCAACCCCTTTCTGAAGTTGGCATTATGAACAAACATATCATAGACTTTTACCGATTTTACCGGCCGGGGGGGGGGGGGGGCGGGGGGGTGTAAGCTGTTATATTTTATTTTTCCCCTAACCACGTTAATCCCGGAATTCGATATTGCTTGTTGTTGTTTTTCGTCAACCTGTATTCACATTGAGTTTAGTGAAACTACAGTTTCATTTGATCCCACGACATCTCCATAAGCTAGAATTTGTATCTGCAATTTTTAATCAAAGAGTCAGTCACGATAGCATCGTATACTGCTCAGACTTGGTTTTGATTTTGATTTTATTTCTGAATTTCTCTTTCATGCATAGATGAAATACAAAGTCAGATGAACGAACTGGGGCAATGATGCTTCTAAAACTCCGATCGGCTCATTTGTAATATATGTATGTATATATACATATATATATATATATATATATATATATATATATATATATATATATTGTACTGATTAAAAAAAAAAAGCCGACCTCAGTTGTCAAGTCAGGGTTGGCGATTCATCCGAACTCCCAAACAATTTGGTGTGATGGACAAGTCAGTGTAAATCTCTTTGCACACTTGAGAATTGTGAAGCGATACAAGGATCATCACTCTAGGGTATTTGCAAACATGATGATGCAAATTAAGCAAAATAATGATATCCTATAGCCTTGATGCAAGCCTTGATGCGAGCCTTCTTTTTATAGATCTGCCGTCAAATCTTCAATTGATTTTCTCTTTCGACATGTTTGACTTAAAGTTTACAAGTAAAACAAAAAGAATATTTGTATCCTTTCGAGAATATGGTCGCGTTGCAATAACCTTGCCATGCTTGCAGTACTGTGAGAGATATGATGGAGTAATATAATCAAATCATTATACTCCCCTAGAGAACGTGATATTCATGATTATATCTGCGAAGAAACCAGTGAGAAAGTGGAGGGAGGTGATTTCGTTATTAACTGAAATAAGACAAAGTCCAATCTATACGGGAAAAAAAAAACTCCCAGATGACCGCTCTGCGGAACTTCCGGCATTCTGTTCTTTAAATTTGACTTCATTTATCTATTTATTTCTGTTCACAAAGGTGGATAGCCTTCCAGTGCCCTGCTGATTTTCAAAAGGGTCCATGTATAATTTTATAATGGTGTACAATGTATAAAAACAAATACAAATTAGAGGAATATCACTAAACAACAAAACAATGCAAAGCACAAAATACTAAACATTACATATAGATATACACGTTGACTGTATACCACAGGCATTGAGGGTCTCCTAGAAAATTTTGAAATGAATGCTTGACGTAAATGAAAAGAATCGCTACCAAAGCAACCAAAAATACCTCTTATAAAAACAACCTAAAACTCATGTCTGCCAATATTCTGTTTAAACGTTAAAGGTACGTTTTATCAATCGATTGAATGCCGTTTGGTAGATTATTGAATGAGCTATAGAATATTAAAAAATCGTCAAAAATCTATGTTTGGTTTTGCAAAGATATTTTACACTGAATAGTTTGAAGAGGGCTTTGCATGCATGCTAGTATTCGATTTGTGAGATATTCAGGAGAAATGCACTGTAAAAACATCGGTGTTAGATTTAACACCATGGGTGTTAAATCTAACACCGATCAAACTTCAATAGAGGACCACACCCACAGGTGTAGAAAATGTATTGTGACGGTGTTAAAAAGTGTTCACCTGGCACATCGTGGTGTTAATTTGACACTGTGGCTGGTGATATTTTTGACACTGCGCTAGAGTTAATGCAATAATGACACCGCATGGTGTTGATTTGATATTGGTGGTGTTAATTTCAATGGTGTAACACCCGTCCAACTTCAATAGGGGACCACATCAACTGGTGTTAGGATAATTCTCGATGTGCTTTTCTGCAAAATAAAATAGCGTGTTCAGAAAAATTCTGCTAGCGCTGTTCCACAGTGCCTATAGACATTTTACAGTTTGTTTAATTCGGTTTGGACATAGTGTGGAACTATAAGTTGTACCAAAGAAGTGAGACTCACCTCCCTGGTTATACTGATGACTGTTCATTTTGAGCTTTGCCACTATTTTCTTCCACGTCTGGAGTGAGTGTTTGTTTTCTGTTGTGTTTGTTTGTTTTGAAACCACTAATTCTACACTCGTCTTTTCCTACAATTCAATCCATGCCAGTGCAGTCATTTTAGCGAATAGAATTTAATTTTTGTGCAAGTCCTCTACATCATATGGTCACCTCAATGTACTCGATAAAATCAGCGATCATACAATTCCTCATGTCTTCTCTGGTAAAATATGGTTCCATCTATAAAATTGGCTTTTTTATTCACTCTCCTTTCCCGCTTTCTGTTCGAGTTTCCTATATCTTTTTTTTCCTTGTGGGCGTTCATTAAAATGACGTTCACACTATCCTAACAACGTGATTTTGCTTTACATTTATTCCACGTACCAGAGCACTTTACATTTATGGTCAAACATCGTTCAGAAGGGCTAAAATTTCTCCTGCCATCATTTGCTTGAAGTATCAAAGATTGTCTCTACCAAGAAACTATACTGACGCGAAATGCCAGGATGGTGAGTTCTTTGGGAATATCCTGAAATTGAAAGTGCTAAAAATGATTTCGATCTTAGTATATAACTTTTATCATCTTTATTCCTGATCTGAAGAACGCTCCCCGTTCACTCGTGGGTTTATAGGCAGAACGTTACGCGATGTTATAATCGATCATCCCCTTGTAATCGTATTTCCACATAGACTGCATGCTATTCACTCTCTCTCTCTCTCTCTCTCTCTCTCGGAAGATCGAAAGGTAGGATGACTGCCCAGGCTCGATTTGTCAATTATCGAAATTGAATGATGAAACATTATGTAGCAACCACGATCGTATAATTGCAATGTCCCAGACATACCTTTCTGGCTGATAACTCGCATTTTCATCGTTTCCCAGCAGAAATCGTACGCTATCACAGCATTTTTGTTCACACATTACTTATGCATTTTGTCCGTTTTAAAGCAAAAGAAAAGACAGTTTCTGCAGGCATATTTACGAGAATTATGTTTACGTTTAAGGTCAGGTACATGTCTTGGCAAGTTGAGTCTGTGCTTATCAAGATCATTTTGAATTTGTCGTAGAATCGCATCTTTATGTAGAACTCATCTTTTACTTGTTGCAGAGAATGCTGCACATCATGACTCCAAAAGATGAATGAAAATTCAAAATGTATCACTACAGTGTTAGTTTCATTGAGCAATAGATGGAAAATATACAAATATACACATCATTTGGGGGATATAGTAAGAATCAGGGGGTCATCCCACAGAGACCGACACCCACGAGTCATACAACCAACGAGATCGACATTGAAAAGAGGTCCATGACTCATACAGCTCACGAGTCATACAGCCCATGAGTTCGACACTAGGCAAATAAAGCCAATGAGTTCGACACGAGGTAAAAACAGCCCACGAGTTCGACAGATACAACATGGGGCTTAATGTGTCGGTCTCGTGGGCCATGTTAGCTTAGTGTCGAACTCATGGGCTGTATGATTCGTGGGCTCTATGACTCGTTGGCTGTATAACTCGTGGGTGTCGATCTCGTGACGTGCACCCAGGATCACTCACACAAGGTAGATTAGGAACACTCTAACACGCCAGAGGCAAAAGCTGAGTTGTTTTTTTTTTCGACTGCTTGTTTTGATGATATCATGAGTGTGGTAATATTAATGGCTGAAGAAAGTCAGTGGTGTGTATTATTTGCTATATGAAATGATGAAGTAGAAAGTATGATAAATAGAAAACAACGAATTAAAACAGTGAAAACTTGCCCTTTCACCTTTGCAAACGACTGGTAATTATATTTTACTAATGACTTGTCATAAGCAAAATTACGTAATAGGCAAAATCAATGCCTGGTCACGTGCTAGCTCTCGACCAATCATTTGATTAGGATCTGCTTCATCATTTCATGATGATTACTTCCTTATTTCATCGTTATGGCATAAAATAGGTTATGATCCATTTTGTATAGGCCCTACTCTCCCTTCCCTGCCCACATCCGAGCTGTGTAAAGTAAACTGTCAGTCTTGAGGTCAATGTTGAAGTGAATACCATATATTTTTTATTATGAAAATGGTTATATGGATACTAATCAAATGACTGGCTGAGAACAATTACGGACCAGTCTAACTTTTGCCTAACATGCCCATGCAGCGGTAAATAATGTTTACCTTTGACCACGTACTAACCACCGCTCAGAGACTGCACATAACAGGGGGGCGTTTCATCAACGAGTTCGTCGGAGGTTTTCACCGACAAATATGCTATCAGCCAATCAGACGCAAGGATTTCAGTAGCTTTTAACAGTTGTCAGTGTAAATCACTGACAAAAAGTTTCATGAAACGGTCCCCTGGATTGCCGTAATCACGCTCGCAATGACATCACAATTGCATAACTTAGCGAGGCTCCCTCAGTCAGGTGCGAGGCTCGCTCAGTCACCCTACCGTAAAGAAGCTTCGGTATCAGTGTGTTTGGAGCATTTCTCCGGACACCTTGGCCCGAATTCACGAAGGTGGTACAAATAAAACCATGGTTTAAACCATGGACAAAAACCACGGAGCGCCAAGTGTCTCATGGAATATTTCGTTACGAAATCAGTCATTTCATCGATGAAATTATTATTTTGTAACTAAATGAAAATTTCGTCCACGAAATGATAACTTCGCTAACGAAACGGTCATTTTGTCCACGAAATGACCAATTTCGTAACGAAATATTCCGTGCGACACTTAGCGCTCCATGGTTTTTGTCCATGGTTTAAACCATGGTTTTATTTGTACCACCTTCGTGAATTCGGGCCATGGGTTTTTCAAAAGCAAGTTCTATGAAAAGCTGACTGGTATTTACTCATGATAAGGGAAGTGATAAATAGTTCATAGATCCATTCTATAATACAAATAATACACAAGTTTAAGTTCTGGACGTTAGCAGAAATGCAGCTCACTCTCCTCTATTCTCAGTGTCCTGCAACATGCACTGGGCTGCGCCTTGTGCATTTTACACTACATTGTAATTTATAGGGAGTTTTAGCTACACGACGGGAAGACCGAGAGTACGCGGAAGCAATCAGCTGTGACAGTCCCCGTGCTCGGACTCCCGTTCCTATGGGTGCGTTTATCAACTCCTTTTCTCGGCAGAAACAGGTTTTCCAAACAGCTTTCAAGGAATCTTTACGAGTTGATAAACGCAAAGCTGTTTTGAAAGCCCTTTCAGAAAGCCTTTCCGAAAGGGTGCGTTTATCAGCTCTCCTTTTCACGGAAGAAACATGTTTGCCAAACAGCTTTCAAGGAATTTTTACGAGTTGATGAAAAACGCAAAGCTGTTTTGAAAGCCCTTTCGGAAAGCCTTTTCGAAAGCCGCAAATTTGTGGCTTTCCAAACAGGTTATCAGAAACCTGTTTGTAAAAGCCTTTTGAAGTTAATAAACGCAAAGCTGTTTTGAAACGGCTTTGTAGTATATATATACTGCAGTTACGAACAATGCGCGCCTTATTATGACCTCTTCTCCTCGGGTCGAATTGCGCAATGCAGCTGTGCAGTGACAGGCCAGTTATCGTGTTCGCGAAGAGTTGATAAACGCAACTTTTTTGGAAGTCGTTTCTAAAGGGCTTTGGAAACGGCTTTCTAAAGGGCTTTGGAAACGGCTTTTGAAAGCCGTTTAAACAGGGGAAAATTGATAAACCCAGCCAAAGTCTCATGCCACCACTCAGAAATATTTGAAGTATGTGGTAAACTGGAGTTGCCTCACAGATAGGAAGACAACAGCGTTACTGATTCATGTGGCATTGCATCATGACTCGTCACTCTCAATGGAAGATATATCTTTATGATGGTAATTGCTTTTCGCCGTCCCTTCTTATTAATAGTACAGGGCTTTGGAAAGGGCTTTGGAAAGGGCTTTGGAAAGCCGTTTAAACACGAGAAAGTTGATAAACGCAGCCTATATCTAAGCAGTTTCGCTTTCCTGTTAGCACGGAGCTAGGCGTGGGGACAAGATCGCTGATTGGCTGGCTGCCTGGCTGACTGGCTCACTCCTACGTAGCATCGGGACCAAACGCTATTATGGCCGAATACCGTACTCGTTTTCCCCAGGACGGGACGTTTCTTTGAATAGATCTGATCATGGGCAAAAGCAAATTTTGCACACGGCACGCTCAACTATCTTCAGACTGCGGCGTGTACTCCTGCGCAAAACTTCCTAATACCCTGGGATGGATTGCACTGCATTTCGACTAACGCTCTCTCATCTGTGCATTATTAATGTGTATCATTCACGAGCTATTAAGTGATGATATCGCCTTGAACTTCCTATCCGAAACTGGCTTTGACTATGAAATGAGATTCCTCATTATACTAAGTGGCAAAAACACCTATCATCCGTTGTTGTCTTGTATAGTATTGTCGTGGACGCTACTTGTCTTGTTAGAGATCGCACATGACGGTTCTTGTATTTATAGGCAGCGGAAAAAATACTAAATGAGCGAAATCGGAAATGAATCCTTATTCTATGAGCACTTGATGATGTTGATTGATACTGTGAAAAGCCTTTAACATAAGGCTTGCCCCTAATCAAACTTTGTCACACCGATATTTAGTAGTACTCAGTAATCATGTACTTAGTATTGGCAATGTTTACATGACACTCAAGTACCAGGCACACATCAAATAATTATGTGGTTGTCATTTTGTTTCAATTCAATTCAATTCAATTCAATTCAATTCAAATTTTATTTCCTCTTTTGAAAAGAACAATAGACTTCACTTTCAAACTGAAAAGAATATAATTGTGGAACCTTGTAGTAATAATACGTTGTCATGAGAACTGAAGTGATAAAGACGAACTAGCAATACGCAAGCTTCGAAAAATGGAGGGACCCACTAAACAGCTGCTAAAAAGATAAAGCTTGTAGAATGTAGGCCGCTCAGGTACAGAATGTCAAATAGAAAAATAAGCTGATGCACAAAGGAAAAAAAGTCTGGGAAAAAATCTGAAAAAAAAAAATCTGTTTGAAACGTATCACTGACGTACGCTACACCATCTATATAGAAATGTAAAACCAGATGCAATGCACACACTCAGTTCGAATGCTCTGATAATACATACATACATACATACATGCAAACATACATTACGAGCATTTAGGATAATTCTCAATGTGCTTTTCTGCAAAATAAAATAGCACGTTCAGAAAAGTTTGCTAGCGCTGTTCCACACTGCCTATAGACATATTACAGTTTGTTGAATTCGGTTTGGACATAGTGTGGAACTATAAGTTGTACCAAAGAAGTGAGTCTCACCTCCCTGGTTATACGGATGACTGTTCATTTTGAGCTTTGCCACTATTTTCTTCCACGTCTGGAGTGAGTGTTTGTTTTCCTTTGTGTTTGTTTGTTTTGAAAGCACCAATTGCACACTCGTCTTTTCCTACAATTCAATCCATGCCAGTGCAGTCATTTTGGCGAATAGAATTTAATTTTTGTACAAGTCATCTACATCATATGGTCACCTCAATGTACACGATAAAATCAGCGACCATACAATTCCTCATGTCTTCTCAGGTAAAATATGGTTCCATCTATAAAATTGGCTTTTTATTCACTCTCCCTTCCCGCTTTCTGTTCGAGTTTCCTATATATTTTTTTCCTTGGGAGCGTTCATTAAAATAACGTTCACACTATCCTAACAACGTGATTTTGCTTTACATTCATTCCACGTACCAGAGCACTTTACATTTATGGTCAAACATCGTTTAGAAGGGCTAAAATTTCGCCTGCCACCATCTGCTTGAAGTATCAAAGATTGTCTCTACCAAGAAACTATACTGACGCGAAATGCCAGGATGGTGAGTTCTTTGGGAATATCTTGAAATTGAAAGTGCTAAAAAGGATTTCGATCTTAGTATATAACTTTTATCATCTTTATTCCTGATCTGAAGAACGCTCCACGTTCACTCGTGGGTTTATAGGCAGAACGTTACGCGATGTTATGATCGATCATCCCCTTGTAATCGTATTTCCACATAGACTGCATGCTATTCACTCTCTCTCTCTCTCTCTCTCTCTCTCTCTCTCGGAAGATCGATAGGTAGGATGACTGCCAAGGTTCGATTTGTCAATTGTCGAAATTAAATTATGAAACATTATGTAGCAACCACGATCGTATAATTGCAATGTCCCAGACATACCTTTCTGGCTGATAACTCGCATTTTCATCGTTTCCCAGCAGAAATCGTACGCTATCACAGCATTTTTGTTCACACATTACTTACGCATTTTGTCCGTTTTAAAGCAAAAGAAAAGACAGTTTCTGCAGGCATATTTACGAGAATTATGTTTACGTTTAAGGTCAGGTACATGTCTTGGCAAGTTGAGTCTGTGCTTATCAAGATCATTTTGAATTTGTCGTAGAATCGCATCTTTATGTAGAACTCATCTTTTACTTGTTGCAGAGAATGCTGCACATCATGACTCCAAAAGATGAAAGAAAATTCAAAATGTATCACTACAGTGTTTGTTTCTTTGAGTAATAGATGGAAAATATACAAATATACACATCATTTGGGGGATATAGTAAGAATCACGGGGTCATCCCACAGAGACCGACACCCACGAGTCATACAACCAACGAGATCGACATTGAAAAGAGGTCCATGACTCATACAGCTCACGAGTCATACAGCCCATGAGTTCGACACTAGGCAAATAAAGCCAATGAGTTCGACACGAGGTAAAAACAGCCCACGAGTTCGACAGATACAACATGGGGCTTAATGTGTCGGTCTCGTGGGCCATGTTAGCCTAGTGTCGAACTCATGGGCTGTATGATTCGTGAGCTGTATAACTCATGGGCTGTATGATTCGTGAGCTCTATGACTCGTGGGCTGTATAACTCGTGGGTGTCGGTCTCGTGACGTGCACCCAGGATCACTCACACAAGATAGATTAGGAACACTCTAACACGCCAGAGGCAAAAGGTGAGGTTTTTCTTCTTTTTTTTTTGACTGCTTGCTTTGATGATATGAGTGTGGGTAATGTTAATGACCGAAGAAAGTCAGTGGTGTGTATTATTCGCTATATAAAATGATGAAGTAGAAAGTATGGTAATAAAAAAACAACGAATCAAAACAGTGAAAACTTGCCCTTTCACCTTTGCCAATGACTGGTAATTACATTTTACCAATGACTTGTCATAAGCAAAATTACGTGATAGGCAAAATAAATACCTGGTCACGTGCTAGCTCTCGACCAATCATTTGATTAGGATCTGCTTCATCATTTCATGATGATTACTTCCTTATTTCATCGTTATGGCGTAAAATAGGTTATGATCCATTTTGTATAGGCCCTACTCTCCCTTCCCTGCCCACATCCGAGCTGTGTAAAGTAAACTGTCAGTCTTGAGGTCAATGTTGAAGTGAATACCAGATATTTTTTATTATGAAAATGGTTATATGGATACTAATCAAATGACTGGCTGAGAACAATTACGGACCAGTCTAACTTTTGCCTAACATGCCCATGCAGCGGTAAATAATTTTTACCTTTGACCACGTACTAACCACCGCTCAGAGACTGCACATAACAGGGGGGCGTTTCATCAACGAGTTCGTCGGAGGTTTTCACCGACAAATTTGCTATCAGCCAATCAGACGCAAGGATTTCAGTAGATTTTAACAGTTGTCAGTGTAAATCACTGACAAAAAGTTTCATGAAACGGTCCCCTGGATTGCCGTAATCACGCTCGCAATGACATCACAATTGCGTAACTTAGCGATGCTCCCTCAGTCAGGTGAAAGCGCGCGCTCAGTCACCCTACCGTATAAGAAGCTTCAGTATCAGTGTGTTTGGAGCATTTCTCCGGACACCTTGGCCCGAATTCACGAAGGTGGTACAAATAAAACCATGGTTTAAACCATGGACAAAAACCACGGAGCGCCAAGTTTCTCATGGAATATTTCGTTACGAAATCAGTCATTTCATCGATGAAATTATTATTTTGTAACTAAATGAAAATTTCGTCCACGAAATGATAACTTCGCTTACGAAACGGTCATTTTGTCCACGAAATTAACAATTTCGTAACGAAATATTCCGTGCGACACTTAGCGCTCCATGGTTTTTGTCCATGGTTTAAACCATGGTTTTATTTGTACCACCTTCGTGAATTCGGGCCATGGGTTTTTCAAAAGCAAGTTCTATGAAAAGCTGACTGGTATTTACTCATGCTAAGGGAAGTGATAAATAGTTCATAGATCCATTCTATAATACAAATAATACACAAGTTTAAGTTCTGGACGTTAGCAGAAATGCAGCTCACTCTCCGGTATTCTCAGTGTCCTGCAACATGCACTGGGCTGCGCCTTGTGCATTTTACACTACATTGTAATTTATAGGGAGTTTTAGCTACACGACGGGAAGACCGAGAGTACGCGGAAGCAATCAGCTGTGACAGTCCCCGTGCTCGGACTCCCGTCCCTATGGGTGCGTTTATCAACTCCTTTTCTCGGCAGAAAAAGGTTTTCCAAACAGCTTTCAAGGAATCTTTACGAGTTGATAAACGCAAAGCTGTTTTGAAAGCCCTTTCAGAAAGCCTTTCCGAAAGGGTGCGTTTATCAACTCTCCTTTTCACGGAAGAAACATGTTTTCCAAACAGCTTTCAAGGAATTTTTACGAGTTGATAAACGCAAAGCTGTTTTGAAAGCCCTTTCGGAAAGCCTTTTCGAAAGCCGCAAATTTGTGGCTTTCCAAACAGGTTTCCTAAACAGGTTATCAGAAACCTGTTTGTAAAAGCCTTTTGAAGTTAATAAACGCAAAGCTGTTTTGAAACGGCTTTGTAGTATATTGTACTGCAGTTACGAACAATGCGCGCCTTATATGACCTCTTCTCCTCGGGTCGAATTGCGCAATGCAGCTGTGCAGTGACAGGCCAATTATCGTGTTCGCGAAGAGTTGATAAACGCAACTTTTTTGGAAGTCGTTTCTAAAGGGCTTTGGAAACGGCTTTTGAAAGCCGTTTAAACAGGGGAAAATTGATAAACCCAGCCAAAGTCTCATGCCGCCACTCAGAAATATTTGAAGTATGTGGTAAACTGGAGTTGCCTCACAGATAGGAAGACAACAGCGTTACTGATTCATGTGGCATTGCATCATGACTCGTCACTCTCAATGGAAGATATATCTTTATGATGGTAATTGCTTTTCGCCGTCCCTTCTTATTAATAGTACAGGGCTTTGGAAAGGGCTTTGGAAAGGGCTTTGGAAAGCCGTTTAAACACGAGAAAGTTGATAAACGCAGCCTATATCTAAGCAGTTTCGCTTTCCTGTTAGCTAGGCGTGGGGACAAGATCACTGATTGGCTGGCTGCCTGGCTGACTGGCTCACTCCTACCTAGCATCGGGACCAAACGCTATTATGGCCAAATACCGTACTCGTTTTCCCCAGGACGGGACGTTTCTTAGATCTGATCATGGGTAAAAGCAAATTTTGCTTTCGTGTACTCCTGCGCAAAACTCCCTAATACCCTGGGATGGATTGCACTGCATTTCCACTAACGCTCTCTCATCTGTGCATTATTAATGTGTATCATTCACGAGCTATTAAGTGATGATATCGCCTTGAACTTCCTATCCGAAACTGGCCTTGACTATGAAATGAGATTTCTCATTATACTAAGTGGCAAAAACACCTATCATCCGTTGTTGTCTTGTATAGTATTGTCGTGGACGCTACTTGTCTTGTTAGAGATCACACATGACGGTTCTTGTATTTATAGGCAGCGGAAAAAATACTAAATGAGCGAAATCGGAAATGAATCCTTATTCTATGAGCACTTGATGAGGTTGATTGATACTGTGAAAAGCCTTTAACATAAGGCTTGCCCCAAATCAAACTTTGTCACACTGATATTTAGTAGTACTCAGTAATCATGTACTTAGTATTGGCAATGTTTACATGGCACTCAAGTACCAGGCACACATCAAATAATTATGTGGTTGTTATTTTGTTTCAATTCAATTCAATTCAATTCAATTCAATTCAATTCAATTCAATTCAATTCAATTCAATTCAAATTTTATTTCCTCTTTTGAAAAGAACAATAGACTTCACTTTCAAACTGAAAAGAATATAATTGTGGAACCTTGTAGTAATAATACGTTGTCATGAGAACTGAAGTGATAAAGACGAACTAGCAATACGCAAGCTTCGAAAAATGGAGGGACCCACTAAACAGCTGCTAAAAAGATAAAGCTTGTAGAATGAAGTCCGCTCAGGTGCAGAATGTCAAATAGAAAAATAAGCTGATGCACAAAGGAAAAAAAGTCTGGGAAAAAATCTGAAAAAAAAAATCTATTTGAAACGTATCACTGACGTACGCTACACCATCTAGAAATAATTTGTTCTATAACCTGATAAAATGTAAAACCAGATGCAATGCACACACTCAGTTCGAATGCTCTGATAATAAAGGCAAGATTTGCGATTCTTGTGATTCACTTTGCGATGTCACCTTCATACCTTCAATAAAGAAAATCCAAAAAGATATTTAAATCAACTGTAATTGTACTTTGTGTCCATTTTGCACGCGATGCATGTCCATTACTGTGTCACTTTCCTTTCTTAAAGCACAATTTCTTGATAATTTCAGAGCACTGTTGCTTGAAACGCCTGCTCATACATGTGTAGATAAAGACATTGATAATTTGATTGACATTTCTCAGGGAGTAGCCGAATATCACGACTAGATTATTGATGGGTGTGGCCCGAAAAGCTCGCATTCTCTGACTTGGAATATGCGTTGCTATGATACCAGGGATCCAGGAGATGAAGAAGATGATGGTGACAATGGCGAGCATCTCTGTGACCTGCCCCTCTCTGCGATACTTGGGTTGCTGATGTGGATTCCTTGATCTGTGGCAACAATTTTCAAAAGATGGGACACGTTTTCCGCGGGTATCGTTCGTCCCACTGTTCGGTTCGTGAGAAGGCTGAGATTTCGGCAGAAAATCATGCCCGTCCTTCACCCGTCTGGGAGAGACTGAATCGGTTGGCTTGCAGGGGTCAGCTTGATCACAGCGTCCCGATTCTCGGAGAGACTTGCACGACGATGGAGATTTACATTTTCGATGAGTTTCAGTCCCATTTGAGCTGTTTCCTTTAGGATCTGTACGGAACTCCTTAATGTCTTGGGTGCTAGGATTGTTCCTGGTCTGTTCCTGGGCGTTCGGGGAGGAAAGAGGAACAGGAGAACCACCTGCTTCTTCCTGGGCAGGGTTTGTCTTCTCTCCCAATCCACGTAAAGATGCAGGCCGTGAGATCGCACAGACTTTTACAAGATTGACTGCTGGAGTGAGACCAGACTGGTATTCTGCAACGTAAGTTGAATCATAAACTACACGATTTTGACCATTCATGGCGGAGCGAATGCGGTTTTGTCTTCGAATAACCAGGGCAACTTTGAAGTAGAAAAAGCTAGACGCAGTGATTGCGAGGACAAACAGAGTCGTGGTGCAGACAGGATACAAATGATCAAAATAGGGCCATTGATCTAGAGTTCGGATACATCGAACCGATGAATTTAATCGATATGGCTCCATCACCACAGCCATCGGAATACTTATCGCAAAACCGAGAAGGTTACAAACGACGGCGAGACAAACAACCTTTGGCGTTGTCCATGTCCATTTTCTGTTCAGCGGGAAACAGATGACGCGAAATCGGTCGAAGGCGATGGCGGTCATCAAGAAGAGAGACGTGTAGCGGACGTAGCGAAGAGAGAATGATTTAAATCCACAAAATTTCGAATCTACTCTGTCAGGTGAAGTAATCATGTGGATGGTGCACGAAGCCGGTATCGAAGCCAGGAGATCAGCGAGTGCCTGGAAACCGACTAGGATGTCGGTGCTCGACCGACGAGGGTAGCAGCAACAGACGGCGATTATGAGGAGGTTAGCCGGAACGCCAGTTACCACGATGACGACTTCTATGAAGAGATTGATGATGTCGGCGGAATCCATGCTGCGGATATTGTTTGCAGAGCATAACGCATGTAACACCAAACGTGCAGCTTCGCTTTACAATAATTTGAATTATTCGCACGTTTCCCCGTGTAAGCCGAGACACGAGTTAAATGCTCGGAACCGCTTATGTTGTGTGTGCTGCAGATCCCTTTTAACGAGTCCGGCCCTATTGTGATACATTTGACAGGTTTTGCATTACTCTTCTAATTACTTTCCTCCGTTGCTATAGACACAGTGATGTCAGTGGCAATGGCAATGGCTGGAAACTCGCCAAAAGAGAGTTGCGGAAGGAAGAAATATGACTATAAGAGAGTAATTTCTCTAATGCCACGGTGTTGTTCCGCCATTGACAGCTTTGTTGGCTGGCGCGAACTCGTCGTCTCCTTTATCGTCTTACTCTGATTTGATCGACACACATACAAAACACCGGGATTTTCCCCATTCTTTGATTTCACGTTCCATCAACTCTTCTGGTTAAACAATCATAAATGATGATTCGCGGCAGTTTCGTTTTGTTCGTAATCATTTTCTGGTCTTGTGAATACAACAGGCAGAAATTCTTAAGAAAGTGCCAGTTTGAGCGAGTTTAACAACAACGGACTCTGTATATTTCACCCCTCCCCCCCCCCAAAAAAAAAAAGAAAAAAAGAAAAAGAAGAAGAAATGAATTAATAAAAAGAAGGCATGCCTTGTGTCATGATATGGCTTATTTTGTATTTGTCACGTAATAATTTGTCTCATTTTATTGATGTTCATCATGTAGATCATGTAAGAAATCGATGTTATTGCAATGGTTTCAAAAGCAGTGCAACTTTAAAGACAAATGCGTACATCAACATGACCATATAAGGAGACTGTGCGATGCACAATGAAAGTAAGAGACAGTGTTTTGGAATTAAATGTTTTTGGGATGAGTAAACCCTTCGTGACGTCAAAATAGAGGAAAGGGTATCCCTGGTAGTATGCCTCATACTATCTGGTATGTGGACGTCATTCACGACGTCAAACACAAGTTTCTAGCTAGGTCAAAACAGGACCATTTCAAAGAAGTTTGGTTTCCGTTGACAGGAAGTGATGACGTCAAGCGGAGGCTTGACCAATGCAAAATGAGATACTCAAGAAAGGCTTGAGAGGCAGGAAACTCCAGCGAATAAGAAAAGGGGGCAGGACTTCTGTAAAAACTTTCTAGGAAGTCACTTCATTTAATTTATTTTACATGGAGGCCTATGGTCCAACAAATGAATAAATAGGCAATGTTTAGGCGCAAAATTCAGATGCCATATGATTTGCGGAACACTCAGGACCAGGCTACGGTACTTTGAGATTGCGAAGTTAGAGAGTAGCAGAGTGTTATTTGAATCAGTGTGATCCAGGAGTTGTTGCATTTCGGCTTGGACAGCCTGACCGTCCAGAAGAGAATCTAGGAGGATTCGAGTTTAAGCACCAACAACTGTTGTAAGTACACGATCATTTAATTCAAGTTGTTTGTGCCTTGTAAGTTTCTATGTAATTCCCGATATGGCATGTATGTGTGATGTTTGTATGTCAAACCGAATTTTCATTGCATTGTGAAAGAAATAGAGACCTAGAGCAACGCTTAGATTTTAATGGGCTGATTAATCACCCCTACGCAACATTGAAAGATAATGATGCATTGTGAAACATTATTATGGAAATCATGTGTGGCTAATCAGTGGTAATAGGATGGTATTAGTGTTTTGTTTAAGTTATATGAATAAAATCAGGAATAACCAAAGACCACAAATTATAAGGGAGGTATCATGTTATTAAATTAACAGGGTGTTGAGGGTTCCAGCGAGGAGCAAGTTTAGGGTTCCAGAGAGGACCGCAGTTCAGGGTTCCGACAAGGACCGAAGTTGGGGAAGCCAACCAAACGACCAGATAGGGGAGACGACCCGCTTCTTCAGGCAGGGCATCGTCGACAACCTAGAGCAACCAAACACGGAAGCTTCTATAGAATAAACCAACGAGCAGAGCAACCAAGCTCAAGATCAAGTGGAATTGGATATCTGTACTCAAGTTTGTACTATGTTATTATTGTAAACGACCCCAATTTGAGACCAGTATAATAAATCTCATTGATTGTTATATTGTAAGAACACTGTGTGATTGGCTACTTATTTCGAGGCACATTAGTTGCGCAAGTCGAAAGAGTTGATTGAATGAATGGTCTGCTAACAATCTACTGCATTTTGAGGAAGTCAACCTTCGACTATAATACATATCATAGAAAAGATCCCTGTCGCAGGGAGGACTTCCGTTCCCCACATTCAGAGGAAAGTCCCTGTGACACCTGCACAATGGTGTCAATTGAAACATTTTGTTACGTGTAATAAATATCGCAAGCACACTATTAACCTCATATCACCAAAAGTGGTAGAAACTTTTTCTCTGTCCTTTCCCTCTCACTCTCCATCTCTCTTCTCCTTTTTTCCTCTTTCTGCTTTCTGTTCTGCATAAAAAAAAAACCAGTTCAACCCAAGCGCATGTCATAAATCATGCCCATTAATTGTCAGTGTATAGTACTTTTGCTTTCACCTCGCTTCACTTCGGTGTGTCTGCTTTAAATAACTGTTACATGGAAAAGTTATTCTTGAAAACAAGTTCGTTGGATAGAAGTAGAAAATAAGAGGAACAGGACAGCAAAAGCTCAAGCAAATGCTGATGACAAATAAAAAAGTTATGAGTTATTGTGGGGATTTTTTCAAGATAAGATCAATCAAGCACAAATTGGCAACTTACGTATCATGCGAGCACTTCTTCCATTTCCCCTGTGCGTTAAACTTCATGAGAAGTCTCACCTTCTCTTTCGTTGTTAATGATGTTGGGATTTTTTTTTTTGTATTGTATGCAGGGTTTGAACGGATAAACGATGATTTTAAGAACGATGCGCATACTATCTAACTATTGGTAATTCATACATAGTATGGTACATAGTATAGTACAAGGCAAATTTGGGGGAAAGATCGCGTGTGCCATAACAGATTGTCAATTGATATCTGAATGATCACAATCTTTTCTCTGTTTTCATCACTGCTAGATCAAACTTTCGCTCTCCTGTTCGTCTAATTATTCTGTTCACACAAACTAATTTTCAGACCGGAGTTCCTCTTTAATGGAATACTGTGGTGTTGTAATATGTATTCGGTGGATTGAAAGATTCGTTTACTTTATCACTTTGTCGAAAGATGATAGTATACATGATATACCTGTCTGAAGTTTCTGTAACACCACAAGGAACAATCTCACACCAAAATGGAGGGGGGGGGGGGGGGGGGTCACCGAGGAAAATTCAAATATTTCTTTGTGTTCTTCGATCTTGCCCGTGCAGAACGTCGATGAATTTCTACAATGGACATCCTAAATGAACCATAAAATCAATCAAATCACATGATGATCACGTCACTTTGGTATATGACGCTAGAACGAGATATTAATGACAATCACGTGGTGGTGTGAAGAATATTTCTTACATGTCGGCACCAAAATGAAAGAAAGAAATAAAAGAAAGAAAAAAAAGACAGAAAGACAGACAGACAGACAGAAGGAAAGTCTTGTAAGTAAGAAAAAATCAAACGCGAACCCGTGGACTTTAAAATTGAATTCACACCCAGCGGTAGTATAGACAATATTAAAATATGCACTTAACACCCCATTACGAAGAAAACATATTAGCGTTAGGAGCAAAAGAGGATTAGCATCATTGCAAATCTATGCAAATGGAGGAGCTACCAGCGAAGATCAGAGGTAAGAGGATCGCATAAAAATCTTGTGATACATATTTTTTTTTCTGGTC
This sequence comes from Diadema antillarum, assembly GCF_040938485.1. Taxonomy (NCBI): domain Eukaryota; kingdom Metazoa; phylum Echinodermata; class Echinoidea; order Diadematoida; family Diadematidae; genus Diadema; species Diadema antillarum. The sequence continues at coordinate 648,071 of NW_027271446.1, forward strand.
TGAAGACAAACATCATTGCTCACATCTGACGAAATAATCCGGATAAAGCTGTCGATTCGTCAGGCATATCAGTCGGTATCCATTGGCGACGTTATGCTATTAAAGCGCTTGTGAACTTGCAAAAGCATGAGCCGAATCAACGGCTCCATGAAGCTCTCACTTTACATCTTCCTGCGATTCACGAATTGTACACTGTAAAAACATCGGTGTTAGATTTAACACCATAGGTGCTAAATCTAACACCAATCAAGCTAACACCAGTAGAGGACCACACCCCCAGGTGTAGAAAATGTATTGTGACGGTGTTAAAAAGTGTTCACCTGGCACTTCGTGGTGTTAATTTGACACTGTGGCTGGTGATATTTTTGACACTGCGCTAGAGTTAATTCATTAATGACACCGCATGGTGTTGATTTGATATTGGTGGTGTTAATTTCAATGGTATAACACCCGTCCAGCTTCAATAGGAGACCACACCAACTGGTGTTACCGTGATGTAAATGTATTTACACATTTTTTCAAAAATCAAGTACTTTATCGGAAAATTCTTCATTTCTTATTGAAGTTCAGAATTAACAAGAAATTCAATAACAAAAAACTATTAAAAAAACAATTTTATAATTTGAAATGACACCCGGAGGTATTAATCTAACACCATGAATGAGCACCGGAAATTTAACACCAGCTCGGAGTTTCATATTTAACACCGGACTTTTTGCAGTGTATTATAAAGACTATAGTAGACATGTTACATGTCTCCTTTACAACTATAATAGGGTTCCTCACTTCTTTTTAGATTCGATCACGTACACTGCAAAAAGTCCGGTGTTAAATGAAACACCGAGGTGGTGTTAAATTTCCGGTGCTCATTTATGGTGTTAGATTAACACCTCGGGGTGTCATTTAAAAAAAAATGAAATTGTGTTTTAAATAGTTTCTTTGTTACATTTCTTCTTGTTGATTTTGAACTTCAACAAAACGATCAAGAATTTTCTGATAAAGTACTTGATTTTTGAAAAAAAAAAGGTGTAAACACATTTACACCACAGTAACACAAGTTGGTGTGGTCTCCTATTGAAGCTGGACGGGTGTTTTACCATTGACATTAACACCAGCAATATCAAATCAACACCATGCGGTGTCATTGTTGAATTAACACCATCAAACCGTACCTCATTTATGTCTTTTCTCTGCGATAGATGACGAACATTGCGCTGACGGTGAAACTTGATATTGCTGACTGAAATTCAGGACAGGAGACAATACCAATCATGCCGATATAGCCTTACACAATTTAACTCCATGAGTTGATATTGTATCATCAGGCAAAAACAACAACAACAACATTCAAATATGCACAAGATACAATACTATACACTGATGTATGTGACAATCATAACTATTTGACTATGGGTATATTGAACATAAATCAATTGCCCGTGTTGCAGTGGTCAATTTTGGCATTAGAACATACATGTATATCGCATTTTCTCGTTTTCATTCAAGACGTCATGCAAATGGGAAACGCCCGTTTCATACTGTTTCCTTATTGAGCTATCACAGTTGTTGGCATTGACTCTCAAAAGGTAAAAATTCGCAAGATCTAAGACCCCGTTTACAGTGCGGGGCTCGGCCGCGCTTTTAATTCAACCGTTCAATATTTTGTCGTATAGAGTGGCGCTCTGCTTGTAAACAAACGCAGTTTGGTATTGTCTGGTTTTCAGACCCGTTACCAACTGAATTCTGTGGCGACGAAGTCGCCGTTCGGCCAAAGGCCTTTGCCGAAGGAAAAAAATCCTTTGCAGGACAAAACCACCTTAAACTATCCTAGTTTTCGACGTTTAGGGGGTTGATATCCTGAATAGCGGAATGGTACAGGCAGAGGGTTTGGAAGCCAGACTAAAATTGGCCGCGCATTTGGCCCAGTTTGCGTTTACACCGAGAAAAGGCCGGGCTCGGCCGCGGCTCGGCCGCGGCCAAGACCACCTCCAGAGCGTGGCCAGATGCGAGGCCAATTTTGGCCTCGCATTTGGCCTTTTGCGCGTTTACACTGAAATGAAGGTGGGCTCGGCCGCGGCTCGGCCGCGACCGAGCCTCGCACTGTAAACGGGGTCATATACCTGTTTATCCACCTCGAGACGGCGTCTTTGAATTCCCATTGTAAGTACGGCGTGTATATGGCGAATATCACCGGGAGAGAAAGAATAAACTTACCAACAAGGACAAAGATACACAGCATGACTATTTGCGAAGTATCTACATTTGTTCATGTTTCGCATTGGTAATACTTGTTTACTAGTATTTCATTTCTGCACTTCTCAAACGCGAACAAAACTATGCATAACATGATAGTGAACTAAAATGACACACATTGGATACATAACTGAATACAAGGTGCAATGCGTAAACTATGATTCAGCAAAATATGACACCAACGTAATTCTAGATGTCATACAAGTAATATTAACATTCATGTAATCATGTCATTCTTTTGGAAGTATAGAAAAAAGCAGGAATCCGCCGCTTTCATGAGCATTTACTTGATTTCGATGGCGGCCTTGAGGGAAAATGTATTGAAATACGTAAGTGAAGAATGAAGGAAACGAGAAGAGAGAAAATGATATAACACGGTCGGAGTGCATTTTAGTGCTTTGTGTAAATTCGCGGGGGGGGGGGGGGGGGGGGGGGGAAGAATTTCGTGCCTGTCAGTTGTTGGTGATTGTGCAGGCCTATGTCAGAGTAAGCTTGTATGAATTATTTATTTTCTAAATGTGTGAGCATGTGTGATAACGTTTGTGTATGATGTATTGATGTATGTGTGAGCGTTGGTGTATGTGTGTGTGTGTGTGCATGTTTGTGTGCGCGCGCGCGTATTATGCAACGTAACCTTGCTTATTTGATTTGATTTTTATCTTTTCCTGCATTATTTTTGTACAATGTACACACGCGATTGGTATGACTCTAAAATCATACTACATTGATATTTCACAGCATTTGCGAGTTTGATTTCATAATTTTTCCAGTATGTTTGTTAGGTCTTTCCTGCACACACTTCATTTCACACTGAATCAGGTGAGATAGGTAAGCCTAAGTTTGATTGCGGATTTTTTGAGAATCTTGCTTCTATCCAAGAGCATTAATTCCACATTATGTGAGCGATTCGTTGTGGAGCGTGTCCAGTCATTGGAGATATTGTTAGCGTTGTACCAGGTGTTACAAAAAAACATTTCCCACTTTTGATCCTTAATACAGGGCTCGACTCTAACGGTGGCCCGGTGGCCCGGGGCCACCAAAAATGAAAGTCGGGCCACCAAATTTCAAAAAAGTTCATATTTGGTGGCCCGCCTCGGGCCACCAAAATTTTTTGAAAAGTAGGGGCCTATTTCAATAAATTTGTAACTTTTTGTGCCGGAAATGCATAAACGCATGCAGTGAGTGTGTGACTCATTAAAAAAAAAAAAAAGGACTTTTAATGTTTTTTATTGTTTTTTTTTCGGGCCACCAAATTTTTCTCTCGGGCCACCCAAAATTTGAAATTGATGATTTTGGTGGCCCCATCGGGCCACCAAAATAAAAAGTTAGTGTGGAGCCCTGCTTAATAGTTCAAAAACTATATATCAGATAACATTGACATGAGCAACAGCTCAATAGTGTACAATTTTGTTGGAGGTAATTTAAAAATGATAGCATAAATCAGTTTCATTAAGTTCAAGATTTATTTTTAAGTTGGGTTTCAGATTTTGCTCTGTTTTCAACCCTCCGTACAAAATTTTAATTTTGCACAGGGGTCAGTGGTGTGTATGGGAGTGTGTGGTTAACACCTTGACAATGGTCATGAACAATGGCCAGGATTGGAATGCTCTATATACATATTCATGAGAAATTCCACTATCACAGCTAGTCTTTATTCATCCTGGAATGTAGTGTGTGCAAGCACATGAAAAATATGCTTATTTTTTTTTTTTACTGTGCATGCATTTTACTCTTTGCCATGAATTCAGACTAGACAGTGCCCAGGGTAATCCATCATGAATTATCAGTAAAGCATTCATGTGCCTTGGAGCAAGAGTCCAGAAGCCTAGTCAGCAGAGCTCTGAAAAGATGGTATTCGTGGTATTCAGGTCTATTGTCCAGGGTCATTGCAAGCACACACTCACATGCATACACATCATTAGTTCTTGTGTAAAGCTTAATTGTGTACAGAGGGTTCAAATTTGACCAAAATCTGGAACTTAACTTTAAAATTAATCATATTAACGAAACTGATTCATGCCGTCATATTCAAATCCAACTAACTAACACCTACAACTAAATTGTACACTATTCAGCTAATACTCATATCAATGACAGTGTTATCTGATGTGTAGTTTTCGAACTATTAAGGATCAAAAGTGGGATTTTTTTTAAATACCTACTACTACTGGGTATAAAGGACGGAAGAGATCATGCAAAATAATAAGAATCTTTCTACCAATACGAAATGTTCCGTAAATTGCTTTACTACACACCACGGTAAGGAGGTTTGATCATCCCGTGTGTAGTTTGTTGAGCCATAGATAAGAAAATATGAGGTCATTCCACAAGCCCGACACCCACGAGTCATACAACCCATGAGCTCAACACTAGGCAAATAAGACCCCATGAATCCGACACTAGGCAATTAGGGCACATGAGTCAGACACAAATCAAACGAGGCCCACCAGACCGACACTGCGCACATTAAAGGGCTCGTAGTTTTGGTTGAGACCTAACTTCAGGTTTTTAACATTTTTGGGTGAGATAATTAGAAACCCCTTATGAAATATGAAAGAGCATGTGTTTCCAAGAGGAATTCAACGTTTATTTGATGAAAATTGGTTATGAAATGGCTGAGGTACCGTACCCAAAACAGAGCAATACTAATAAAATGTGGGACCCACAGTTTATTACAATCGCTTTGTTTTACTTTGTTTTTGGATGTCTCAGCCATTCCAAAACCGATTTTCATCAAATAAACTTTGAATTCCTCTTAGAATGGCATGCTCTGTACCATTTCATAAGTGGTTTCTTGGTATCTCACAAAAAGTTAAAAGCCAAATCCTCAGCTCCACCAATACTGTACCATCCCTTTAAGCCCCGCGATGTAATCCGGGTGCCGACTAGTGAGCCTTGTTTGCCTAGTGTCGGACTCGTGGGCCTTATTTGCCTGCATGGTGTCGAGCTCGTGTTCTGTATGACTCGTGGGTTGTTCGACTCGTGGATGTCGGACTAGTGACGTGCCCCCGAAGATATAATACGATGTTTCAGATGCGAAGCTGTTATTCCGTGAGGTACACTGTGTAAATTGATTATGTTTCTATCACCAACAAAGGTAGATATCACTTAATCTTCATACATGCAAGATCTTTCTTATTCCACAAGTAAATATATCATGTTTGAGAGCTTCGTCCTCAATGCAAAACAAGGGTATCAACGCATCTTCCTGCAACAAAATGAGAAAAATTATAATCATATATATTTTTTCATTCTTTCTAGAAAATCATCAAGTAGACAAATATGGTACAGCGAATAGGAAACAAACAATTTCTTCTACTAAAATCGCATATCATAACTAGAACTATCACTCATTGTGATTAATATACCCCCACCCACAACTGAGGATATTAGCTCAACCAGGATTTTTTTTTTACTTTTTAATGAAAACAACAATACCACGGAAATGCACTGTCCAACAGTAAATAAATGTATTGCTCACTGTCAGTCAAATGTCCCACATCTCAAGTCAAGTGCTCAAAAACTGAGTGAGCAAGATAAATAAACTGACGATTTCTATGGTTTTTATTAAAAATTGTGTAACCATGGCAACACAATGTTGGATATTAAGAAAATTAATGAAGTTTGCACAACTATATATCATGCAGTCACATGTGCCAAATTTCAAGCCAAATGCTAACAGGATGAGGGGCTTAATTGAATTCACAATATTAGTGTATCATTTTCATTCAAAATATACTGTTACCAAGGCAACACATTTTCCACACTGACAAAAGAGTTTTTGCACATCTAGGTAATGCAGAGGTAACATGTGCCAAATATGAAGCCAAAATGCTCTAAACAGAGAGAGTTAGGATCTAATCGAAATGTTTATATGATTTCCATTCAAAATGCACTGTTACCATGGCAACACATTGTTCAACAATGATGAAATACAAAGTTTGCATATCTCTGTTCTACATTGGTTGCATGTGCCAAATTTCAAGCCAAATGCTCAAAGACTGAGGGAGTTACCTGAATCCACAACATTTTTATATGATTTTCATTCAAACTATGCTGTTACCATGGCAACACAATGATCAACAATGACGAAAGGTTAAGTTTGCACATCTACGTACCATAGTGGTCAGGTGTGCCAAATTTCAAGCTAAATGCTCAACGACTGAGGGAGTTGGCGGAATCCACACGCTTTTTGGTGAAAAAATGTTGTTACCATGGCAACGCATTGTTCAACAATAATGACAGATTAAGTTTGAACATCTATATGCTATAGTGGTCACATGTGCCAAATTTCAAGCCAAATGCTCAAAGACTGAGGGAGATAACTGAATCCACAATATTTTTGCATGATTTTCATTCAAAATATACTGTTACCATGGCAATACATTGATCAACAATGACCAAGGACTATGTATTCTCATCTACGTACTATAGTGATCACATGTGCCAAATTTCAAGCTAAATGCTCTAAGACTGAGGTAGTTACCTGAATCCACAATATTTTTGTATGCATTTTAGTGAAAAGCTGCTGTTACCATGGCAACCCATTGTTCACCACTGACGAAAGATTAAGTTTGCACATCTATATGCTATGGTGGTTGCATGTGCCAAATTTCAAGCCAAATGCTCAAAGAGTGAGGGAATTAACTGAATTCACAATATTTTTGTATGATTTTCATTCAAAATATGCCGTTACCATGGCAACGCATTTATCACCACTGACGAAAGATTACCTTTTCACATCTACGTACCACAGTGGTCATGTGTGCCAAATTTCTAGCTAAATGCTCGAAGACTAAAGGAAGTTAGCTGAATCCACAATATTTTTGTATGTTTTTTGGTAAACAAAAGCTGTTACCATGGCAACACATTGCTTACCACTCACGAAAGATTAAGTTTGCACATCTATATACTATAGTGGTCATCTGTGCCAAATTTCAAGTCAAATGCTCTAAGACTGAGGGAGTTAACTGAATCCACAATATTTTCGTATGATTTTCATTGAAACTATGCTGTTGCCATGGTAACACATTGATCAACAATGACGAAAGAGTAAGTATGCACATCTACATACAATAGTGGTCACATGTGCCAATTTTTAAGCCAAATGCTCGAAAACTGAAGGAATTAGGCTAATCCACACATTTTTGTATGATTGGTAAAAAAATACTGTTGCCATGGCAACAGATTCATTACCACATACATCAATTCTCGCTATCGCCAATGACGTAAAAAGTACCCGGATGTGGCTTTCTCGTCAAGATTTAGTTCACTTGGTAGCAAGGGCACTTCCGGCGCGGGGCATAATTTGCACAACGCTAGCGTGCGCGTACGTGTACCTTACCTATAGCGCAGCGCCGACCACGGATACTAGTACTAGTACAGTAGGCCGCTGTACTGCCCGAGCCAGCGAGTGGCCAGGCCTGTCATACTCGTACACTGTAGTCCCCGCCGCCGGCGCGGCCGGCCTTTCTTGCTATAGCTAGCATGCATGCACCATAGTACCACAGCTCACTGCACGCAGCGCATAAGCTAACACATACCGGTACGGCGTACATCACAGATCAGTCATCTCTGCATACGCTGAAAATATGCTGGAAAATATTCACCCACCTGGATATACAGTATATCGTCATGGAATGCCCATCTTTTTTCTTTGTTTGTTCTCTGTCGAAATGTCGCGAACACAATCGGGAACGAACAGTGATCTCGAACTTATCCTGTCTCCAAAGCAATTTCTTCCAAGTAAGTACGTACAATGTACGTAGGCACTGTACTAGGCCTACTACCTAATGCTACTACCACTACTAGTAAGTCGCGCGTGCACGTACTGCGCTGTGGAGTCACCCGCAAACTTCACCCACGCTGCCACGTCACGTCTCGCATGCCAGTAAGGGTCCTATTTCTGCAGATTTTTTTCATTTATTGTCGTGCGAACAACACATGGCAGCTTCGCAGCAACAACCAATAGTTGTAGTAACAGCAATTTCTTAAGAATGGAGAAATTTCAAATCATATTAAAGCTGTAATTCAAGTCGAGAAAACCGGAAGTACACGTAGAATACAGTCGGTTGTGTGTGTAAATCGCATTAGTCACGTATCACGCGCGTACGAACGGAAGTGACTTTGCTACCGGACTATCCCATAATGCACCGTAAATGACGCTTAAATCAACATCCGGGTACTTTTTACGTCATTGGCGATAGCGAGAATTGTGTTTTGCACAAATATACATTACACTCATCGCATATCCCAAATTCAAACTGAATTGCTACAAAACTAAGAGAGGAGAGCAATCCACAACATTTTGTAAGATTTTTATGAAAATCTCCCGTTGCCATGGCAACGCATTATGAAATACTCATGAAAGAGGTCTCTTGCACATCTGCCTGTGATAGCGGTCAAACATGCCAAATTTGAAGTTAATTGCTCAAAAACTAAGAAAGTTGCTCGATTTTGAATGGTATTAAATCTTCTTCAGTAGCGGTAGGATCTGGAGTGCCTCAGGGGTCGGTTCTTGGGCCTTGCCTCTTTCTACTTTACATCAATGACTTGCCTGATGGTCTCGCGTCAAAGGTTCGCCTTTTTGCCGATGATGCAATTTCTTACATGACCATCGACAATCAACATCATACGCAAAATCTTCAAGAGGACCTAAACAAAATTGGTGACTGGGCGAAAAATGGATGATGGATTTGAACACAGATAAGTGTAAGGTTTTGACAATATCCAGGAAAAGAAGTAAGGTGCAACACGTGTATCATCTAAATAACGCCCCTCTTGAATCTGTTGAATCCGTGAAGCACTTGGGTGTAACCATAACTTCTGATTTGAAGTGGACCCAACACATCAACAATACTGTCAATAAAGCCAATAACGTGCTTGCATTTCTAAAACGCAATCTTTGCATAAAATCTTCTGATGTTAAAGCCACAGCTTACAAAACGTTGGTTCGACCAATTGTTGAGTATGCTTCCACAGTTTGGGACCCATCTACCAAGAACCTAATCCACCAAGTGGAAATGGTCCAGAGAAGAGCTGCGCGATTCACTTTAAATCGCTACCATAACACCTCGAGTGTCACCAAAATGCTACAAGAACTTAATTGGACCACTCTGGAACAGCGCAGAGAAAATGACAGGCTAATTATGATGTACAAAATACACAATAATCTCACTCCTCTTTCAGCACAGGACTATATCATCAAACAGGCTACTCAGTTAACGAGAGCCTCGCAACCACACTCCTATCAGGTACCATATTCGAGAACTGAATCGCATCGCCATTCGTTCTTCCCAAGAACTGTAAGGAACTGGAATTCCCTGTCGTCAGAAATTGTTTCAGCGCCATCTGTGGGATCATTTCGAAACCGTCTAACGGTTGATCACAGTGGCTAGTATTTTCGTCAAATTTTCTATGTGCTTGTAAATATCTGTAAATAAATTGTATTATAATGTAAATAGCACCAGTCTGCAAGAATCTTCAGTCTATTGAAGGAGGCAGACTTAATCAGAAGAAGAAGATCCACAAGTTTTTATGAAAATATGCCGTTGCCATGGCAACGCATTATGCGATACTAATGAAAAAGGTGTCTTGCACATCTACCTTTGATAGCAGTCACACATGCCAAATTTGGAGTCAATTGCTCAAAAAATGAGAGAGAGGTTCGATCCACAACATTTTGTTAGATTTTTTAAAAATTTGCCGTTGCCATGGCAACTCATTATGCAATACTAACGAAAAAGGCGTCTTGCAAATCTCCCTTTGATAGCAGTCACACATGCTAAATTTGGGGATAATTGCTCAAAAAATTAGAGAGTAGTTCGATCCACAAGTTTTTACGAAAATATGCCTTTGCCATGGCAACGCATTATGCGATACTAACGAAAATGGTGTCTTGCACATCTACCTTTGATAGCGGTCACACATGCCAAATTTGGGGTCAATTGCTCAAAAAATGAGAGAGGAGTTCGACCCACAAGATTTTGCAACGGACCGACCGCCCGACCGACCGACCGCCCAACCGACCGACCGACCGACCGACCGGCCACCCGACCTCAGGGTGATTCCTATATACCCCCCCCCCCCTACACACTATGTGTGGGTGGGGGTATAATAAGAGAATACAAAATCAGTGTGTAGTTTGTGCTTGCGTTGCTCATCAGAACCTAAATACAATGTATTTACCATGATGATTCACATTTTAAAAGGCGATGGCGATGGATACGTCTCGATCACACGCTCGATTTTTGACGTGTGTCAATTTTATGTCTATATAGTGATCAAAATAATGATTCAGTATAATGTAGGCCTACTTTTTGTCTACAATCATAGTGGTACAGACGTGAAGAATGTATACACGGTCTGTTTAGTTCTTGAGCTTCTTCTTCTTCTTCGTCACGTTGCATACATAGTATGCTGGTGTGGTCCGCAAAAGAGTTCTCCACCGAGTGCGCGGTCGGCTGCCATTCTAGTAGCGCCAACAATGTTTGTTGCCGTGCACTTCTTAATGTCGTCAAACCAACTTGCTAAGGGCTAAAGGCAACAAAATTATCTACATTCAATATCTCAACATATTCTATTCATTTCAATATACCTGACCAAATCACGATCATCATCTTAGGCTTGTGAGATAACGAAGTGTCAGATGGTTGTCATGGCCAGGGTAGTAGCAGACATTCGGCAGAGGTAGTGGTCTATCTTCTCCTCCGGCAAATTTTCCCGATGACTTCCGCACCCTGTCTTTTAAATCTTTTGCTCATCAAAGTGTAAATGAACACATTGACGATGTGGTTGACGTTACGGATGGCGTAACCGACGATGACGACCAGATTGTTGAAGGGTGTGGTGCGAAAGGCTCGAAGTCGCTGACTGCTGATGTGCGTGGTAATGATGCCGGGAAACCAAGAGATGAAGAATATGATCGTGACAAGAAGAAGCATCTTGGTGGTTTGTCGCTCACTTTTTACCTTGTTGGTCGGTTTCTTCTGGTCTTTCTGAGATTGATCCCCTGCAGCCTGAATTGGTCGACGACTGTTTTCCGAAAAGCTTGGTACCTGTAGGGAATCATGATTCTGCTCCTTCGGCTTTAGCTCCGAACTCTTCGCGGACTCTGCAGTGAGGCTCTGGGACTGTCGTTCGGGTATTGGAGAAGTTAATGGGGGTAAAACTAGTGGGAAAACGTTCCGTACGGATTGTTGTAGACGCTCCCCCTCTTCTTCTTCCCCATTTGATGGAGCTGCTTTGATGCCATCCAATTTAGGAAGCTCGTTGCTTGCTTCAGGAACGGGAGAATCAAGATTTTTCATCTTTCCCATTTGAGTATCTGTACGACCGTTTAGAGTTGGGTTCCCAGCAGAGATGGTGCTAATCGTGGACATGTTGAAGTCACCGTTTCGACTATCGCGTGACGACGATACATCAGCTGTGATGGCCGTCTCGGACGCTGGAGCCGGTCGTCCTGTCATGGCCTCGCGGATCCTGTTCTGGTTCCGGATGACCAAATATATTTTGAAGTAGAAGACGCTTGTCACGAGCAGTGAAAGGAAAAACAGCAACGTGGTCGCTGCAGAATATACCTCGTTGAAATAGGGGAGTTGTTTCACAGAGCGAATGCACCGAACCCCTCCGATAAGTCGATGTGGAATGGTGACCATTGCATTGGGGAAACTGATGACAAAGCCCAGAACGTTGCAGGCGAGGACAAGGCACAACAATTTCCCGGGTTTCCAGGCCCATCTGTGATCGAGCGCATGACAGACGACACGGTATCGATCGAGCGCGATTGCCGCCATCAGAAAGAGGGACGTGTAGCGGACGTAGCGGACGGAGAAGGCCTTGCACTTGCAGAAGGAGCTATCGACGTACTCGGGCGTGAGCAGCATGAGGATGGCGAAGAGAGCTGGAATTGCTGCCAACAAATCGATCACGGCTTGGAAGCCGATCAAGAGATCGGTGCTCGATCGGCGATTGTAGCAGTAGCACACCAGGATGATAAGGAGGTTTCCTGGGATTGAAAACACTACGAGCACAACCTCCATGAAGACATTTATGACTGTAACGATATCCATTCTCTTCTAGAACCTTTCTAATTATCAATTCCTTGTTCTTATAGTTATCTCGTTTTTTATATCAAGGTGTCCCTTGCAGTTCTCCTGTCTGAGCGACGTTTCTTAGGTTCAAAATTCCTCAACGGTATTTAGCAATGATCGAAGACGTCGACACAGTGAAGCTCAGCTCAGTTTACATCAGATGTGATTCGCCTGAAGTTCAGTGTTCCTACTCAGTAGAAAGAAATTGTCTTCATGGAGAAAATGATTCCATCTATAAAACTGTGAGAAGGAGAGAACAGACCGACCAGAAACGTACGATCCGTTCATAAATTGATAGTCTGCTGCCGTGAAGTTCACCTCCAAATGGAAAATATGATCGTCATGTGCGCGTGTGCGTGCTCGTGGTTGCAGCATGCGAGTAATGTGTCCAGAACGCGCAGGGATAACCAAGATGGCGCCTTTATATACATACAGAGATTGAAACATCGACAGAGGATCAATTTGCTTGATAGAGTGTGCACGCCAGATAACTGCAACAAGGCAGAAGTTATTTTGAAATTCTCCTCTTGCCTCTACCCAATTAATTATACTCGAAGTGATACTGACTAATAGAGCGTCCACAAACCCCGAGGCTCTTCCTAACACCTCTGCTTCGAAATCAGTGACCTTATACGTGATTACCTCCCGCTATATTTTCTTCAAAAGTTTTCAGACAAGTTTTCTTTCTTTATCTATTAGATTGCGACTCTTCCAAACGAATGACTATATAATCTTCCGTGGAGAGTTCATTGCAGTTTACTTCTTTATTGAATCAGTTCTCATCAATTTCTAGGTGAGTCTTGAGAGGCAACGCTTGGCATCACACATAATGCTTGTTAATGTCCAGAGTTCGTTGAGTTTAAAAACGTTAGATCACCGATCACGATGATTTGTAATACTGAAATAACTGCATAGAAGACCTTTCGTGTAGATATATTTTACTAACACAGCAGCAACACTAATGCACTCTGTACGGATTTCGTCGCAACAATCAGATCATATTGGAATGATTCGATTAAAAAACTTGAAACCCACGTCGACGCGATAAATTCGTTTCCACAATTCAATCTACTGTCTCGCTGCTCTTTTCGCACATGGATAACATTGAACTGTTCGTTATTCGAATTTGTTTGTGCAAAATATCCGTATGAAGGTGAGTTGACTGTAAGAGATTGGATGAGCAGATAGGTGTATATGAGTAGGTTGAGTGTTATCTAGGGCCATCAAACAAATTGGTCGCTGAGGCAGGATGACTTTTTCTTGTTGTGGTCTCTGTCTTCTTATATGTTTTTTGTTTTGTTTTTACCCAGTCATCGCTCTCACCCTCCCTCTTCCCCTCAGACTCTCCCCAGAGTACTGTCGTGATGTACGGAGCTTCAGGCTGGAATGATTGTTCGTGACTTTTAATGGATGAACATCTCCCGATGCCGTGACCTTTGCCAAGGACTTCGTATAGGTGTAACTTTAAGCCACTTTGTAATTACCCGTGCGCATGTTGGTACAAACAGCCTTTCTACATTTCTCAGTTAATTGATCAGGCACTCCACTCGTTTTCAAAGCGACATTATAATGCATTAAGCTTGCCCTGTCTGACTTTCATGGATTCATGTTCAAACAAAGGATGAACTTGACCTTAATGGTCTGTCATTAACAATTTGGGAAGCCGAGAGAAAGTTTTTAGTTTCTCCTGTGGTTGTGTGTTTGTGTTTATGAGTGCATTGTTTTTAACAATGTATATTTCGTGTAATATGTTTATTGCTTGTGTCTAAAGGAAGAGTCTGAGGATCCTTTTTTTTGGTGTATGCTTTTGTACATGACAAATAAAAAACTCTGAATTTAAGTTCACCAGTGCTTTGCATTGACTGCGTTAACATTTTTTTAATGGTGCACCACATCCATCTGACATCAACAAGTCGTTCATGAAAGCCTGGTACATGTATTTGGCAATAATGGAATATTACATTGTTGTTAAATACCAGGCTTTCATGAAGAAATTGTACATGCCAGGTGGATGTGCTGGCGAACACCATTTACGAGGATATGGCATGCATGGATAATCTTTACACCACAGACGCATATATCAGTGAATAAAAAACAACAAACAAACAAACGAAAGAAGCCATAATGTGTGTTGGTATACACGATTTTTTTTTCTGCACGTGCGCAAAATTTAATTGCGAATTGGCTTTTTAGTGGAATAGGGCAATTAAACCCGGCTAAATTCTGGTTAGTGATAACGTTAGAGTAAATATTAGGGTTAGGCTTACTTATAGGCCTTAAAGTTTGGGTGAAGGTTAGGATTGGGTTCAGGATTAGGATTAGGGTTGAGGTCAGGGAAGGGTCCGGGGTAATTGCCCAGGGGTAATTTCCCTAGACCCCGTTGTCAGAATGAAATCACGTGTGAGAGCCAGCCCCTCCTTCACCTTCCGATAAGCTGTAGCTTCGTTCCCGATGGCTGCTGCTGGGGCCTTTGAAGAAGGCTTTCCCAAAGTGGGTACACCCTATGTATTCTTATGTATATTGTGGAAAAAGGTCGGGTTCATTAGAGTTCTGTGGGTCCGAGCCACGAGCCCCTTTGCGCCCCCCCCCCCCCCCTCCTTCTCCTCCTCCACCGGCCCTGTAGTGTGCATAACATGCCGTGCGTGTGACTGTGCGCAGCTTGCGGACGCGCGCATTGATCGATGATTGCAACTGAATGTGTAAATGATCTATTCCGTTCGACCCTATCTCCTCTTAGTGTTTGATATTTTTAATTTCTTTTTTTCACTAACAAAACCAATATGGTCAGTTTAAACGCGCAACATATTTACAAAAATAACCCCATGTGGGTAGTTATACGACATTTTCCCAATTTGATGGGTTTTAAGTGATTTTCGCTAATTTTCTCTCTCCTTTTGATGATTTTGTTCTGCTGGGAAGATGCAATGCCGAATGCTGACACAATTTCGTGTGGATGTGTGGATTTCTGTGTGGGCGCCTCCGGGCGGACATTATGTGAACGTGATCTTGTCTACCTTGACGAGGAAAAGACAAACAAATACACACACACACACACACACACACACGTATGCACGTGTGAAAAGTTTTGAATACAGCAGTATGGGCTGTTCGTAAAATTTTCGCGGTTTTTCATAATGGAAAATAAGTTATAAAGGTAGAAGCACCAGGGGTAGGTCTGGTGACTAATATCCTTGATTGCAGGAATCCTTAATAAGATGTCGACTTATATTTCATTGTACCACTTTTTTCTCTGTCATCAGGGTAGCACTATTGTTTTTCATAATGGAAAATAAGTTATAAAGGTAGAAGCACCAGGAGTAGGTCTGGTGACTAATATCCTTGATTGCAGGAATCCTTAAGAAGATGTCGACTTATATTTCATTGTACCACTTTTTTCTCTGTCATCAGGGTAGCACTATTGTTTATTCTTACTCGCATACCACAAACACACACATATACACAACCAAAAAACCAAAAACAAAAAAAAAATCATGTAGACGTTTCCATTTACTCAATCCTAATAATTGCTGTTGTTGTTGTATTATCATTATGTACATAATGCTGTATCTTACTTCAATATTTTTCCCCGGATTACAATGCGCTTAGAAACAATTAAGCGCTATATAAGTGCTATTCATTATTATTATTATGATTATTATCATTTTCATTAAAGAGCAAGAGGAAGAATGTTCATTTGTATTATGTGCATAATTATATTGTACATCTCATTATAATACATGTTCATACACACACACAAACATCTATCATTTCAATGTACATCTTGGCACACACACATAATATTATGTGGATTCTGAATTGTAAAACGTAGTGAACATGGTTCCGTTTTGTGCATCATACAAAAGAGAACATAAGGTGTCATCATTTTGGGTCGTACCCCCTCCCCCCCCCCCCCCCACACACACACTTCTTTTTTTATTTGGAATTACGTAAGTGGGTCTAAAAAGAAAAAAATAGAGATCTTAAAGTGTGAGCGCGGTAAGGTTATGTTTTTCCACTAAAGACCTTTTTTTATTTATCATTATTATTATTTTTTTTTTTTTGCTTCTCAGCAAACCCGGAAGTGGAAGGGGAGAGATGAGCTGAAGATCTTTTTTTTTTCTTTTTCTTTTTGTTAGCTCATGAAACCACGCCGGCCCTGGTGATAGTGATATACGATAGCCCACGTAATGAAAGAGCATATCAGCTTTCGACATTCAAAATGAAGAGCGCGTTAGCCTTGGTTGTGTTCATGCCCTTAGCATGCTCTGTCCTCTTCATTTCGACCTCGTCCGCCCCTTTCATTGCCGTATCACCGGGCTGCCGCCACCGGGCTACGACCTCGCATGGAACATTAACTGAATTGCAAACATCAAACATTGACTCGCTTTCCCTCGATCGCAAAATCACGATTGCGAATTAGAGCGCTATTTCATTTCTTGTTCACATCAGCCCGAAGAGAATTAGCCCGAATTTTTATCGAGCTAATTCGAAAGCTGAGTATGTACAAACAGCATCAGTAATGTGTATGCCCTCTCAAAAATTCCTCATGATTTGTGTGCAGTTTCACTCCATCGATCGGGTCACACACGCTAGGCATGATGGGAAGCATCGCGCTAATTTCTCGAGTCGTTTTCACATTATCAAATAGCGCGCTACTATCCTGCTATTTCAGAAATTTCCCGAGTTGGACTCGAGAAATTTTCTCGACCAGA
Source organism: Diadema antillarum (assembly GCF_040938485.1). Classification (NCBI taxonomy): domain Eukaryota; kingdom Metazoa; phylum Echinodermata; class Echinoidea; order Diadematoida; family Diadematidae; genus Diadema; species Diadema antillarum. The sequence goes on from NW_027271446.1 coordinate 665,127, forward strand.
GCGATACAATTAGCGCGCTAATTTGTGTTCACATTATCAAATAGCGCGCTATTTCGTTATTGGGTTAATTTCCCAAGTCAGAAAATAGAGCGCTATCTGGCAACATCGGGCTGATGTGAAAACGCCTAATGATTTAATACAAGATGACATGCTTCAAGAAGGAATTCTTGATCGCAACACATGTCCATGTTATTTCAAAGTCTGTACCAACCATGAACTTCCTTATTTGTGTATATATATATATATATATATATATATATATATATGTATATATTTATATATATATATATATATATATATATATATATATATATATATTTATATATATGTATATATATATATACATATATATATATATATATATATATATATATAATATAATATAATTATATACGCTAATAGGAGAAGAGAGAGAGCGAGCGATTCATTCTGCTCCAAGTTTAATGTAAGCGAAATGTCAACATCAATTACCCATATTAACATATTATAACCACAATAATATCCTCGATGTCCATATTAGTAGGTACCTCTCCAGTTTCGTCTTGGTAGTATAGGGGCGATAGAAAACAAGACTCAATTGAACGAATAAGTACGATTCAATCCATTCATACGAGTGTATTAGTATCCATGGCGACGACAATATGGAAGCAGGAAGACAATCAAAAATATGTAGGCCTACATAATACAGGGGCGGATCCAAGGAGGACCGCAACCGGCGCAAGCTCACCGCCCTTTATTTTTCGTTGAAACAAAAGAAATAAAAAGTAAAAATGGGGGAGGGGTTTGAGTTAGAGTTTGAGTTTATTTATTTTACCACGGTAAAAAGCTTGCTATCAGCTAAAAGCTGTTTTTCAGCAAGGCCGTGAAATGATAACAAAAACATCAAATCATACAATGAAGAGAAATACAAAAAAAACCATAATAATTACATAAGAACGAAAAAAAGTGAAAAAGTCACAAAGTATGCAAAGTGTGACATAAAAATTATATACAATAAACACAAGAAATCAAAATGAGAATTGAGGAAAAGAATTATACAGAAATACACAAAGGTTTGAAGAAATTGATAATCATAATATCACATTGCAAACAGATTTAAACGTTTGAAAATAACAGACGAGCTTCTAACGAAAGGGGGGGGGGATGAATTGACACACCTGTTCTGTGAGCAAATATTTGATTATACAAAATTAACACTTGGATATAAGTTGAATATAAATTGTTTCAATCATACAAATCTTTTCTTTATTTCTGTTATAAATAATTTGATGTCATTAATTGTCCTGAGACTCAAAGGGAGATCGTTAAAGAGCTTAGAAGCTGAATATAGTGCGCTTTTTCTTAAAAGATTGGTTCGTGGTTTTGGGAGAACAACAGTGGTGTTATCGTTTCGGAGATTGTAATAAGACCGAGATCTAAACTGAATCCTGGAAGACAGTGAATCAGGGGCGAGGTTATGGAGCAATTTAAAGATGATTGTCAAAGCCTGAATCTCCCGTCGATTTTTCAATGGTTTAACATCGGTGGTACTATACAGAGCTTCTCTATTGAAGCGACCATCAACTCCCACGATTAAGCGGAGACACCTGTTTTGTAAAGTTTGAAGCTTTGCAAGTTGGGAAGCATGACCATTCATCCAAACCATACTACAATAGTCCAGCTGTGGCTGAATCAATGTTTGGTAAAGTATCAATGAGGTTCTCTGGTCGAGGTATTGACGGACACGTTTTACCGCATGAAACGTTTTCAAAGTCTTTTTCTTCACTTCTTCTATTTGGGGTGTCCACGTTAAACTGCTGTCAAGGATAACGCCAAGATATTTGCACTTGGAAACTCTTTGCAATTTACTGTTTTGAATGGAAAGATGCACATTTTCAAACTTGCGTAACAATCCCTTTGAACCGACCAACATAAAATGACATTTTTCTATATTAAGGAGGAAATGATTATCTAAGAACCATTTTGACATCGACTTTAAATCATCATTCATAACCTTTTCTAATACTCTTGGGTCTTTGGCGGCAAAATATAAACAAGTGTCGTCCGCGTAGAGTGAAAGGGAACAATTCTTAACAGATTTATATATGTCATTTAGCGTAAGGATAAACAACAACGGCCCGAGAATGCTGCCCTGGGGCACGCCACTGAGGACTGCTTGGCTGGTAGAGCTATTGCCATTTAGCACAGTCAGTTGCTCTCTTTTATAGAAATAATTTTCGAACCAATTCACAACAGTGGAGTCAAATCCAAAGACAGTCAACTTTTCTTTAAATTTTTTCTTTAATTTTGTAAACGCGCCCCCTCTTTACGGAATTCCTGGATCCGCCCCTGTAATAGATGTTTGTATCATCGTGTTGTCCAGGAGGCAAATACGCGGATGAGGCGCCATTTTCTGGACTTATTTCAAAGAACCATGAATGAATCATGAACAACTCAAAGTTTTCGGCGTACGCTCAAAACAACATAGGACACATATCCGGAGTTTAACAAATTAATCGATGTATTGGGTAACAATGCTAAACATTAGTGAGGACAGGTAAGAATTACCCACACAAGATACCTTTGGGACTGTCTTAAACGCCCGAGGCGATAGCCGTGACAAATTTGGATTGAGTGTTTAATTGGTATCTGGGAGTGTGGATAACCATGCTTTCACAAAATAATGACGTACATTATTTGTTTTATAAAACGATGAAGCAGATCCTTGTCGTTTCGTAAATCACCCTCATGTCAAAGTCCAGCCGAAAGATTTCAAACACAGGCGCATTACATTCTGCAGCGGCCATTTTCATGGGTAAATGAAACGATGAAACCTTTTATGGTCACCATCTTGACATGAAAGTGCTGCTGACTGGTCATTATACTTTACTTACGACCGGTTGTAAGCAGACTACAGTATGTCTTTCATAAGCAAAATAAATGCCTGGCCACGTGTCCGCTTTCAATCAATCGTTTGATTAAGATCTGCTTCATTATTTCATAATATATATATATATATATGTATAAACAAATAACTTACCTTCTTGTGAATCTGATACCTATCATTGGATCAGTTAGTGAGTACGCCATCTGTCGTTTGTACGTTTATTCCACGAACATCGTGATAGACAGCATGCACTTTTAAATAATTTGAAAATGATTTGGCACACAGCACACACAGTAGATGTACAATGCACGTCATATAAAACGCGCACACACACACACACGCACACACACACACACACACACACACACACACACACATGCACACACACAGTGTGAAGATCAGTGTGATGTCCGCAGGTCCATTAGAGACGTAGACTACTAGTATTGTATTATACATTGTATTATAATTTCACTTTTTCACAATACCATTACAGACGAATTTGTTGCACACTGCACAGTCCAACGTCAAACTCAACTGAAAGAACAACGGCATCCTCTTTACACACATTGTACAAACTTAATCCACTTTCCTGGCGATTCAAGTGCAAATTTACAAAAGCTGGAATGATTAAAACAATCCTTTCGACGGATCAGATGATACAGAATGTCTCAAAAAATTCAGAGCAGATATGCTTTCAACAAGTCGTTTGAATATAAAATGATATCATTCCATGAATATGTATACAATGTTGAAACCATTTTCTTGTAACCTTGAACATGTACGTCCTATTTTGGCAATATGCGGCATTTCTGGTGTGAATGCTAGTGAAACACAAAGCTTTGAAAATAACCCTGATATTTCTTGCGATCAAATCTCGCAATATTACTTTCAAATTATAGACAAGCATTCTTTTCTCTCCTCCTTCGCCGATATATCCCTGGAATGGAATAAACAACGGCTAAATTAATCCACACGCAAAACTACAGTTGTAGTTCGTTCATTATGTAAAGATAGACCATTATGATATGAAGACAAACCTCCAGCTTAAGTTAACATGGCAGCACCCGATAAAAATGGAAATTAGGGAATGGGATGAATGCTCTCGTAGAATATTGATGTACACAGTAATAGTGTTGGGTACATGGAAGTTCATAATCCTTTTGGCGACTACTTTGGATTTATGACACAATTTGGGAGGACACAGTGTATATATAGATAACCACACGCTGGAAATAAACCTGACTGTCTGGCTTTTATCAAAGTCCCGTTATACTAAGATCGTAAGTCAAAGGATTCAACTTTCCAAAGGTGATTTGGTATGCCTCAACTTTTAGCTGGGGATATTATGCTCATGGATCAATACATAATCACTTGCTAACCTATGTGGTACTGATATTTCCAGGATATCTTCCATGTAAGGATAATTAGAGTTTGATAATATTAAGACAAAAAGGGTTTTGGCTTCTATCTCGAGAAAAGAGGCCTGCATGTCTTTAAATACGCTACACAAATACATCCAATATGTTACGCGTTTGTCTGATTAATAAAAACCAGGCGTCTTCTATGCCATGAGCATAACGCAATCAACTACACCAAAAACATGTTTAGAAAGCATTTTGAGCATAATGAAGCAAACACTATATTGTAATTGCAATGAATACATGTACATGCATAATGCATTGAGCACATTATGTGATAATTGATGGTGAAAACTTTCAAAAAATTTCCATGACCATGGACGAAGTCATGATTCAAAATGCTTGCGTGCCGTTTTGCGATTTCTGGCGTGGTAGCAGATATTTACTCACATGTGTTATTGTTGCTGTTGTTTCCTTTTTCTTCGACGCACTCTGAAGACGCCAGTTTCGTTTCATAGCCTAATTACAAAACAATAATCAGTATCCTAATCCAACTTGAATAGTAGACCCATCATTAAGCAAATGTAATGCACTTAAAACATAAGATAATGGGAAGACTTCACTTGAGTAATCCACTATGGTGATCTGCAAGTTGGATTCAACGGAACGACCTTGATCTATGGATTTGAAAGACCTGTCAAAAACATATTTTTACTGCTTTTATCCACGGCTTTTATCTGATCTCCCTCATTTTCCCCGATGATACATTCTCGTGCGAACATCAATAGTATTATGAGATGTTATCAAAAGTGTGATCTGATTTAAGGTATTTAAAGATACAACCTTGTATATCAGGGCAACCATCCCACTAGTTTTAAGATGATACATGCACAAAAACTTGCAAAAAGAATTGCATTGGTCGTAAAGTTCTTTTGGCCCTTTGTTTTCCGGCTTTATAGTATTTACGATTATGGCTGAATAAAACAGTACATGACTGGATACTTACTGCACAACATCTAAAAATTGATTGCACACTTTCAAAGAAGGAGCCTGCCAAGAAAATAACAAATAAGGGCGCGTTAACACCCAGCATGGCACACTGTAAAAACATCGGTGTTAGATTTAACACCATGGGTGTTAAATCAAACACCGATCAAGTGTTGATAGAGGACCACACCCAAAGGTGTAGAAAATGTATTTGTGATGGTGTTGAAAAGTGTTCACCTGGCACTTCGTGGTGTTAATTTGACACTGCTTCTGGTGATATTTTTGACACTGTGCTGGTGTTAATTCAATAATGACACCGCATGGTGTTGATTTGATATTGCTGGTGTTAATGTCAATGGTATAACACCCGTCCAGCTTCAATAGGAGACCACACCAACTGGTGTTACTGTGGTGTAAAAGTGTTCGCACATTTTTTTCATAAATCAAGTACTTTATCGGAAAATTCTTGATCGTTTTGTTGAAGCTCAGAAATCAACAAGAAGTGCAGTTACTAAGAAACTCTTCAAACAACAATTTCATATTTCGAAATGACACCCGGAGATGTTAATCTTACACCATAAATGAGCACCGAAAATTTAACACCAGCTCGGTGTTTCATATCTAACACCGGACTTTTTGCAGTGTAACGGCAACAGGCATGTTTTTGCTATGATGCGCCAAAAGGAATCATGTCTGGTTCTGTTTAAAAAAATAAATAAATAAAAAAAATCCGTACGTCGGTACAAGGTCATCCAAAATGTTATTCTTATGTCAAAATCAACTTGAGAGCAACAAAATCACCAGTTGAAGATTGATTTTGTAACAAAATTATTAGTGGGGAATTCACAAAAATTACAGAACCAGAAAGTATTCCTTTTGGCGCACAACAGTAACAAAAAAAACAAAAAAAAACAAAAAAAAAACCGTTGCTGTTACTGTGTTCGGTGTGTAAATGGGCCTTTATACAAATATGTAAGCTTATACAACGTATACCACAGTCCCTAAATCATATCATGTATAGCAAGCCATGATGCTCTTAATAGGGAGCTTTAGATTTTAGACGCGCGGACGTTCAAAGGGAAAAAAACATGATCTGAGCGTGCGCAGTAGCGCGGGTCAACATGGTCAAGTTGACGCACGCTTCTGCGCACGCTCAGAACATGTTTTTTTTTTTTTCCCTCTGAACGTCCGCGCGTCTAAAATCTAAAGCTCCCTAATATATATGAGATGATGTGGGCTCTTCTGGATACAGATTCCAGCATGGAAGTATTGCTGTTCTCACAGTTTGTCAGAGTTAAATCACAAGAGGGATAATCATGCATTTAAAATTAAAGTTTGGTAAGAAATGAAAGACTGCGGCACATGGCAAGACTATGATGATCAGTTTACTTAAAAGGGAATGAAACCCAAATATACATGTGGCTTGAGTGGATTACAGCAATATTAGTTGAATATTCTAACACTGAAATATTTTGACTTTTCTAGCATAACGAAGGAGCACTTGACTTACCTATTCCACAAAGTAGGGGAAATAAAATCACCCTAACTTATGTCAGTAAAAAAATTGAGGGAAGGCGTACAATGTGTACTTTCCATTTTTTATTAAAATGAAATTTTTTTGAACTTTCTTTATGTTTTCTTTACATTGTTCTTTATGTGTGGTGTCACAAACTGCAGTAAAGTGATGGCTGCACCAAATTTTCAAAATTCATAACTTTTGAACCAATTGTATGATTTTCCTCAGACCTTCTTACATGTTCTATTATAATTGACTGCATTCACTCAATCCACACATATTTGGATTAAATTATCCTTCAGGCCTAAAGGGTAATAATCACACTGAGCATATTCTGTAGCATTTTGAAACTTACGACAAACTTCAACTTATTCACCAATAGCATAGAGTACAGACATCATTGTAGATTTCACACAGCAGGAGAACAGTAAGCATTACGCACACTAGTTGAAAAGTCTGGCACACGTTTTTTAAAGGGTTGGTATACTTTTGTTGAGATGGGCTTTCAGGATTCCAACTTTTTTATGGCCATTTTCTTTTTTTTTACATGATGTGAAACCTCTAATGAAATATGAAATAATAGTATAATTCCAAAGGGAATTCAAAGGTTATTTGATGAAAATTGGTTTTGAAATGGCTGAGATATCCAAAAACAATGGGATCTTAATAAAAGGTGGGACCCACCTTTTAGTAGGATTGCTTTGTTTTACTTTTTTTTACATCTCAGCTGTTCCACAAATGTAAGACCAATTCTCATCACATATATTTTGAATTTCTCTTCAAATTGTATGCTCTTTAACATATCATAAACTGGTTTCTAAGTATCTCATAAAAAGTTAAAAGCTGAATCCTCATCTCAACCAATACTTTGCTGTCCCTTTAAGAGCAAGGCTAACCAGGTCTGCATGTCTGGCTGAGAACACCAAACTTCAGATGTCATCAAGGCCATCAACATGTCACTGGTATATTCATAAAAATTACAAATCATAACCAAGTTTGTAAGTCTTACATTGTACATGAAACCTACCGCTGTACACATCTTGAATTACCAATGTGTGTTTGTATGCATGTGCTGGTGTCTATGTTTCTTTGCTGATATCATCCACAAATCATCCTACCCTGCAACTTACATCTCTGCACACACATAAACTAGTCTTTACGAATACTAGATTATGTAAAATACACTGGCCTCCATCAGTGTGTAGACAATGATATTAACAAAAAACCTTGGGGTGCCAACAGTCAAAATTTAATTCTAATCACTTTCCAATATCATCCAAAAGACACTGCTTTGTGTTTTAAATTGCCAGTACACAAATATTTCAGTTCCCACCATATACAAACAAAGCTACACTGTAAACTGAATATACAGTATGAACGGACAATAGGGACGGTGATGTAAATTCCTTATAACATGACTCAATAGAAGGAATCACATGTATATGTAGTGCACTAAAAGTTTGTCCATTAATTTTCTTTGGATAATGATCAAATAAGCACCATGCTCACTTAGAAAAGAATCAAACTGATGATGCTGCTGCCGCACTGACAAAATATTTTGGTTCCATTTTCAAATACAGATCGTAGCAGTACAGTATCATATCAGTTTAACTCTTGTAAATGCAATAATGTTCTGTCTCTCAGTTTAGCGCCCTCTATTGTCTGCTTCAGATCAGTGAGTTCCTTTTTAGGCATGTCATTTGTTACAAGGAGCACATCATCAATGCTCACTGAACATTTCCCCTCATTGAGAGCAAACTGGACTATGCTCCTCAGCTGTTCTGAATTCCGAAAGAGGTTTTGGACCCTGGCTCCGTTTGGCAGGCGAACTGCCAGAAGTACATTTGCAGATGGATCCTCGGGCTCTGAACTGCTTACTACGCTTGATCTCGATGAGGCCTCCGCATGACTCGCGCTTTTACGTCTGGCAAACTGCTGCATACGAATGGCTCTCCGCGACACGCTCTTGGCCGACTGAGGGGGAGGTACTGGCCGTGGTGCTGTCTTTATCTCCATCTGCGACGATGATCGCTCGAGCACTTTAATCCTTTGCTCCCTGATTTCACTGCTCTCTCTGTCAACATTTGTTGGCAAGCTCGGACTACCTCGAGGTGATCCATGTTCTCCATGATCACTTGGTGGGTGGGTGTCCTTCTCCTGACCAATTCCTGGAAGAGGCATATATTTGGCAATAGAACTTCTAGCCAACACTTCCCTGTGGGCTTGCTGGCTAGTGTGAAGGTCTTTCGACATTGCCTTGGAAATGGATGCGACAGCTTCACCGCTCTTGCTCTCTCTATTTCTACCGCTATGGCTACTTTCCACTGGCTGAGAGGATTTCAGTTTCAGCTTCACCTTCAAAATATTCCCTTCACTCTCATCCTCTAGGCCATCGCTTCCGCAGCTCCTGAGACCACGTAATCCATCAGGTTTGGGACTAGAAGCTCCAGACAATACTGAAGAGGATGAACTGCACTCAGCATCTGTTTGATAGCCTTCTGGTGTGGATACTGGATTGCTCAGTCGAGAGCAACTTCTCGTTGATGGGGTCTCCACAGCAACTGCAAGCTCGGGATGAGGACGATCATCACTGCCTGATGTCCTCTCTGAAGACATAGTTTCAGCAGAATGATACTCATCGTCTGACCCATCCCCTACGATACTCGAAAGGTCAAGTCTCGGAGGAAAAATGCCTCGATGCTCAATTGGAGAGTCTCTCGGTAATGATGGCTCTCCAACAGGTGATTCTCTTGACGGCACCCTGCGACGCAACTCCTTGGGCTTTGGTTTATAACTGTGCTGCTGCAGCACTGAGGATTTCTTGGGTGGGGGAGATGGAGTGTAGCACGAGATACCGCTATCCTTCGTCTCTAGTGGTAACTTGGCTGATGCTCGCTGTTCAGACTGCTTAGCTTCCATGTTGGACCGTTGACATTTTGTGTAAAGTGTGGCATGTTAGAGACATCAGGAATGACTCTGTGAAATATCGCTGTCCCCCGTGCAAATGAAGCAATTGTGGATGATCAGCAAACAAATTTGTCTCGAGAACTTCTCTGCAGAATCATGTCAGTTATTATGGTTGCTGAAAATGAAGGAAGCAGATGATCAGCAAACAAATTTGTCTCGAGAGCTTCTCTGAAGTATCACTTCAGTTATTATGGTTGCTGAAAATGAAGGAATCATTACTGTCAAAAACACTGCTGCTATCTGATGCCAACCCTAATACGTTTCCCACAGTGACTTGCAGATGCTGATGTTCAACAATCTTTCTCCATATTTCCTTTTTTGATTTCTGCCCTACGAGAAGGAAGAAAGAAAAAAAGGGAGTGTTCTGTTATATAACTATCACGCTCATACAGAAGAAAGAAAACAAACAGATGGACAGATGCAAAATTTAACACAGCTGCTAAATACTACAAGATGATATAAAAACATTTAAACACAGTAATGCAGATACGTTATCTTACTTCCTATGACCTAACAAGTAGTTGTCATGCTTGTACAATATAAATTGTATGCTACGCCGTTGTTCTCCATGACAAATGTTTCTTTTTCACATTACAAAAGTATCTTGAAAAAAAAAAACAAACAAACATCAAAACTTTGTTTACTCTGCTTAAGATATATCCAGGATCTCGGTGATTCTTCAAGATATAAATCTTATCAAAAGTTAGTTGTGAGAGTACTCTATGACTTCAAGAAAAAAAAAACATTGTATACATCTTTTTTTTTAACATCAAAGTGCCAAAGTTTTTGGCAGTGCTAGCTACACCACTGTCAAAACAACCATTTCATATCTAAATGTGCACATACAATTTATGGCTGATAATTTTCCTATCAGTTAACAGTATCTGATAACTTTCATCTACTGCAAATTGTTCATGCAGACCTACACTAAAGTTTAAGCCCACTAATAAATTATTTTGGTTTGTTTAGAGGGAACAATGAAATGTGTCTTCACACTACATAGGTACATGCATACAATGTATTTCATAATGATTTTCAACTTTGATCAGCCCAGGTCCCAGGTATATAAGGTTATCTATAGACCTCTATAAAAGTCTATCCGCTTTAAAAACAATAGTTTCTCCAAAACTTCCAACCAACAGGGTTGCATTCAGAGCACAGCAGTAGCCCCTGCATGATGTGAGCAAGAGGTTTGTCATTTCCGAGCGCCGCATTAAGACCCCATTAGTGCCCACCTGCCCATAACCAGTTCAGAGGTCTTAAGTAGTTTATGTTCAAGTAACTGTGACTCGCCGAACACGACATTAAATTTACAGCTGTACAATGGAGCGGTCCGGGGTTATAATCTACATTACTACTACACTGACACAGTCATTACAAGTGTCAGGCCTCAAGGAATCATGACTACATGAGACTACTGACTAGACCTCTACGCGTAAGTGAACACGTTAACTGTTAGTGCTTTTACTTATACTTAGTCTTATAGAACAACCACTATATTTCTAGTAAAATGTAGGCCTACTACTACGCCGGGGTTGTTTTCCTTTCTTTTGTTTTTTTTTGACACAGAAAACTTGGAAGTCAATATCAGCAACATCAGTTTGGATTTAATTTATGCAGTACGTAGTTCTCTTCCTCCTTCAGTAACTCTTCAGTCTCAGATGTGCTATCGCGGTGTGTAACGGAGGTCTACAGTATCTTTCAACTTTCCTGCATTTCACAACACTAGCACTGTACGCAGGTACCCTGCTAGCTAGGTCTACAAGTATGGTAGCTCTACTACACATCGACCACCCTTTTTTAAACCGACCACGTAGTTTTGGCGCACAGAACGCTTAGTACGCACTGCGCGCAGAGCACATAAAAATGTATTGGCTTTGACCGTTGATGAGGATGTGTGGGAAGACGCGAAAATTCACTGTTATTTAATGATTGGTTTTAATCAAGGACAAAATTTCGAATGAATACTTTAACCGAATCGTAATGTAACGTCAATGCATTTTTTAAAAAGCTTCGTACAACACGGTGTTCAATACAACTCGGTTTGTGTGCATTTGCATTGTCAATGCAAAAACAGCTGTCGATCTAAAAAAGGAGCGGCACCGCGGGGAGCTGAAAAGAGGCCACTCAACAACCTCAACTTAAGTTCGACGGCGATATTTTTGCACTGGAACTTCGAATTGAAAAGGGAACAACAGCATTTGATAGTGCTGGATTTTCTCAATCACGTAGGTCATGTTTTTACGTGAATTTCAGTGTTAAATATTCTTATCAAGTAAATAAGAATTAGGCGGTCGATGAGTAGTAGGTCCAACCATACAACAGATGACAACTAGGTCTAACTAACCGCAGCAGCGACTCCAACACTGGTTACAGCGCCCCGCGCCGGGGTTAATAACTAACATGATTTGCAGTAAGTGGGGCCGTCATTCTTGCTCGTCGGGAGTCATAACGGGATCGGGAGAAGTTAGGACAGGAGGTTACTATAAAAATCAAAAGGCGTGTTCAGCCTCAAGGCATCTTGATTCTACAATCACTCGAAACTAAATTAGGTATCAAGTCAACTAAAAAGTTAATACGTTACTAGATCTAGTCCATAACTCACCTCACGAAGTCTTCGCAAAGCCCGTCTTCAATCTTGAAGGATAGCGTCATGTTGACAAGGGAATATGTAGGTCAAAGGTTAACCCCGGCGCGGGGGGCGCTGTAACATACGGTACGAATTGGGGTCGCTGCTGCGGTAATAGTCAAAGGTAATACGCGTAACCCAATGGCATTTCTGCAGACTGTGATTCTTTTTTTTTTTTTTTTCCTCGCAATATTTATTCATGACGTTTTCTAGGTCCATTTTTATTGGGACTGAGCTTCAGAATCATTATTCGGATTTATTTTATTTATCTATTCACTCGTTTGATTATCAATTAATTAATTAATTTATTTATTTATTTATCGATTTATTTATTTACCTATATATTCATTTGTTTATTCATTCATTTGTTTGTTTATTCATGTATTTATATATTCATTCATTTATTCATTTACTTATTCATTTAAACCCACCAACATTCATTTCTGCTGATATCCAGCAGACCTGCTTTTTAAGGAAGTTCTATATCATCTACAGTATAATAATAGACTTTCAAATTAAAACGAACAATATAAAACAAACAAAACAAACAAATTAGTATTTGTTAATTATTCTTTGAAATTACCATTATTATTTCTTATCGTAATCATTGTTATCACCATCATTATCATTATAACTATTAACTTGATTACCATCATTTATGCATGCTTTAGACGTGATAGACAAGAGCTGGTCTTTAAAAACCAAAAAAACCAAAAAAAAAAAAAAAGAGAGAGAGAGAGAGAAAAGAACACGAATGGACTTAATATTAAACTCAATTTAACAACCGCGATATTGAATGTGACTTTCTGGACTAGCTGTGTTCATATTTTCTGCAATGATCAAATAATGTTTAGGCTCCTAATGCCAATAACGTGGCTATCTCTAGTAAACTTAAGGGGGAATGGAACGAGAACAGGACTTTTATACAGTATCTTATTTTAGTTTTGTAGGCCTATGATATGTACGATCACTGTGAGATTTTAAATTTGATAGGCCTACTACAATGTATTATCAACTAAGCCGTAACTTGCATTTGTGGTTGCAAGAATAATGACATTTTTAGGTGCCCCCCCCCAAAAAAAAAAACAACAACAACAACAACAAAATACAAATTTAAGATTCTCTAACCTGCTTACTTTTCTCAAAACTTTCACCTTTCTGACTGTCCGATTGTATTCTTTCTATTGACAGCAATTCACAGAACATGGAATTGAAGTTTTGAAGTGGACTGATAGCCAAATTTAAAGGCAAGATCCCATCATCATCACCAACAACAGCAAAAAGGGGACGAGAAGTTCTAAGATTGCTTCTTCCAGAAGCAAGATTACTTGAAATTCCATAGTCTAATTCTTCTTTGCTTCTGTGAGGTTCATTTCAATAGTGTTATTTATTATCATGTTGACGCATATAAGATAAGGACAACATTGGGAAAAATTAAGAGCCTAAACATGGTGTGAAACCAATTAAGGGAGCAGAGTACGTGGTTCTCTGGGTTACAGCTCATTATTCCGAAGGTTTGTAATTCCGAAGGCTCAGTAGTCCGAAGATTCGTTATTCCGAAGGTTCGTTATTCCGAATTTCATTTTCGGATTACCGAATCTCCGGCATAACGAACCTTCGGAATAACGCCACAAATGTTAGATTAACGAACCCTTTTTCATTTTCGGATTAACAAATCTCTAATATAGGTATATAGGGAGTTTGTGTGTGTTTCGGATTAACGAACCTTCGGAATAACGAACCTTCGGAATAGCGAACCTTCGGAATAACGAACAGCACCCGGTTCGGTTCTCTGCATGACTTGCCAGCGCACCCTTAAAAAGCAAAAACAAATACAAAACCAAAAAGAGTGTTGAAAGGCTCTCTTAGACATAAATTTATTGAGATATCAAAATTTAAAAGAATAATCGCGATGATCGCTATCAAAGGTCTGAATTATGAATACTATTAAACCTGCCATCTGCTTATCTTAATCATAAATTATATTGTACATGTATTTCAGGAAAGTATTACTAGTACCGTTGTTCAGGTTGTTTTCCATCTCATATAAGAAGCATTCATTCTACTCCATTATCATTATAAGGATATTAAGATTGGTTACCTTAACGAAATATGTGACACCCCTAGCACCTTATCAGGAACATGAGGCATGATGGAAAAAAAACTGTGTCCGTGACAAGTCACAAATCTAGAGCTTATTTCTGTTGTGTTTGGCCTTGGGTTATGGATGTATAATAATGTTGTTTGAGAGCGAACCCCCCCCCCCCATAAAGTAGCACTAACATCCACACTCAGTATGTTAACAACAAAAAAATTGACCAGTATATATTTGAAATGTCTACAGGGCCTGCGCAACCGGGAAGGGGGGGGGGTGGATTGGGCAGGCGCCACCCCCACCCCCACTTTTTTTTTTGCATACTACATAGGGTCTTGCTACTTGCCCCCTCCCCCCTCCCACACACACTTTTTCGCAAAGGAGGGTTTTACTTTTTGTTGTTTATCTTTAATTGTTATTCAGCAGCCCATATGTTGTAAGAGGAGTTGATTTCTTTTTTTTGTTTTTTGTAAGCCGATTTTGGGGCACAATTTGCTGTCATCTACGATGTCTTCTTTCCATCCTAAAAATGAATCGACGTCCCTGTACCCATAAACTGGACCTCTTCACTTCTAAAGGACAAGTTCACCTTCATAGACATGTGGATTGAGTGAATGCAGCAATATTGGTAGAACATATCAGTGAGAGTTTGAGGAAAATTGGACAATCCGTTCAAAAGTTATGAATTTTTAAAGTTTCTGCTCAGTCACTGCTTGATGAGAAGACTACAACAGCTTGTGATGTCACATGTATACAACGATAGACCACTATATAAAGAAAACGTAAAGAAAATTCAACATATTTTCACTTTTTTCGTATAATAAATGAACGCTTGACTTGCCTCTTTTAGAAGGCAGGGGGAATGATATTACCTTCAACATACATCAGTGACAGGTTGAGGAAATATGCACTTTTTTCAAAAAATGAAATTTTGTGAAATTCTCTTGATATTTTCCTTATATCGTTGTATGCATGTGACATCATACACTGTAGTAGTCTTCTCATCCAGCAGTTACTGCACAGATAATGTAAAAATTCATAACTTTTGAACGGATTGTCCGATACAAGCAAAAAAAAAAAAAAAAAAAAAAAAAAAAAAAAAGGTCTTTGAAGGTGAACTTGTTAAGTTGGTATTTTGTTATTTTATGAAAAGCAATTATCACTGTAGCACACTGAAAGACCGAACGTTACACAATAAATGAGTTGAAAGAAAATTTTTGCGATGAATAAAGAAAGGATGAATCAAAATGCTGTTTGTAAACAAACCAACCTCCATGTAGCTATACACCACATGTATGGCGGGCGCGCCGAATAACTCCCTGTGCGGCAACAATGGGTGTCCGTCACCTTGACGACCAACACAGCGGCCGCATCAACAATGCGACTCGTGCAGCGCTCGGATACCACACGTACGTACACACACACCCAATTCCGTACACGTTGACATTGTTTATCGGCGATCTCCAACACACAATTGTCTAGTGTACTGTATACATGGACGTACCTACCTGTTGTAGCTGTACAACAATCAGTCATTCCATCCTTGTGAGTTTGGACACACGTACACCTGCTGCCCTCTTCTCTGCAATATTTGAAGTTTTTAGAATACAAAAATGGCACACGGAGATCCTAAAAAGTGGTCGCTTCCTGGATGGAGAATAGAGCAAAGATACTCAGGGGGTGTCCTCATTGGCAACTGGTCCGAAGAGAGACATAAGGTAAGTTTCTGTAATGTTTTTCGAGTTTCTTGGTACTGTGCACGAGATACCTGCACCTGTCGCATGTTTGGTGTTTGCGTGCAGCCGACGCTGCCCCGCTGGTATTTGCCTAGTTACCGGTGTTGGCTTAATTTGTGCGGAAGACGCCTATCGGCTATAGTAATACCTCCAACACTCAAGCATAACAACTAGAAAACAGTGAATATTTGTAACTTAAGTTGTTGGATTTAATAATGGTTATTCATGTCCATTTTTCAAAATCTTGTATCAAAGAAATTGTGCGATATAAATTTTACAGGAATATCTTTTCGTCGATGTTACTGATACTCTTCACAGTCTTCTTGTGCAAAGTTGTCATAAAGTTTGAAAAACTTTTCCAGTTGAATTGGTCATGTCAAATTTTGGGGTTCCCCAAATAAGATCAACGATTGCGTTTCTATATGTACCACTGGTAAGTGGGAGTTCTGAATCTGTACATACCCTACTTAAAATAAGAATATTTTTTAGTTTCTCCCAGTAGATCTGTGTAAGATTTAAGAATCTAGATGGAAACTGGACAATTCCCCCAGAACTGTAGAACGTGTTCTCCAATTTGGGTTCTATTTTCTAGCCTGAGAATGGCAGAATATAAGATTCTAACAAGTCAGATTTAAAGTGTAACCTGTAACGGTTAGTGTTACTGTGTTAGAATCTACATCATAGATCTACATGTGTAACGTTAACGTCGGACTAACCTTTAAGATCCCACAGTAAAATGTGACACAAACAAATGACCAACATTATGACAACCACGGAAGGTTTCCAAACAGTACGTAATACACACCTGAATGTGAAGGAAGACTGTAACTGCTACTTCACAAGAAGTCAGCAAAGAAGAAGAAGAAGGTCGCTTTAAATTTTATTCGTAAAAGTACTAAAACAAGTCCATGGATTGTATAAACTGGTCTGACAGTTCAGTTCAATGGAGCCTTCATATTAGATTATCACAATGTATGTCATCTTATTCTTATTTGCAGTTCGAGAAAGGAGCACACCGGAATACATCAACTCAGCGAATGGATTATGTCCACAATAGGAACTTCCAGCCTGATATCATGACAAGAAGAGCAGCTAAAATGAAGAATGAAGTGAGTTTTGAAATTCGTCAGAATCACCTGCAAATAAAGAGCATAATATTTCCACAAGATTAACAATGCTGTGCACTACACTAGGGTTTTCTACTTTACTATTTTTACTTATTAAATGTTACTGGGCGGAGGTGTGACATTTTTGTCACCAGACAAAGATTATTTTCAATCAAAATTTTAATCAAATACTTTTATCTCCGTTTCATATCAAACAGTTTTGATTATCTATCTGTTGTTTCTAGAATTTTATTGATTTGAATTGGCTAATGTAGAGTTTAAAAATAAAAATAGATTATCTTAATTTTAAATAGGACCCTACATGTATTCATACATGTTGTACCAATTGAAGATCTATGAATTCTTATTTGTTATTCCAGTTTTGTAGAATTTTTTCAGTAGAAACCAGATTTGCTCCTGAAGCTTAGAAATTACTGCCATTTAAACAGACAATGTCCAACCATAAAAGTTCACATACATTGTAAGTAAATTCACTATGTACAGTACCTTCAGAGACATGTGGTCACTCAGTCACAGACCTGTTTTCAACCCTTTCTGGCCATGGACTTTAGACGGTGTGTACAACTTCACCCATCTGTTCCAATCGACACTTGAATCCTCCTGCAGGTGATTAACAGTTTGTTACAATCACTTTTTTTCAGGGTCTTGATCAGACGCTAGTCTTTGCCCACCACAACAAAGACTTGAAGAACAACCTCATCTCCTGGTATGACGAACAGTTCAACAAGCGCGAGAGGTCAGCAGAGGACACCCTGCCAGAGCTCAGGCACTGGGATGGGCAGAAACTGGCCTGGGAGCCCGAGAAGTCGGATCATCCTCTCAAAGGTACATACACCCACCAACTCTTTTTTTTTTTTTTTGGTCTTTCTTTTTGATTTTGAAGTCAATACCAGGGCATTTCTTGGTTGATTCCATTGCTTACTGTAGTAGTACCATTGGTACTCAACAAGTTCTGTGGATTGCTCTTAAGAGCACTATTTTTGGTAACTATGCGTGATATAGAAAACCTCTCACTGTTGTGATTTAACTTTTCATCAGCTAATGGAAGGTCATATCAAGTCAGTTACTGAGAGGATAGAGATCCTTGTTTCAAATGTTTTTTAAGATAATTAGAAATAGGTGATGCGTGTATGCACAGATGAGGTGGTATTATGTCAGCTACGTTGCTCTACCTATCACAACAATGTTATTGACGCATCTCCAATCTGCCCTGAAACTTTAGATTTCTGGTTTTGTTGGCATTTTTTTTTTCATTGAAGGCTTCTTGAACATGTCTTACAGAAGCTTACACAATTAAAACTGTGTCCTATTTTCACACAAGCATTGGTCAACCTATCAATGTCTGTATTGTGTATTTACATGTACCAAATTTAGATATGAAATTTCATTTCTCTTGTCAATTATTTTCTTGCCCTTTGTAGGGGAGCCTACCAACTTTGGATTGAAGTCTAAGCTGCAGAAGAAATGGTACGAAGAAGAGGCTGCAAAGAAACTCGGCGAGTATCACACGACCTACGGTCTTGACTACAAGAACAAGCCCGCCTCCGCACTCGTCAGGCAGCATTATGCGCCACAGAGGGCGCTATCATCGCGCATGCACCCAGTGAACAAAATCAACAAGGACTTAAATCTGCGGAGCACGTCGATTCTCCAGACACCCGAGGACGTTCACCTCAAGACGCGTGCAGAGGCTGTGACGCGTCACCACGGACCTCCCCCTGTCTCTGTATGATGACATTGCTGTTGTTTGAAATTGTTTCTTTCTCATGATGAACTTGCCGAACAAAACAAAACACTTCTGACCAGTGACATGCAGTTTTTTGTGGAAAATTTTTTGCTTGACCAACTTTGATGGCGGTCACATGATGGATCATGTAGATGTTATCATCCAAGGAAGCACATTTCATGATGATGAATGCAAGGGATTACCGGTAGAAATTTTGTAACACTGACATTGAACAAACGAGAGAAATATGTCCTCTCCTTCCTCAGTGTTTTCTGTCCATATGTATCACTGACATTGAACACACAGGAGAAATATGTCCTGTCCTTCCTCAGTGTTTTCTGTCCATATGTGACACTGACATTGAACACACAAGAGAAATATGTCCTCTTTCCTCAGTGTTTTCTGTCCATATGTAACACTGATGTTGAACACACAAGAGAAATATGTCCTGTCCTTCCTCAGTGTTTTCTGTCCATATGTAACACTGACATTGAACATACAAGAGAAATATGTCCTGTCCTTCCTCAGTGTGTTCTGTTCATCACTAGAGTACAGGATGACTTCATGAAACATGCAATATTATCCATGTTTATGTAAAGCATGCTGAAATCCGTCCACAGAAATTGGCATTATAAGTTTACGTGGATGGTTTTATTTTTTTGTGGGTTGTTTTTTGGTTGTGCTTTTGGCCAATCACATCAGTCCATGTAACTCTTACCTGTGTGCTAATGATCTATGCAAAATGAGGTTTCTCTTTATATTTCTTTTGTATTCTTACCGGGTATTCATCAATAAAGAATCACCTGTGACTTCAGTAGTGTCAGATCTGTAGATTATTCAGTAATGTAATTGTCTGTCCAAGGCTGGTATCATGATAAAGGTTTATGCAAACGATAAAATTGTTTTAGTAATTAGCTGGTCGTTCTGTGTTAAATCTTTCTTCCAAATGCAACATGTCTGATGGTGGTGACAAATAATGGTTTGTTCCTGAATCTGGATTCATTCCATGAAATCATGTAAAACATAGATGTGACAGATTATTGCATCTGACATCAGATATGTAACTTTGGTGAAATCATGTAGTGAATGATTGATGATGTGAATTGAAGCTATAAAAACAGATTTTCAGTTTCACTTTCTTTGCTGCATTACCTACATTGTAACTATAAGAAGTCACATGATTTTATCTTGAATGCCAAGATCCAGTCAAATTCAGTGGAAAATCAGTTAATAATAAGATCCTTGGGACCAAGACAATTTGTTCTTCATATCAGATATTTTTAGTCAACAACAATACAAACAAAGGAACTTAATTCATGGGGACCAGAGAAATTGATTTGTTATATCAGGTATTTCGTTATATTAGATCTCTTTATACAATGTATTGAGTTACCACCGTATGTTATTTTCATGAAAATTATGTCGGAACTATTTCTGCATGTATACTCTGCTTCTGATAAAGTTTATGCAAAATCAAGCATTATTATGCAACAAAGTGATCTGAACAACCCGCCTGACTTCTGATACGAACATGTTTGTCCGCTATGTGGCAGCTTGTGTGTATTCTATGCTATGCAAACTTGTATTTATTGACTGTTGGTGTAAGCATGTAATATTTTTAGCCTGTATACATGCATATGGAACATTTGTATATACATACAATATATATGATTATGGTAGCTACATGTATATCAGGGACCTCCCACCCCCTGGCTGTATATTACAATGAGCTTGACAAGAACACAGCATTTATCAATAAAACAACGGAAAATTGAATACAAACAAGTTGTACATGCATTCTTTTGGGAAGTGTGCCTGAACTTTCTTGCTTTTGCGTCACAAGTAGATATGTAGCAAAGTTTTAATACATTGCAGTACATGTGTACAACATGTCAAGACAGCACAATACAAAGAGAGATGGCAGTCTCTACACTGTATTGCTTTAATGCTGTTCCCAGACATCTTGCATACATGTACAAACATGCAGTTGTGAGACCATTTCTCCACTGAGCAGATTCCATTTCCACTACTGTTTTACTCTGGACTGTGAAGTCTAACACCAAGGGTCTTCATGTGATAGAAACATTTTGTAGAAAGAAGGATACATACCGGTAATATTCATGTATGTGTGGATGGATGGATGGATGGATGGATGGATGGATGGATGGATGGATGGATGGATGGATGGATGGATATAGGTAGATAGATACATACATACATATATACATACATACATAAACACACTACATACATACATACGTATGTACATACGTACCCATATCGATAGAAGATTGATGGATGAGATTGATTGATGGATAACAGAAGTGCACTGTACAGTGCACTCCTGTTATAACACGATTATCGTGAAACTCCCCTTCCAAAGAAGTTCAACTATTAACATTCTTTGGACACAAGCATCACAATACAAACCAGTCTGACAAAAATACAGTCCACTAGAAGCTTTTTTTTTTTTTTTTTTTTTGGTGTTGACAGCGGCAATTTTTATCTTTTATTGTTCAAATTCTAACCATTTGGCATATTTCATACAAAATCATATCATAATCAAGAACTGCAATTTGTCTGTCAACATGATTTCCACGATGGTAATGATATGTGGAATACATTTCCTTGAACAAACTCCACACTTTCAGTTGTACACAGCCCTCCATAAGATAGAACTTATTATTTTTTGTAAAAATCACGTAGAGCACATGCCAGAGCTTCCTCAATGGAGCAATGGTATAAAAATTTGTATTATTGATTACAACGAACAGAGATAAACAAGAAAACAACACAAAAAAATAAACCTACAACTGCATTTATGCCAATTACATGTTCATGTATACTTTGTAGAAATAGTAAGTACAAGAGAAACACAGGTTTCTTTTAATCTTCTTACAATCAAACACACCATCAGACTGATTTGCTGAGGAAACTCCCCTAGCATTCAAGTAACATTGTTTCACCACCCCATCATGGTGTGTCAACAAACATAGGGGCGTATCTTGTGAAAGTTATGAATTCATGGGAAATATAATCCTTTATGTTAGAATGCCCCCTTACAACAACAATAACAACAAAATGAAAAGTCGAGATTAGTTCAGAATGCAATTGACAAGTTACCATATTTCCCCAAACATCAGAAATGCTCCTCAAGAGACAAGTTTACCACATGAAGTGAGAGATGCAGAGTTGCCCTTTAATATCACAGAAAACAACGTTAAGTGTCATCTTAGACAGACATTCTCTTATCTCCCTCATAATTGTGGCTGCATTGAAAGAAAGATCACTGAATTACTGTGGCAATCTCCGATTATCAATGCTATTACTGTGCCAAGCGCACTCCTCATTCGCAGCCATGCATTGCACTGCCTGCCAACGTGTTTATAAAACATTTGACCCACCACACAAATAAGGAGACATGCTATCGCACATACGGTCTGCCATCAAACTTGAACACTGGCGCAAATTTGCCGGTCGGCCGAGACACCTCCCCTACAGTGTCCACAAGCATAACCAAGGGGTAATATATTCAAGAAAGAGGAAAGAAAGAAAAAAAAAAAAAGTAGAACACATGAACAGAGGAGAGCCAAGGCATATATAGAAATATCATTAAGTATACTGACCTGAAAACACCATTCCAGTTTCTGTCCAAATTTGCTGGAATCTATTACCATCTAGATCAAGGTATACTATCAAGAATCAATTTGAAACTGTCAAAGTCTTGTAGACATTAAGGTGGTTGTACACGCTGTACAGGTCCTAGGCACTTGCTTAACTATGCCTAACATACACCAAAATTTTCCCCTCAATATAAAAAATAAATGAATGCTGCTGGCATCCTCCAGAGCAGAGGGATTAAAACCCACTGTGAGTTTTGAGAGCAGAAAACCTAACAGTATTGTACACACTGTCTAATGTCAATGGAACAGACAGGGTTACCCAAGCATTCACTGAACTGCAGAAACTGGGTTTTGCACTCATAGGGATCTACTTTTATCATACTACCAACCCTGTAGTCAAACAACAGCATTACGATACTTTTGTGTGCCCGTTTCCTTTCTTATACTACACATGGATGCAGCATGAAAGGTACGTTAACACTTCACATTGGCTGATTTGGTCGACTCACAAAAGAATATAATGTAAACCAACAAATTTTGTTACAAGAGCTGCTAACTTCTTATTACATGTTAGAACCTTACAGTCACTGTAGCCCTTGATATCACAAACAAAACATGGCATACATTACAGTAATTCAGTGTATACTACACATGCCACGTCCTGAAACTTGATACATATTGCCAAGGAAAATTTGTAGAAACATTTGCATGAATAGAAATAATGAATAGAAATAAGTGTGGATGATTACCAAAAAAAAAAAAATAATTATAATAAATAAAACAATTATACTCTTCCCTAGACAGTTAAATACAATTCATATAATAAAAACAGAGACCAATGTGGCAGTTAATTCAATACTTTGATATGACAAGATTAACTTCATACCCAATACTCACTGGCTATACGTACATTAAGAACCCTTGTGCAAATCAAGAGACAAAGAAATCAATGACTTTGATGAAACAAAAACAAAAAAATCTTAAAACTGTACATAACCTAAACAAAGATAAGGACTAAATATACTCAAAGAACTTGCTATAACACACATTCCTGCTAAAGACAGACTTTAAAAAGTTGTGAAATACCACATGGATAATACAGAAAAATATGTATATATATTTTCTTATTTTTCAATTTACAGCACTAGTGAAATAGAACATGTCAACATAAATTAAAAGAGCAATCCCCAGTGTTCTAAATAAACTTAATCTACTTAATCTACATATTGTCAAAGTCATGTTCAAGGAATAACATGAAAGATGGAAATGAAGCAAGAATAAACTATAACTCCACCAAAAACCCTCTTTTCTTCTTCCGAGTTTCATATCTTATGAATTCTAACGGCATTACAAATTGTTTCAAAACATCTTTTAATGCTCTTTGAGATGCCTTCAAACTAGCTTGGAGTAGCCTTACACTAATGATTTAGCCAAGCGGAGGAAAGTGACTATTTCCAACAAGGAACTCCTATGAATGAATGGCAAGGTGGAGACATTTTAATAGGACTTGAGGATTGAACAAAACATTTTCTTCTCTCCGAAGCAATCTGAAATGCTCATGTGGATAACTGTAGGGACATCACAAAGGTCACACTTCCTCATCTATTATCATCTAGCAGATTTTTTTAATGCAATGCACAGCAAAAGGCATCTCAAAATGATTACATGAAATGGGAAAAGGAGGAGGGGCGTGGGCCATATTCTAGCGTTTGAAAGAAGGGCCCCAGCGGGGGGCCGAGGCTGCCGGATTCGAGGCGGAGCCAGGACCCCCGATGGTGGGGAAGTCGTTGATGTTGGAGGTGTCCGGTGGCTTGCTCCAGGGGGCGTCACGGATGACAAAGCCTGTGTCCTGCCTCTTGGGTTGCTCCTCAGTTGAGCGGCTCGGCGCTTTGGTGTATCGCTGAGTCTCCTCTTCTTCCTGGACATCAAAGAGCTGTGAAGGTGTGACAACAAGAACTAGATTGAGCTCTCTAAAGCTGCCGTAACCCTGTAATTTCACAATGTTTTAAACTTCTGGAACACGTCTTGGAAATTTGCTTATCCACTCACACTGGCAGGTAAACTTCTCAAAGTTTCA
Source organism: Diadema antillarum (assembly GCF_040938485.1). Taxonomy (NCBI): domain Eukaryota; kingdom Metazoa; phylum Echinodermata; class Echinoidea; order Diadematoida; family Diadematidae; genus Diadema; species Diadema antillarum. The sequence goes on from NW_027271446.1 coordinate 689,834, forward strand.
GTGCTTAGTATACAAATGACCCACAGGTCTGAGTGCTTCAGTCGGAATTGTGTGCATAAGGTAGCTATGGAATGCTTAACCCATGAGGCAAAGCTGAGCGGGTTTAGGCTTAATTCCATAGTTACCGCACGCGCACTACATTCCGACTGTCGCACAAAGAGACATGTGCATCATTTGTGTTATAGAATGGGTAAGTTTCTTACCAAAAATGAATTTTTTGATCATGCTATCCTATGACAAATTCACTGGATGCATTTCCTTTTGGCTTGCCATAGACAAGAGCCCGAAAAATCATGCATCCAGTATTTACTGGATGCATGATTTTTTAGCCAATAGGTGTCTCGTACTGAGTGCGCGAACGCTTGCTTAGTGCGCGAACTTTTGTTACAAGTGCGCGATAACATGTTTACCACTGTGACTCAGCGTGCAACCAGTACAAAATCAACACATAGCTCTTGACCAATGAGATCGCAGGATTCTCATTACCCATTCTATAATAAATTTTGTAACTTATGGTCACTGGTGTGCATGCGCAACAAAGAAGGTACGCGCTATCTGACTTGACAGCTTCAGGGGCACTGCAAACGGGAAGTGGACTGGTCGAGTGACAAACTTCACGGAATTTAGTTCTATGTGTTCAGACTAGACATGCTTCAAGAAGATTTGTGGAGGTTTGGTACAATTGCCCCAGTTTTAGTGGGAAGTTTTGCAAGTTTTCAGGAATTTTGTGGTCACACTGGCAAAACTTCAAGAGCTTAACCTTCAAGAACAATGTTGCTAGTGTGGCCGCAGCTTAAAAGACAGATTACAGTATCCCCCTTGTATACAATTTTATATATTTTGCAGTGAGCTCTCTCACAGATAAATCCACTCAGCCTTGGCAAATTATTACAGTCTTGCAACACACTCTCTGAAAAACAAACCTACCTCTTCCCAATAAGGTTCTCCAAATATTTTGTTACATTTTGTATAAAGAAAATGCAGATGAGACAAACTGTACAAACATCAAATTGACCAACCAACAGTACAAACATCAAATTGACCAACCAACAGAAACATCCTATGGAAATATAAGCTTCATATTCTTTGCCAGTATCAATCAGCCACACACTCTTAAAGGGATTGTACAGTTATGGTTGAGACCTGATTTCAGGTTTCTAACATTTTTTGGTGAGATAATGAGAAACCTCTTATCAAATGTGAAAGAGCATGTAATTCTATGAGGAATTCAACGTTTATTTGATGAAAATTGGTTTTGAAATGGCTGAGATATCAAAAAAGAGCGATTCTAATAAAGTGTGGGACCCACACTTTATTACGATCGCTTTGTTTTACTTTGTTTTTTGATGTTTCAGTCATTCCAAACCTGATCTTCGTCAAATAAACTTTGAATTCCTCTTAAAATGGTATGTTCTGTACTATATCATAAGTGTTTTCTTGGTATCTCGCAAAAAGTTAAAAACCCAATTCTCATCTCCACCAAAACTGTACTATCCCTTTAACAGAGACGCCAACCTTGTAAACAGCATTGTGGCATTCTGCTGGCTTAAAAGGAGTATTTTTGGTGGAGAAGCAGTATCCTTACCCTATATGAAATAGAAATGTGTCATAATACAAACCAGCATTTCTCAAGCTGTATTTTTGGCCAGAAGAACAGCACAAATACAACATAAAAGTAACAGTTAGCATCTCTGCTTGAACTCTTCTTGAAACTCACATATTCCTCCTCCAGGTTCTTCAGATAGTCGCAGCATTCGTCCACGGCCTCCGCCTCTCCCGAGACGACGACCAGATTGGGATCGGGGTCGTCCTCCCGCGGGAAGCGGATGTCCACTTTGTACGTGTCCATGATTCGGTTGATGGCCTTGCCCCTGGTACCGATCAGCCGCCTGTGGATGCGGTGATCGATGGTCAATTTCTGCACTACCTGCTCCTCCTGAAGTGCGGCGGAAGGTTTGGGGGGAGGTGAGAACAGAGAATGAGGGAATGTAAAATTAGGAAGATAATATTTCTCCCAACTGAGATAATTTACTACCATGTGATGCATACAAAACCTCCACTGACATGCATTCTTTGGTTGAGAATGAGAAGGGCGTTAACCCTAACTAGGCCGGGCTATTTAGGTAGTTGATAGAGCCGGGAGGGGGGCCTCCCAGGCCCCCCCTCCAGATCTCGGCCATCGACCGCGCGATCGCGACGAAAATTGGCACACACACTGCTTATGATGTAATCTAAAATACCATGAAGTTAATTTTTCAAAAAAATCATCATTTATGCTAAATTATGCTAATTTATGCATGATGATGCATAAAATCAGACTATTTGGCATAAATCACAAAAATAAGCTCAAAACAGGCACATTTTTTGTGTAAATATTCTTTTTAGTGTCCTTAGCAAATGTAATTAAAAAAAATTGTGATATCAGAAAAAATTCTTAAGTATTTTATTGTTTTTTGAATTTCTTATGTATTTCTCTGTTTTTGGACTTTATGTTTTTCATTGTTTTTTCGATGAAATTTGTCCGCGACATCGCTCCGAACAAGAAAATATGTTATTCATTGATTTTAATCAATAAAACACCCAAATAATCATGCTTTTATGAAATTTGCCAGTAAGCACAGTTTGCATTGAAATTGTACACGAATTAACGTTTTTGAGCAATTTTTGGTCTGACATGCATGTACATATTTATGCGTAACTTTGGAACCGCACGCCCGGGCGTCGCAAATTTGGTGTCAAAAGATGCGGGAGACTCGAAAGAAAAAAGTCATGAAACGTCGCGGCGATAGCTTTTTGCGAATGCGACACATCGCGCGGAACATCGAGGGGGGGCCTCGGAGGCCCCCCCCGGCCTAGTTAGGGTTTAGTTGCCTCGAACACTATGGGTTTAGTGGCAACTTAACACCCTTATCATTCTCACCCAACAATATGTTTGATTTCTTTGAGGGACTAGGGCCAAAATATGGTGAGGGTTTAGCAGGAGCTAAAATTCATGTCTGATTATCTTGTAAAAATAATGATTTTACAAAGAATCTAACTCTGACCCTAAACACAGGACCAGCATAGCATCTCTGTAATCTAAACAAACTCACTCTTACACTGACAGCATGCACCTATGCCAACAGCCGACCAGACACTTGCGCAAATTTGACTTCCGCCCTGCCCCGCATTATGGCATGCCAGTGCGCTTTATTTAGTGGTTCATAGTCCATTTTTGGTCATGTCGAATTTAGAGTAGAAAACAAAAATGCATAATTAATTTGTTTTGGTGGGGTCTTATTAAGTAAACTGCCTACATATAGGTGTTGTTTTTGTGCCAGTTTTGGTAAGACTAAACAGTCTCAGACACAAAGCACAGTACAAACAGTAACTTTGCACAGGCATCATGGCCATTGCATTACAATTAATTTTAACTACAAATCATACAAACTAACAATAATATTTCACATATGAAACTCATTTTAATCAGGTAAATGTGCACACACACACACACACACACACACACACACACACACATACAGTACACACATCCGGGTCCCATTTCAAAAAAAGTTGATATGACAGCAACTCTTCCTGGAATGGCAATTGTCATGGGAACGACGAATCCAGTTTTCTGATTGGCAGTTGCAGGGGAAAGTTGTCATTCCAACAAGAGTTTGCTATCTGAACAACTTTTATGAAATGGGGCACTGGAAATTTGTATGTCACCACGTACCAACTCCTTGACGATGGCCAAAATGTCCTCCTTGGCTGCCTCAGCATTGGCTTCGTATCCCTGGATGGTGATGCAGTCCTGGTTCTCATGGTCCCGGGCGGGGAACTGGATGTTGACTTCATGCTTGGTGCGGATCTTGCCAACCACCGCCCCCTTGCGTCCGATGATCTTGGGGTGGTACTTGGGGTCCACAGAGATCTCAAGGGTGAAAGCCCGCAGACGCTAGAAAAAACAAACAAACAAAAATTTGAAAATCACAACATCATCTAAATGAAGTGAAGGTCAATTTGCTTTCCAATATTACGACGAAAATTCACCATTGTCAGAAATAGGGGGTAAAGGGGGTCAGTGATAGATCATGCATCTGAAATTCAGTTTTCAACATCAGCCTACCAACTCATCGATGGAGAGATTTCAGCAGGGCAAGACCAGACAGCAATGCTTCATGAAAAAGTCATGAGAGATAACTGGACAGATATTATACAAATATTGCCTTTTTTGAGGTGTAATGTAACACTTCACCTCACCACAGGAGAAATCTTTTCCCAGCACTCAGTGCTGGGGGAAGTTTTTGTCTCAAGGAGAAAATATGATTCCTGAGGGACTGTCAAGTATCATATTACAACAAAAAAGGCAATATTTGTGATATAATATGGTCTACATAAATACACAATATTTCATTCTAGCCCCATAGGCAGCCAAATTCTGGAATTACATTGCCTGACGTGTCATCGCTGCAACTGATATAACATTTTCAATCCTAGCGCCATTAGTCACATGACTACATCAGGACCAATCACAAACCAGTATTTATGGAGACCATTCAATATAAAAAAATGTTTGTATCAGCTTACCCGGTCTTCTTGCTCATCATCCAGCTCCCTGACCCTGTCCTTGAGGGCCTGGACGGCCCGGGCCACATTGGATGGGGTGCCCCTGACTCTCACGATGTCTGACTGCTCACTCGCTGGCGGTATGGTGATGTTCACCTGGAACAAGATCACGCAAAAATTACAAAACATCAGTACAGGGGAAATCTTCGTTAACCCGTTGAGGACGAGTCCCGAGTATACTCGGGCAGGTGTCTATGGGAAATGCGCGTTGTAGCAAAATCAATCCGTCCTCAACGGATTGAACTGCTTCATGTGACTTCACAACTGTCGGCATTATTTTGAACAACAGAATACAGTCATGTTCAACGGGATCAACATCACAAAAAACTTTTACAACAGCTTCTCATCTCCATGAAATTGTGGGTGTCATATGTATCACAGTTAAGACATCACATTGTCTCATGTTTAGACACCGGGTAGTTTGTAGTCCTCGATGTTAGCATGGCACTGTGGACAGCTGCTGACATTCCCACATCAAATTCTTGGATGTACTGCAGGAGCCCTATCCCTTTCCAGATTCAGTGTATACACTCATTAACTCATTGATTCCCAGGAAGCATGGACGGTTAAATTTAAACAATACTTTACTCAATGATTACTAAGAGACAGGCAGCAGTACAATCCCAACCCTTTCATGGGTTAAGTGAAAGCAATAATTAACTTGCTGATTCTCATGGGACATCAAGCAGTAAAACCCTTATCCCACTAAGGGCAAAGTGCAAGCAATGATTAACTCCTTGAATCTCAGAAGGCAAGGCAACAGTAAAGTCCAATCCCTACCAGGGTAAAGTGCACACAATAATGAACTCGTTGATTCTTGAGGGCCAAGCAGCCCTACAACCTTAATACCTTCACAGGTAAATTCCAAGTAATAACTAACTCTATGTGCGCCATGGTGTAAGCCCCCTGTGTGCCATGGTGTAAACCCCCTGTGTGCCATGGTGTAAACCCCATGTGTGCCATGGTGTAAACCCCCTGTGTGCCATGGTGTAAACCCCCTGTGTGCCATGGTGTAAACCCCCTGTGTGCCATGGTGTAAACCCCCTGTGTGCCATAGTATTTAGAGAAGTATGTCTTGCATGCTTTAGAAAAACATTCCGTTTTTCCAAGGCCATGTAAGTTTTTATAGAAATGTTTATGCTAGACATATATGTAGTGGGCAAAATTGTAGAACAGTTTCTAAGCTTTGTTGTGATGTAAATTTAATGACAAAGCTATGATTATTGTTCTTGCAAATGGCCAGTAGCTTCATTAATGTTCAGGTCTGGAAGGCATGACTTCTGCAGGCACGACCACTGCAGAAAGTTACAATTTACTTGAAAAACCTCTATGAAACACCACTATTCTATCACAAGGCAGTGCCAGCTACATGTACATGTGTGAGGAATTAAATTGTGCGTGAAGCTTTCATTGTACAGTGGCATTTGGTGATTCATCGTTCTGTTGGGGCGGGTTTGTGCGTTCAAGCAATATAAGCAAACTTGGCACATCGTCGACCGAGTCGAGCATGCGAATGTGACACATAAAGAGTTAACTTATTCATTCCTCACATCATTATCCTCCATCATACGTCTGACTCCAGCTCCCTTAGCGCCGATGACATAGCGGTGGTAGTCAAAGGGAACCATCACTTCCTCTACGATCGGAACCAAAGCCTGCACAGGAGAGAGCAATGAGAGAAAACCAAAAAATCAGAACAACAGACACAAACTTTTTCTAGCCTTGTCTAGAGCTTGCATAATCATCTTAAAGTGATTTCAACTGCTGTTGTTTTCATAAATTGAAGCATCGGTTCAAAATTGTCCTTTGTTGTCACTATGGGCAAGTCAGATTGCATATCAGTTGGAAGATCAAGTGAAAAGGAGGAAGAAACCAGCCTGGGATTTGAACCTGTATCTTCTGCATGACCTTAATAAGGAAGAGTCAGAGAAATATCTTTAATTCTCTCAAGAAAAAAAAACAAAACACCTTCTTCAATCATGTAAAGTAAAACTGGTAACACAGCATTAGGGACCTCTCAACTACCAGGAACACGGTAAATGTACTACTGCACATTACGCACAATTACCTCTTAATTCAAATCTTCCAAACTTTCCTTGAAAAATTTGAGTAACTTATGTTTTTTTTTAGAGTGCCTTTAAAGCAACTTGATTCTAGGAAAGCAATTGTTTCTTTTGTCCATGAGCAACAGACATGAGTGAAAAAAAAACTTTGCATTTCTGTGCAGCGCGACTAACAAAAGATTAAGAAAATTAAAGAATATCACATAAAATTACACGGCACAATACATTTGAAAAAATACAGGTCCATCACAGGTTTATAGCACAAGTCCTTCTCACCTGACATGATCTGAATTAGGAGTAATTTCTTCACTGGTGGTTAAATTAAAACTTTCATTACAAAACAAAAATGAAAATCCAAGCCAAACATGAGAACAACCTATCATAGCAAAAATGAAACAAAAACACACATCCATCTTCTACTAACAGAGACACAGACACTTTACTTGGTTAAATATGCAAAGCTACTCGATCGAGTTTTTGTTGGCACAGATTCCCAGTTTCTGTTTTTTCTGGGGTTACAATTTCCTTTGAAGCTGAAGAAATAAGAGACTTCATACCTTCAGGGCTTCCTTGGCATTCTCACAGTTCTCCTTCTTGCCAGTAATAATAATGATGTCCTGCTTCAGAGGGGCGCCATCTTTGTCTCCGTTGGTCTCACCATTCACCGGCTCACCTAGAATCGCATCAAAAAATGCATAGAACGGTAAATTTTTACAACTTTGACTGGCCAACCACAAGAGGTGGAGATGGGAGGGCTTCGAGGGGAAAGAAAGGCACCTCTTCAGAAGGCACAGTGAGGGATATTAAAAAAAAGGAAGGTTGAACCATTAATCCCTGAATAAGAGATTGGTCGATGCATTTGTCGTTACAGTGGCTTTCATTTATTCTAAGATTCCGTCAGAGAATCTAGCTGCAATATTGATGTGATTCATGCTACTTACACAGATATGGATATGTGGGGCATCGCATTGCCAGTGATATCTTCCCTTTACAAAGACCCTTGAGTTACTCCATTATTGAAATGATGGTCACATTGGCAAAAGATTGCGAAGTTTAAGATCCAAAGGTTTGGCAGTGTGACTGCAAACTTCAAAAAAACTTCTTGTGTGTGAAACTTTTCGTGAAACTTCCCATCCCAGACAACCTTCTCAATCTTTGGGCAGTGTGAACGCCAGCGACTGAAACTTCACAAAGTTTATCACGTGACCTGTACACCATCTGCTTACTGGCAGTGCCTCCAAAGCATGCAGTCATTGTGATGTAAATGTATGCATGTTGACAAGGCTTATTCTCAGAAAATTGCAACTCTTAATTCACATTACATAATTTGAATGCTTTAGCCGCCACGCCTATGGGGCTGATCAAAGGATATGACGATTTTTGCAACCATCAGAAGCACACATATAATATACAACTTTAAAAATGGCATACTACAGGACAAGTAGGCCTGTCTTTGAGGAGAATGCCAACTTCATTGAAAACACTGTTCCAGATCTTTCATCTCGGTGCTTTGCAAGTATGGCAAAAACAAAAAAAGTAAAAAAGGAAGCAAAACATCCAAAACTCACTGGCAGGGGCATTCCTATCGGGGAACTTGATGTTCACTTCATGCTCCCTGGTGATGCTCTGGATGCGGGAACCCTTCTGCCCCATTACTGTGCCGTGGAAACGCTGCGGGATCACACACTCAATCGAGACTTGTTGCTCCTGTTACGAAAACAAGCATGGTACAAAGAATCAAGACTTTCATTGATAAGCCACCAACTGAACAGGAGAATATTTTTTCAACTAAACTTCATTCAAAAGATTTCACCTATTTGCACTTTGCCTTTACCGGAGTTCGTATGTTAGTGCACGAGGGAGCATGCAAATGGAGTGATACATTTCAAGCTAAGGATCTGGCTCCGTTCACGCATTATGCCCTACAATTCATTCTCCAAATGTATCATTTTTGTCCATTACAGACTCTTCCAACTTCAGCCGTTGAGCTTGCCCACTGCAAACAAATGTTACGAAAAAAAAATTGCTATGACATCAATAGAAACACCTAGCTCTTATATTTCTTCAAGAGATTATGGTTTGGGTGAGCATAAAGCTAAGCCCTGTGATGTAAAGATAGACATTCAGAGATTTACACACATATTTTTCTTCACTAATATTTCCGTTTAGTGTGTCTACAGAAAACAAACATAAATGACTTCCATATCATGAAATTACTAAACGTAGTAAATATTCAGCAATGACTTCATACCTAAAGGTGCACAGCAACTGAACTTACTAAAGTCTGAATTTTGGTTACATAACAAACCATTGGGAGAGTTGTTATATGATGACTTAGTCGTATCATCTGATTCACATATCAGGTGAGTGTAATCTACATCTGTATCATGGAAATACAAAAAAAAAAAACTAGAACACTCCACAATGTCTTCTGTTTAACCCTAAAAAGACTGGGGGGGGGGCCTAAAAGGCCCCCCCCCTCGACATTTCGCGCGATTACTCAGCAACACGCAATGCTCTCGCCGCGATGCTCTATGACTTTTTTCTTTCAAGTTTCCCGCACATTTTGACACCAAATTTGTGATGCCCGGGGGTACGGTTCTGAAGTTACATAACTTTTTGTACATGCACGTGAGACCGAAAATGGCTCAAAAATGTGATTTTGTGTACAAAGTCAATACAAATTGAGTTTTATCACATGGTTCATATAAATATGCCTATTTTTACTCTCAATGGCTAAAATCAATTTGTTTTAGTAGTATTATGCTTCAAAAAGGGTCTGCCACAAATTTTGCTGAAAAAAACAACAAAAACAAAAGGTCGAAAAAACAAGGAAATACATAAGAAATTCATAAAACAATAAAATAAATAAGAAATTAATTTTGATACCGAATTTTTTTTCAAGTACATTTGCTAAGAATGCTACAAAGAATATCTAGACCAAAAATGAGCACTTTTGGAGCTTTATTTACTGATTAAGATAAAAAAGTATGATTTCTTGCATAAATTAGCATAATTAATCAAAATAAAATAAAAGAAGACTATTTTGGAAAATTTAAATATACGATCTTGTAGATTACATCGCACACTACCATTGTGCAAATTTCCGCGGCGATCGCGCGATCCACGGCCGAGATCTTAAGGGGGGGGGCCCTTTAGGCCCCCCCCCCAGTCTTTCGAGCTACCAAAATAGCCCAGTCTTTTTAGGGTTAAGGTCACATCGTTAGGTAGTTGTTACATTTTCTCCTCCTTTTCATCATAAGTTGAACTTAAAAGTACCGCAAAAGTGGATATTTCTGCGCGACTAATTTTTCGCACTAGCCCAGTAAGAAGAGTTTCACATGTTTTTAATTCCGCGGAATCAAGACAGTAATACGGGAACATATGGCAAGCAAAAATATTTGCGTGCTTTTATTTTTTCGCGCTAGTGTCTGGCTGCGCGCAATGCGTGAAAATTCAAAAACTGCAAAAATTTTCACGTTTGCAGTATAGTTTTTCTTCCTGATCATAAGGAAAAGACATCTCCGAGGTCATCACCCTCAGGATGAAGTCATCTGCACTCACCAGATCGGAGACAATCTGCAGGATGCGGTTCTTGGCGCCCTCGACACAGTTCTTCGCTCCCTTGATGGCCACTTTGGTGCTGCTGGAGCCGTTGCGGGGGAAGCTGACCGTCACGCCGCCGTACTCGTCACCGATCTCCCGCAGGACCTGGCCGCGGCGGGCCACGAAGTGGCGATGGTACTTGGTGTCCACGTCGATCTCCGCCTCGACGATGTTGTCCTGGTGGTACATAACACAATGAAATATAAAATATAAGTCTCTAACATGCTGCAGTGCTGTCCACTTTTTATGTTAACCGAGTCTGCCAAAACATTTTATTATTCTGGTAGCACAATGAAAAATATGGAATTGCAGGTGAACATGCAAGTAAACTAGACTTTTTTTTCAGTTGCCCCGGGCCACAGGGCGGTTTATTGCCACTTGGTCTAATATCAGAATGATGGTCTACTTCCCAGGTCATCTAACACCACCAAGACTAAACTCATTTGGTCTGCTATCAATTTCGTCTAATGCCCGGTTGGTCTAATCCTCACTCGGTCTAATGCCCAGTTTGGCTAATATTCCTTTCGTTTCATCTAATGACCAGATGGTCTAATTGCAATATAGTCTTCTTGGAGTATTTCCCATTTTGTCTAATAAACTTTGGGTATTAGACAAAATGGGAATATCCCATCTGAAAGTAGACAAACTGGAAATGAATCCAAATGGTGGTCATTCAACAAACTGGTTGTAGATGAAACGGGAATAAGACCATGTGGGTTGAGACTAAATGGCTAGTAGACCAGATCCCCACAGGGCCGCTGCTAATGTCGAACCCTGGCTAAATGCTTGTTATCTATCCACTCACCAGATCCTTGATGAGGCTGGAAAGTCTCTTCTTAGCCTCCTCCACAGCTTCCTTGGTGCCGATGATCTGAATGAGGGTCTGGTCCTCGTCCTTGTCATTGGGGAAGACCACTCTGGCACCGGTCTCCTCCCGCACTTTGCGGATGTTGGCGCCGCCTCGCCCGATGAGGAAGCGATGGTACTCTCGCTTGGCGTGCACGTCTGCAGTGAAGCTAGCTTGCTCCTACAGATGGGAGACAGGCAGATTTTAAAGGTATAATTTACCATTCGCAGATGAAACAAAAACCCAGCATTAGTGCTTCAAAATAGTTCTATTGTAAAAATGTGAGTTAGGGATAGAAACAACCACTGTAAAATTTTGAATTGATAAAATCGATGTCAAGTATTGCTAAATATACAAAATGTGAACAATAGTTATGACAAAAATGTTTCCAGACTAAACTGTCTACAGTTACGGTTTATTGAGAAAAATACAGATATCTCTTTATATTTCAGGCTCTATCGTGAAAATTCTATATGATAAGGATGTTTTGTGGTACAACAGACCTACACATATGCATTAAATGTCATATCTTGAAAATTTTTTAAATCACTGTTCTCAAAGGTAAACAGGACCTATCGACTGTTACAAGTAATCAGTTATATCCCCATTCTACAGAGATTTTCTCTCGTCGGTTGCTCATCGGAAGCGAAGTATGTTGGTGCCGGACACCCATAAAAGTGTATCCGATCGCAGCCTGATGAATCCGACTTGGTTGGTTGACTATCATGTGAGTGTCAGACATGTCGCGCATCATACTCAATCGGACAATCTTGCCTCATCAGATAGCCCGACATGTTTGACACTAACCTGATAGTCAACCAACACAGAAAATCTCTGTAGAATGGGGGTATTAGTTACAACTAATCACTGAATATTCATGAATGTTACATACAATAAGGCTCTGCACTTTAAATGACAACTTTGCAGTGAAGATTGCTGCTGAGGCATGTATCCCAAAGCGAATACACACATTCATCTCGCTGCAAAAAGGAATCATGTGCTCCTTCTTGGATTACTCTTGACCACAAATGAAAAACTAGAAAAGCACTGGTCGTGTATTCATCCCTCATCTCTTGTTAAATTTGTGAACCCTCTAGATGACTAAAGCCAGAAGGCCAAAGAAGTTAACTTGCTTCATGCAAGCTGAAGAGAAAGCTTGAAGTGTGGCCAGAATCCAGAATCACTGTTTAAATCTCGTCCCAAGAATTGTGCAAATTTCGACTGAGTAAATGTGCATGACACATCCTGTAAGTCAACAATCATCTACAAATGCACACGCATGTGCGCATAGGCACAGTTCACGTTTTGCGCCTGTCTTGGTCAATGGATTAAATCTATTCTGTAAGTTTGAGTCAAAGTGCCTTTTTGAGTGTGAGGGTTGAAGTTCACTTCAGGACAGAAACAAACAAGGTCACAAATCATCAGTTTATAATCTGTACATGTATGTATTCACTGTACAGGATGCCACATTATGTCAGGATAAACTATTTGCCATCTTATTCTCGTGCCTAGCACACAGAAAGTACGACTCTGTCTTGGTCAGGAGGGGGGAGGGGCATTCTCACATATCATCAGTTTATAATCTGTATGTATTCACTGCACAAGATGCCACATTATGTCAGGATAAAATATTTGCCATCTTATTCTCGTGCCTAGCACACAGAAAGTACAACTCTTTCTTGGTCAGGAGGGGGGCAGGGCGCTCTCACCCGTTCATTGGTGAGGTCCAAGAGCTGTTTCTTGGCCTTGTCCACCTCTTCCTTTGGTCCGCGGATGGTGACCCGGTCGCTGCCGGAGCCCTCATTGGGGAAGTGGATGTGGACACCCCCGCATTCCTCCATGATGGCGCGGATCAGGCGCCCCTTGGAGCCAATCAGGGACTGGTGATGCTTGCTAGGAATGCGGACTTCCACTTCTGTGATGTTGGCCTGAAGAGTGGTAACAAAAGATGATCATGGTAATAATGATAACAGTGATAATGACTAATCATGACTTTTAAAGACACTTTTAATTCAGTAGTGAAAGCAGTCAGGATGATAACGAGCAAAAAGCAGATGAAACGAGAGGTTCATTTAATCATGCCAAAGCGGTAAGACTTCAAGGGCACTTCTACATTGAAGAGATGTACATCTTGCCTTCTTCATAACTCTTGAATACAAGTTTTACCCATGTCATCAGCTCGACAAATGACAAGTATGAAATGATTTATTCTCAGTTCCCGTGTTCACATTACTCCCCGCACTTGATGACCACAGCTGGACGCCATCAATTTTACCCAAAGGTCACTCTCCCCTCCAAATCTTGTTCCCGTACCCAACTTGCTTCAAGGGGACAAGTCCCAGTGAGAGTTCACTTAATGGTTTTTGAGGAGAAAGTACCACGGCGCGGGACTTTTCCTGCATCGCGGGGACTAATGTGAATGCAGGGTTAGTTACTGCAGAAACCTTTTTGGTCTCCATACCTAAACAACCCACACTCTAGATACAGTATCATTACAACAACTTCCACAAATCGATAAATTCTTTAAATCCCCGTTCCCACATGGCTTCCCACGTCTCCAGTTTCCATAGCAACGGAGGACTCTCACCAGCTCTCCTTCGATGGCCAAAATCCTCTGCTTGGCTTTCTCCACGTTGGCCTTCTTGCCGGTGATGACGATGGCATCGCTGTCACTGCTCTCAGTGGGGATCTCAATCCTAGTGTCCGTCTCTTCCTTGATCTGCAAGCAAAAGAGAGAAGAAGTTTGGATAAAGTGATGGGATCAGCAGCTCAATTGTGAGATCATTGCCATTCACCACCATGGAAATTGGTCCCTAACACACTGAAAAGATTGGAATCGCGCCAGCTACGTCGGCTAGTGGGAAGTCTCTCCCACAGCGTTCAATCTAAAGAAGCCTACAGATCCAGGAAGCGAAAGTCTCATCAAGCAAAGGTAAACTGATTGTGACAACATGAACTTTCAACCAGTGGTCCTTAACAACCTCACAGAGCCCAAACACCTGTGATCACAACCGCTGCTAACCTTTCTCATACCCAGTTCCAAACCACTGCCCAGTCTTGTGTAGGGATACTTCACTTAGAACATAATAAGAGAACAGTGGACGCAACATTCCTGAATTGCCATTTCATTTCATTAAGTGATTACACAAGAGGTCTCATCTCAATTATGTGTGCAAAAATACAGAATTAATGTTTTTCAAAAGTTCTGAAGATTTTTCTTCTGATATAGAGTCACAAACCTCATAATTTGAAAGGTTGAAAGATGACTATACTTGCGGTGATAACTTTAGCCATGTCTTTGAGACTAAATTGTGTGCTTGCTCACCATCCTTATCTCTCTCTCTCTCTCCCTCTCTTCTCTCTCTCTCTCACACACAAAACACACACACACACACACACACACACACACACACACACACACACACACACACACACAAACATACACACACTACATACACAAGGGGGCATAGAAAGACATCATGATTATGCCAGAGGAAATTGGCAAACATTCTTGGAAATACGATTTGACAAAGCAAACAAACATATTATGCAACACCTCGCCATGCAAGGAGAAAATATTGTTAAAAGCATCCAATTTGTAAAAGGGAACCACTATCCGTACCTTGTTGATGGTTGAACCACCCTTGCCAATGATGTTCTTGTGGAACTTCTTGAAGATTGGCAGTGAGATTTGGTAGTTGTTTTCAACCTGCACAAAAAAAAAAAAAAAAAAAATCAAGTCCATTAAGAACATGTCACACCATCCGCGCTCAACAAACCTAAAGTAGTCTTGCAAAGTGCAGGGCATAAGTGTAAAGATAATACACAGTCTTGTGGAGATGCAATTAAGAATCCACGTAAATAGGAGGACATGCTCTGGTCAAAGTGGGTCTACATTGCATTTTATTTTTCTAGGGAGGTTTGATGGGAACTTTGCATATGAATCATGGTGCATTATTGCATACTATCACATATATTTGCTGAATAAAAATGACAATATTCACACAGTATGTCAACTAGATCAACTACATTGTGTATACACTATGTGTGCCTGTACACTTTCAGCAAGTCCACAAAACTGAGCATTTTTCATCAAATTATCATGGAATGCTATAACAGTAAGCATGAGCTAGGTCATATGATCATGTACTAATTCAGGCAACATTCACCAGCAACGACAGGATGTTAGAAGCCTATGTTTGAGAACTTGAGAAATTGCTAGTTCACCTGGATGTATTTGGAGAGCTCGAAGGGCACAAAGAGAATAAAATGAAGGGGGGAATCACTTTGTCGGGGGAAAAATATTGCATTTAGGGGAAAATATTGCTTTGAAGAAAAAAGAAAGAAAGAAATAAAGAAGCAGGAAACAAGAAAGAACTCACCAGTTCCTTGCTGAGTTCTTTGAGGAATCTGAAGCAGAGATCTACTTCCTGTTTGGGTCCACGCAGAGTCACCACATCACTCTGTCTGCCTGGGTCTGGGAATGCGATTTGAACCTGGCGGAGAGAAAGCATTCGCAGGGTAAAATAATGCTGAGGATGTGCATTGAACAGCGTCTAACATCAACAACCGAGTTTTGAAATCTTGCATTTTCTTTCATTCAAACAGAAACGTAATTAAAAACTAGAAAAGCACTTGGAGAGCACAAACCTCCTCCAATCCAGCAACCCACTTCCAAAGGGATTACACCACAATCTCTTTCTCATTTCCCCCCTTACACGCATGCAATTTCCCAAAATAGAAGCCTTTTGTTCACGACATTGCACGGCGCCTTGCTCGAGCAGAGCACGCACTTTAGTGCGGGTACGTAAACCTCCAGTACGCGCAGCTTGAACTCCAAATTCATAGACCTTATATGCCCCCCAAAAATGAAAAGTCCTTCAAAAATCCATAAAAATTCCCGGATCACTAAACAACATTGAATGAGGTGTTCCTTGTGTCAATATCGACTTTTCATGCAAGTTTCATTTTAATCCATACACATTTTTTTTGAGTTATTTTGCAAACACACAAACCAATACCGATGATCACTTAACCTCCTCCTTCCTTGGCGGAGGTACAAAATAAATATTATCTTCAAAAATACAGCATAAAATCAATGAAATTAATCAATGAAATCTACCACATGGCACACATTGATTATTACGAGAGATAAGCCAAGTCCTTGAAGTTCACCTGTTTGAATTTGTCCCTGATATCCTTGATATATTCTCCCTTGGTTCCAATGATGGTACGATGGAACCGGTGCTCGATGAGAATGTCCCTCGACTTCTCATTTTCCTGCAAGTAAATCATGTCGGATTCCTCAATTCATTGTCAGAGGAGACAGGAAGGCATTTCAAACATTTTGTGTTAACAGAATCCCAGCCACATGCACAAACAGTCACATGTATAGATTTCTAGACAGATTTCATTCAAAAAAATGAATATTCAACAATAGCGATGTATACTGTAAAACAAATGTTTGCATGCATTTTAATTTCGCAAATTTGCGAATTTCGCGAGAGCCAAGATTCGCGAAATTAAAATGCACATGAAAGTTCTTATCTACACTATATACATTGAATGTTAGAGGCAACTAGCGAAAATTTCATGGTGTGAAGAAGGCCATCAGCTCCAATTCGCGAAAATTTCATGCCGTGAAAATATCATGTTTTAGAGCAGTAATGAGTTGTACGTGTATCTAAAATCTCCTACACTGCATTCACACCTGCATGTTCAGACATTTCTCCAGAATCCACCAAAAGGACTTGCAACAACAATAGCAAAATGTATTCACAGATACACCTCTGAATCTTCTGAGACACATTCACAGCTACAGGTTTAAATGGCTTGTATAGATTTCATGCAAACAATAAGACATTTCACAGCCATGGCAGCATGTTAGCGTGGTTCAAAATTAGGATTGAATTTCAGAAATTGAATTTTCAATTTAGGACAAAATGTCTTTCTTGACTTGTGAAACAGGTTCATGAAAGTTTTCTGGCAATCTCAATCCAGTTACGAATATTGAACAATTACGAAAATGAATATTCAATTGTAAAGGAAATGCACACTATAAGAATTACCTTTTGAATATGAATATTCAACAAAAATGCAAATGCATATTCATGACCTCCCCCACTGAGTACCCAAGCACAAATGATCTCACCAGTCGCTGGGCAATCTCAAGAAGCTCCTTCTTGGCCTGGTCAATGCCCTCGGGGCTTCCCTCAATGCGGATCTTGCTGCTCTTCTCCTCGTCGCTAGGGATACGGATGGACACGCCTGTCTCCTTCTTGATTCGAGTGACTGGAAACGGAGAGATGACAATGATGATGAATAAGCCAGTTCGGAGTTAGCTCATCGGCACATTGGGCCGAATGACCCTTCTGTTTTTCCTCAGTCAGTTAGAGGCACTTCACTCTTTTTAGAGCGACATAATGCCTAAGCTTTACGTAACAATTTATGGGATTCATTGATCCTGTTCAAATAAAGAATGAACTTGCACAGACCTGGGGCCCGTTGCATAAAACTTACCGTTGAATTTCAATGGTAACTACCATCAAAATTAGGCGTCACAGCCAATCAGCATCAAGGATTATAAAATTTACCGCTAATTTGAAGACTTACCGCTAGAAAGGAGCGGTAAGTCCAGCGGTAAGGGTTTTATGCAACAGGGCCCAGATGACCAGAATGATCCGTCAATTAACACATGGGAAAGCATCCATTTCATTACTTTGCATTGAATGTATTTAACAATCTCTTTCTACTGATATTGCCAAATACCACTTTTGCTGTCAAGTGGATGTGCTGGCAAGCAATATTTCTAAGGATTCCATGAATAATCATTACATCACAGATGCTTATCCCAGTGAATTTAAAAACCAACATGCCTGTTGGTACAAATGACCTTTCTTCTGCTCATGCCCAAAGTGGAACTGCAAACTGGCTTATTGTGCTTTGATGAACACATCTACAGTGGTATAAACCAACCTACTAGCTTGCCCGGATCAACTATGACTTGTTTTGGAGCAAGTTGTGAAAATTCTGCAATCTCTTTGGTCGAGAGCCATGCATCAATTTACTCTTTTCAACCTCAAATTTCTTCAGACTATAATCAACTACAATAATCTGTAGCAGTAGAAATACAAAGAAAAAAACATAAAGTGCATTTATCATCAAGTGTTTTCAAATGGGAACGACAATATTTCGGCTGTTGCCTTGTCAAACAGGCCCTTAATTTTTAGGAGGGGGTATCTCACTGAACAAACTACTCTCTTACCATATTCTAGGCTACATAGGTTTAATTTTTCGGATGCCAAATATTTTGGATGCCAAATATTTCGCAGGCATGACGACTTACAAATCGAGAGTTGTGAGACAATTTTGTGGGTGGCTGAATTCATGATCAGGAACACGAATATCTATCTGCTTGCATGCACTTAGCAAATAAGCATGTGCAGTAGTAATGGCGGCATCTGTGTGCAATTCCTGCCTATAACTGCGAAATATTCACTGCCTACAGTAACAAACATATTTTAGCGTCAGAAAAAGTTGGCATGACCAGGAATGACAGCAGAGTGCCGCTCTATTTGGTAACACAAGGGCTGCATGATGGGTGCATCATGACTCACTGTTGGCGCCGGCCTTCCCAATGATGTGCTTGTGGTACTTGGGGTCGATGTCAATCTCGTCGAAGGAGAGTCGGCTCTGGAGGTCGCGGGAGATCTCCTCCAGGGCCGAGCGGGCCTTTTCGACTTCTTCCGGAGGGCCTTCGATGGCGATGACGTCACGCCCTTCCTGGAACTCCACATGGACCTGACATATGTGATAAAACATCATTGTTTAACCATGGCTGGACAGAAGCAGTGGCCCAAGGCCACTAAAAATTGATGTCGCGCCACCAATTTTTGAAACTGGCTCACTTTTAGTGGCCAATTGGGCAACTGAGATTTAAAGTGGTTGTTATAACTGTTTTTATTTTTGGGCCACTTCAATTTGTTGTGTTGTTTTTTGTTGTTGTTGTTGTTTTTTTTTGTTGTTTTTTTTTTTTTGGGGGGGGGGCACCAAAATTTCAGACTTCAAGATCTTAGTGGCCTGAACCAACCACCAGACAAAAAAGTTAGAGTTGAGCTCCGGTACCTATTATCAGTCATCCTGCCAGAAGTGCCTGCATGCTACCAATTCTCTGAGCAGAAACAAACAGAAAGGCAAGCAAAGAAGACAACTACATCAACAATTAACTACATTTCATAATTAAAAAAAATATAACAATCACTCCATATGGACTTCAGATATTACTGCATACACAATTGAAACTCAGCAAAATCAAGTATCAAAGTTTGTAATCATCTTTCACATACCGAAATATCACATACACACCTCAGCATCAAAATATGGTGCCTTCATCACGCACTTAAACACAAAGGTTCCAAATCATACTCATTCAGCAATTTTTTTTGATGGGGACAATTCTGAAGAAGAGGAACCAACCTTCGGCAGATTCTGAGTGATGTTCTTCACATTCTTGCCCTGCCTACCGATGATAAACCTGTGCAGCCAGGCGGGTGCATACACCTCCTCCAACTTGATACTGTTAGCCTGACAGTCACAAGAGCAAAGCAAAAGACGGAAAATATTCAATATATTGGCACTGGTGTCTCTGGAATTAACCATTTCCATCAGAAAGAATGTACAAACTAAAATAAGAACCAAGCTATTAAAAGGTAATTAAAATCTTAGGTATAAAATGGGGGGCACCCACATGGCGTGAGATGGCTATCTTGAACGAAGTAGTAAGAAGGCTGCATTTAATTTTATTTGGTTAGAATCAATTTATTTTACATGACTGCAAAGGAAGCAATGAATGCTTGAAAGCAAGTCACATATGGTCTAATGGCTTATAATCTCCTCTAATGGTCTAGGCAAAGAGGATAAAGTGTCCTACCTAGGGGCGCAATCATCGCAACCAGGGGATTGACCCTAGCACTTCATGATTGAGAGTTGATGTTTCTTTCCACTGAGCCATAACCACTTCTCTAGCCATTAAATAGACAGCATGTACCCACTTTCCCTAGAAATAATATACAAATTGTACCCCTTTAAAGGGACTGTATAGTACTGGTTGAGGTGGGGATTCATGTTTTGAACATTTCTAAGTGAGATAATGAGAAACCTCTTATGAAATGTGAAAGAGCATGTAATTTTAAGAAGAATTCATTATTTATTTGATGAAAATTGGTTTTCAAATGGCTGAGATATCCAAAAAAAAAGTGATAATGATAAAAGGCGACAGGCCACGCCTTTTATTAGGATCTCTTTGTTTCACCTTGTTTTTGGATATCTCAGCCATTTCAAAACCAATTTTCATTGAATAAACTTTTGATACCCCTTAGAATTGCATGCTCTTTGACATCTCATAGAGTGGTTTTTTAATATCTCGCAAAATGTTAAAAGCTAAATCCTCACCTCAACCAGAACTGTACACAACCTTTAAATGTGTACTCAAAAGGCAAAATATAGGGGCAAAACCCATTTTGTATCAGTGTTTGTAAACACTAGAGTTATACTTTCGAGAAAATGTTCTTGGGAATGTGCAAAATAGGTTGATAATTTGATCTCCATGAACAATCACGCATTACACTGACGAATAAGAAGACAGATACTAGAGAACTTGTCTGAGAAAATGACAGGAAATATCACAACGTTCCACTGATGTTTTATACCATGGTGAAGCATTATAAAACTTTGACAATGTTTGCAACTGATTGACAAATTGCCCTACATCAACGTAAATAAGCACTGAATTGATCAGTGTTTTAGTAGTAGCCATGATAAAAAATCATGGGCGTACATACTCGAGCAGGATTCGAACCTACGACCTCCTGATCACCGGACAGGCGTCATCTCCACTAGACCACCGAGCTTTCGCCCGACAGCAAGTGTTGGTTCTAATCCTTATAGCATGCAGCGGGTACTGCTTTGTTATTCAAATGTTGTCCTTCGACAAAACGTCAGAGGAGAGTCCTCACCTTGGCGTAGACCTGGGTGATGGCCGGTCCAAGCTGGTTCTGCTCACCCCTGAGGGTGATGGTCTCAGAGGTGCTGTCCGTCGGAGGAACCTCCACGGACACACCCGTCTCCTTCAGGATGTCGGCCAAGTTGGAGCCGCGGGGCCCGATAACGTAGCGGTGCTGTGACTTGCGCACCTCGAGAGAAACTGTGGTGGTCTTCAGCTTCTGTAAATCCAAGAATAATGACTGTTCACTTTCATTGAGTCTCCTAGCAGGTACAGGGTGACTGTCTCAGTCTAGCATAATCAAATGATTCTGTATATAAGCTGTTATTTTCACAAGGTTTTAGTTTTTGTGAATTTCGCGAATCATTGTTGGACCGTGAATTTAACAACACGTGAAAATGTCGCCATGTACTTGGGTAATAGCGCACTTACGATATGCGAAAACAACATCTCCCGAAAATATCCATGATCTCCTCATTCGCGAAAATAACAGCTTATACAATACATCGTATGTCCAAAATACAGAGTCTTTGTAATCTCCCTAAAACATGCTCTCTTTAAACTGTCACTGCTCGTATTGCTTAAGTCTTCAACTGGCACTGAACATGATTCTGCACTACTATAGTGTTATGCTATACTATTATGCACTACTGTATCCTAACTTGAAAACACTCCCCTGCCTCTACATACAATTTGCATATCTTCTGCACTCTGTCCATTCAATACATAGGTGGATAATTGCAGTGTGAATGAGAACGTCAAAGTGGTGTGGGTAACAAAGAATCGGCCACGAGCCTTGATCGGTTCCGACAACTTGCCTTCTCCTCGTAAGTCCTCAAAATGACAGCCTTGGCCTCGTGCACCCCGTCCTTCTCGCCAGCGACGACGATCTCGTCCTTGCGAGCGCTGAGGGGCGGGACGCTGATCTTGGCTCCGGTCCTGGCCGACAGTTCCTGGATGAAGCAGTTCTCTGGCCCGCAGATGAAGGGGTGGTACTTGTAGGGGACGATGAGGCGCTCAAAGGCCCTCTTGGCCTAAAATTTAAAAATGAACAAAAATACCTTTCAATCTTCTTGAGATGACAACGATAGAATATAAAGATATCTGCAAAAGCAAGCAAACATAATCTGGGGTGCATTTTCAAAACACAAAGAGTGTATCAGATATATTTTACCCCCGTCAAGGGAGGAGGTTATGTTTTCGTTACTGTTGGTTTGTTTGTTTGTTTGTTAGTTAGTTAGTTTTTCCGTGTGCAAAATAACTCAAAAAGTAGTTAACTGATTTGAATGAAACTTGCAGGAAAAGTTTAGAATGATACAAGTAACAGATGACTAAATTTTGGTAGTGATCCGAGAATTTTGGGGGAATTTATGAAGGATTTTTGATATTTTGGCAGGTAGGGTCAATGAGCTTGGGAGTTCAGGCTGCGCATACTTGAGGTTTGCATGCGCGCACCGAAGTGCGTGCTCTAGTTTGTGCTAGGGCGAGGCGCGCCGTGCAGCTGAGGGTTTATGACGTAACAAAGGCTTCGATATTGGGAAATCGGGCAACTTTCAGCACACAATGTTATAAGTATGTATGGGTGGAAATCACTGATATCTCTATGGAAGAACAAGATCAGTGGTGGAAATGAGCTGCATGCTTGGCGGAGGTCTGCGCTCTCAGAGTGCTTTTCTAATTCTCAATGCATTCATGGTCCCCAGTGGAACCTCAGCTTTCAAATGACAAACATGATGACTCAATTCATTTGTAAATACTCTCATCTTGCAAACTTGACACCATATGATTGCAGTACATATCCTCATGAATGCTAACATCTGAAATTTCATTTATATTCTCTCACTCATTGCTCATTTGAAAGAGCCACTGCACCAATAAGGGATGAAAATAACCAGATGACTACTGATCATTCCTGGTCAGCATGAGTCATGTGTGTGTCCACTGCTCCATGCACTTTTTGGTTTTCATGTGGTAAACTTCTTTATGCCATGCAAGAGAACTTAAAGGTACAGTTTACCTCTGGGAGCAGTGATTTACAAAATGTTCGAGATATCACATTTGATGCATATATGTAGGTCAGTTGTATCACAAAACATCCTACCATGTAAAAAATTTGCAATAAAGCCTAAAATATGAGGAGATATCACTATTTTTCTCAATAAACCATAACTGTAGATGGTTTAGTCTAGAAACATTTTTATTATAACTATTGTTCACATTTTGTATATAACACTTAACATTAATCATACTGATTCAAAATTTCACATTGGTTGTTTCTATCCCTAACTCACATTTTAGAACTATTTTGAAGCACTAATGCTGGGTTTTTGTTTCATCTGCAAACTTGGTAAATTATGCCTTTAATGTTCACTTTTCATAAAGTCTAAATATTGATACTTCATTTTGGGATGTCATGTGTGACCAATTACATGCATTGATGTCACTACATGGAAGTCTGCAATACTAGGGTAAGAAGGTGAAGTCAACTAGAGGAAAAGTCAGTATCAGGACTTGTGAATATAAGTTCTAAATGTAAAACTCTATATGGATGCACAAATATTGCTAACAAAGGGAAGGGTTGTTGATAGTGCCCCCTCCCAACAAAATCTGGGCAGGTTTTGGCAGCTCTTTACAAACCTGTTCGTCGGAGATGAGCTGCAGCTCATGCTTAGCCTGGTCGATGCCCTCCTTGGGGCCCTGGATGCGGATGAGGTCTGAGCTGTCCTCAGTGTTGGGGATGGTGATCTTCGTCATCGTGATCGTCTCCAGCTCCTTCAGCTTCTTCCCTTCCTTGCCGATGATGAAGCGGTGGTGGTCTTTTGGGATGGCGATCTGGATGTTGGCCTACCACAACGAACCAAGACAAGATACATTCTCTTTCATTTGAACAGGAATGTCAACCTTGTAAACATCACAGCAGTATTGGCAATCTGGATGTTGGCCTACAACATCACACCAAGACAAGATACATTCTCTATCATAACAGGGATATCAACCTTGTAAACATTGCTGCAGTAGTCTAAAGGCAAAAAAGGGCATATTTTTGGTGGAAAATCAGTATTTTTACCCTGTCCTGCAATAGACATATACGGAACATATGACAATTTGTGAAAGATCCTATTTTCACAAAACCCAAGTATTTTTGGACAAATACCCTACAAAATACTAAAACAAGAGACAGCTGGCATCTCTGTCATAAACCTACACCCTCAACATTAGTTTTGCTGTTTGTTTTTTTTTCTTCTCAATTGTGACCGTGCATCACAGAACCAACAAAAAGTCACACCTCTTGATTTTACGTGAGGACTCAAAAAAAGGTGAAGCGGGTCAACCAAGCCAATTTTGAGTTTTTCAAATTTTCTGTAAGAGCCATTCTTCCTCTACACCATTCTTGAGTTTGGGATAATAAAATGAATGGGAAAGTGGGTTTTCAGCGGTTTCTCTACAGCCCTTTTTTCTTAGAGTAAAGTGATCAGGTATGTCTTAACCCTAAAAAGGCCGGGGGGGGGGGGGGGGGGGGGGGGGGGGGAGGGGTTTGAATCAACCCCCCCTCGACATTTTTCGCAACTACTCCGCCGCGCGAAATTTTTTGACCGCGCCGTTCGCTGACTTTGTACTTTCAAGTCTCGCGCATCTTTTGACACCATTTTTGCGAAAATCGTACATACCGTTACGATGCTGCATAACGTTTTATACATGTCTGTCAGACCGAAAATGGCTCAAAAACGTGATTTTGTGTATAAAGTCTATGCAATTGAGTTTTCTTTTCTTATTCATAAAGATAAAATTATTTTCACTTTTAAAGGCTGAAACTAATTAAATTTAGCATAATTATGCTTGATATAGGTTCTGTCATAAATTTTGTGGAAAAAAAATGATAAAACAAAAGGTCGTAAAAACAGAGAAATACATAAGAAATTCATAAAACAATACAATTATAAGAAATTGACCAATTTTTTTTTCAAGTACATTGTTAGGAATGCTACAAAGAATGTTTTCAACAAAAAGTAGGATTCTAGCTTTACTTTCTGATTTAGAGCAAAATGTATGATTTTTATGCATGCATTAGCATAATTAATTATCATGACGAAAATTTCCATTTCTTTTTGTATAGCTTGGTAGATTATGCCACAGGTAATGCACGTGCCAAATTTCATGGCGATTGCGCGATCAACGGCAGAGATCTCGGGGGGGGGGGTTGAATCAACCCCTCCCCGGCCACAGAACACCAAAAAAAGCCTGGCCTGGTTAGGCTTAAGAGGCCACTTTTCATTTCCTGAAAACGTTCTTCACTTTCAACTCTAATAACTTTTGAAAGGATAACACTACTGCTTTGAAAGTTGACATTACTCATGGACATAATGTGTTGATAGAGCATGCTCAATTTCAGCTTAATCTGATAATCCCTTCATTGTTGTTGCTGCAGTGGTTTACTTCCTGTTTTTTGTCCCACTCATCGCACAGGCAGCAAGGCTTAGTAAAGATAAAGCGCTTGAATAGACCCTGTACTTAAGAGCCTCTTTTCTCAGTTTACACTTTTCCAGAGTGTGTGATTTCTTTCCAATATTTAGATGGGTTAGCAGAGTCCATTTCAACTGAGTTATACATCATTTTAAAGTTTAGAGTCTGCTCTTTCAGAATCTGCCCTACACTAAAAATCCATGTCTGGCCACTTTTTTGTTGGTTTTGTGGTGCAGGGTCACAATTGTACTTTCAATTTCCCATGTAGTCCAGTTTCCATGCATATATACTCTGCTCATAGAATCTAATACTGCTTATATAAACTCATCAAGCGATATCCTGTGGTGAATCTTTGTATTCAAATGACATCACCCCTCTCAACAAATTCTAAACAATGGTGTCCTTTATGCTCTAAATTGACAAACTGGTCGGGAAAAAGAATAGTTTTCTTCTCATGCTATTACATTAGATAGCCCTACATGAATTTTGTCAAGAATATCAGTGCATAGGTCTGAAACAAAGACTAACAATCATATCCTGTTTGGCATTGATTCCATGAGGTGTTTAAAGGGGACCTGATTTTCAGACTTTTACATTTGAACAACTATAAATTACTCCTTGTAGTTTTACTGAATACAGAGTTTCAGAATCTATAGTGATTGGGATGAGGAATTAGAATGTTTTCAAAATTTAAACAAATCGCAATGAACAAGGATGATGACATGGCAGCCTCACTATAAGAATGCATGAGTTGAGGCTCACGGAAGCACAACAAAAAAAGAAGGTACATGTATGCATAGATGATACACAGGTGAACTTGCAAGCAAGCAGTATTGTAATGGAATTACACTGCCACATTTCTGAAATATGTGAGGCTCCTATGTCATCAACACTGTTCAGTGTAATTTGTTTAAGGTTTTTCAAAGTATTGTTTCTCTGCTCATGGACCACAATAAATTCCACAAATCTACACATGGAGCTGTCGATTTATGTACTACATGATGTGAAATTATGAAAATCGTCCGGAATGCCCGTTTAAAGTACCTGGGTCTGCAGTTTGTTCATCACTTCTCTCCTGGCTTTCATGACCGCATCCTCCTTACCGGTCACTACGATGGTCAAGCTCTGGTCCTTGGCCAGACTCATCTCAATGCTGGCATCTGAGAGAGAATCAGAACAGCATTGTTTCCATATTTCTATTTACAGATAGACACCCAGATACCAGGGGCCCATTGCATAAAAGTTACTATTATGGTAGCTTTGCCATCCAATGGTAACTTCCATAGAATTCTTGATTTTGATTGGCTGTTGAGTATTGTTACCATGGTAGTTACCATTGGATGGCAAAGTTACCACAAAAGTAACTTTTATGCAATAGGCGGCAGATGCTTGCTTTGAGTTTGCTATTAATGCATTACATATGATACGAAAAGCATAAAAGCTCATTCAACACTGGAAGACTCATAACAGTTGTATAATATCCATGAACTAGAAACAGATTTTCCTTTTAGGAGAACTCCAGCTGATTTTCAGATTTTTACACTGAGCTATAAATTGGTTATACCATGGCTCGACACTAAATTTTTTGTTTGGTGGCCCGATGGGACCACCAAAATGCTAAATTTCAAATTTTTGGTGGCCCGAGAGAAAAATTTGGTGTCCCGAAAAAAAAAAACAACAATAAAAAACATTACAAGTCCTTTTTTTTAATGAGTCAAATATTTAAGATTTCTGATAGTAAGAATTAGAAGTTGGACATATCTACTCATAAATAAACTTCAACAAACTTGCAACACTCACTCTCAGGCATTCATTCAGTCCTTTTCATCCATCCTTTGAACAAATCTAAATGCTAATTTCCGGCGCAAAAAGTTACGAATTTATTGACATACTTTTCACAAAATTTTGGTGGCCCGAGGCGGGCCACCAAATTTGCCCTTTTTTTAAATTTGGTGGCCCGACTTTCATTTTTGGTGGCCCCGGGCCACCGGGCCACCGTTAGTGTCGAGCCCTGGTTATACTGAGTACAGAGTTTCAGAATCTATACTGATTGGGATAAAGAATAATAAGGGTTTTTTTTCAAAATCTATAACAAATCACAATGAACAAGGATAATAACATAGCAGCTTTAACGTAAGAATGTATGAGTGTGGGCTCAATGAAGCAGAATAAGAAAAAGAAAGCATACATAAATTCTACACAGGTGACCTTATTACATTGTAAGTAAGCGGTATTGTAATGGATTACATTGCTACATTGCTGAAATATGTGAGCCTCCTTATAGATTCTTACGGTGAGCCCCCACTCATGCATTCTTATGGTGAAGCTGGTGCCTTGTTCAGTGCAATTTGTTTGGGGGTTTTCAGAGTATTGGTTTCTCTGCTCAAGGATTTGATCACTGATTAATTCCTGAAATCTAAACATGGAGCTGTCGATTTAAAGGACAAGTCCACCTCCATTCACATTAGGATTGAGAGAATGCAGCAATATTAGCAGAACACATCAGTGAAAGTTTGATGAAAATCGGACAATCCGTTCAAAAGTTATGAATATTTTAAGTATCTGCGCAGTCACTGCTGGATGAGAAGACTACTACAGTGTATGATGTCACATGCATACAACTACAATGTATATAAGGAAAATAAAAAGAGAATTTCACAAAACTTTACTTTTTGAATAAATTGCACATTTCTTCGACTTGCTACTGAAGTATGTTAAGGGTAATATTATTCCCCCTGCTTTCTGAAAGAGAGAAGTCGAGTGTTCTTTTGTTATGCAAGAAAAATGGAAATATGTTGACTTTTCTTTATTCTTTCTTTATATCGTTGTACTCATGTGACATCACAAGCTTACTTAGTCTTTTCATCCAGCCATGACTGAGCAGAAACTTCAAAAATTCATAACTGTTGAACGAATTGTCCGATTTTCCTCAAACTCTCACTGATGTGATCTACTAATATTGCTGCATTCACTCAACCCACATGTCTATGAAGGCGAACTTGTCCTTTAAGTACTATATGCTGTGAAATTATGAAATTTGTCTGGACTTCCCCTTTAACTCCTGTTTCTATCAATGATGTGAAGAGGAGAAATTTATCTTTTACATTGAACTGCTCTTCAGAATCCTATCAATGGTGCTTACCTTTCAAAGGGAATAACAAAGTTTTTGAATTATTGATAAGAAAGCATCTTTTAGTCTATTCCTCATATTTGTACTGTAATAATGGTAAAGTTCTAAAGGCTATGACTTAACCTTTCCCAGTGTCCACGGGCGACTGCGACAAATGGTTCCTGAACACACAAGAAACATGTACATCCTACTTTTCTGGTCATTCTGATAACTAAAGGAACTTTATGTACAAACGTAACTCCATCCAGTCCACTATTCGGTACGAAATTCTGCTTTGAGCAAAAATTATTAAAATAAATGCAGCATCCAGGTTTCTGAATGTTCCTGACCAGGAACAAATCAATGTAAATTTCATACTACATGAATAGTGCATGATCTCATACACAATGCAATTTTAGCCTAAGTGCAGTACAGAATTGCACAGGATCTGATAAATGCATTTGGAATACACAGTCAAGAGCAAAGGCATGAAAGAGCATGCAATATGTGTCAAGTATGCAATGGCAGTTTATTTCTAGCACTGTAGGGACACATGAATGCCCATGCCAAGTATTCTTGGTTATAGCACACGGCATTGCACTTCCAATGAAAAGAAAGTCTGTTGCATAGTGGCCATTTAGCCAATCAAAAATCATGATATGAACAATGGGTCCTATAAACATATAATTTTACGTTAGATTATAACGTATCATGTTCTTTTGCCTTCGTTTGGGATTTAAAATGGTTATACTTGTACCCATCGTGTAGAGTACAGGTAAAAGCATCAGCATCAGCAGGTCACTTACTGTAGTTTTTCATGATGTCGGCACAGATCTTGCTGGATTGGCTTCCGCTCTCGCCAAAGCCTTGGTTCATCTCCTTGTAGCGGCGCTCTTCTAAAGGCACATGGAACACCTGTCAAAGGAGTGGACACAGTGTTACATATGAATTCACAAGAATCTACCCCCCCCCCCCCCCCCCCCCCCGAGAGAATATTTCATATAGAGAGAAGCGATGTCTCTACAAAAACTTGAGCAAGATCATTTAACCCTAATCAGATTGGGCTTTTTTGGCTATGCTAAAACCGGAGGGGGGCAAATTAGGCCCCCCCCCCCCCCCCCCCCCCCCCCCCGGCCATCAGAGGTGCGATCGCTACGAAATTTGTCACGCGTGACACCCACATCAAAATCTACAAGATTGTGTCAAAAGATTTTTTGAAACAATCAATTATTAATTTTAATTAATTAATTACTCAAATTTAGCTACAGATCACATTTTAGCCTAATTAAAAGCATTGAGAGTCTCCTTTTTGGTTTGTAGTAGATCTGTTTGAGCATATTCAACGATTGTACATCATAAAAACTTCCAAAGTCATTTCAGTTCTTATGTATTTTATTGTTTTGAGAATTTCTTATGAATTTCTTTGTTTTTTATTGGAAATTGTCGCTGACCACTTTACTACCATAATTAGCATAAAATCAATCAATAAAAGTGATTAATTGTAAAAATAATCAGGTTTTTATGACTTTCATGACAGAGCACAGTTTTCCATAGGAAATGTACACAAAATCACAAAATTGTGCCCGTTTTGGGGTGACATGCCATTACAAAAATGGGCGTGGCATCGAAAAAGTACATGCGTACGTTGTAAATTTGGTCTCAAAAGTTGCGCGAGACTTGAACAAAGAAAGTCAAGAAGCCTCGCAACGAGGCCTTCTCAAGTTACAGAATTATATCGCGAAACATCGAGGGGGGGTGGATTCTGCCCCCCCCCCCCCCCCGGCCCCTTTAGGGTTAAATGTAAATGTCAATAAATGGCATTTCACTGCTCACAACAAATACTACCAACAAGTCAAATTATTTCCAAATTGCCTCTTCCTCCTCACATCTAATCAATCTGTGGCAAGGTCATGAATCACTTGAAATCCATCAAGCACCAGCGAACTCTACTCCTACATGTACCATAGGGAGGTTGTTTGCACAAAATAGAGCATTTGAAACAGCTATGATATAACAGCGGAGGTGGCCTGGTGGTTCGGAGAAAAAAAAATTAATTAATTAAATACAAATATTTCAGGCCACCAAACTTCAGAAAAGGTTACATTTATGTTCGGGCAACCAAGATTAAAAAAGGATTTTTATGTTGTTGGTTTTTTTTTCCTCTCCCTGTCATTACATTTAATTTTCAGGTCACCAAAGTTTCAGAGTCTAAAATTTTAGTGGACTACACGGCCACAAAAGCAAAAAGTTAGGGTAGCGCCCCATAGAAGCCATGAGGTTGCAGTCATTATGTCCTTTATTTCGTTACTGCATTCTGTTGACTGATGGACGAACCACTCACCTGAGTAATTGTGGAAGACTTGACTGCCATTTTGGCATAGGAGGGTCCGCGGCCGCGTCCACTGACACCCCGGCTGGCTCTGCCCCCCGCGCTGGCATTGTCCATGGGCGGCATGGGTGGGAAGGCCTCATCGTAGGTGGGCGGTTCCTGGGGCTCGTAGGCTTCTGCCTCAATGGTGAAACCGTTGGGGTCGACGGGCGACTGACCCGGCCCGTAATGGGCACTGCCATCGGGCAAGTATTGAGGATCCGTACTCATGGTCTAGGGTCGTGATCAAAGTCAGACAGTACCACTGGAAGAGAAAAGAGGTGAAAAGAAGAAGACAGAAAAAAAAAAAACAGATGCCAAGTGTTAATGGGCAACATCATGATATGGCATTGTTATCAGAATGGCAAAAATTACATACGCCTTGATCTCAGAGTAGTCGTCTGGCGTTATCGACTGCATTCAATTGCGTAGTTCAATAATCTTCTGTACGATCAGTGTACAGTGTACTACGATACTCTCAAAACACGCAAATGCACGCAAATGTCCACGTACGCAGCTAGGTTGGTGCTGCCACGCCGCGCCGGGCCACTGACCAGGCAGCCGCGGCAGCGTCTACTCATGCGGATGCATATATGGCTCGATGAGGCAATACCGATAAGCAGTATACGATATAGCTGTGTGCAGACGGAGGCGAACGAAGGAAATGTGCACACACCGATGGTCTACACGCTACTATTGCAGCGCGCACTAGTGCGTGCTGATTTATTAAAATTAATATTTCACAGTTTTGGGCAGTTTTT
Source organism: Diadema antillarum (assembly GCF_040938485.1). Classification (NCBI taxonomy): domain Eukaryota; kingdom Metazoa; phylum Echinodermata; class Echinoidea; order Diadematoida; family Diadematidae; genus Diadema; species Diadema antillarum. Next base: position 721,657 of record NW_027271446.1, read on the forward strand.
GTGATGGAATAGAATTTTCTCTAGAGTTCTTAGGACATGCTCTCACACCTCTCAAATTTACATTTTAGGGGAGAGATTCCCTTTAAAACATATACGGAAAGTATGAAAGGCTTCAGAGATGTACTGTAACACCTCTCAATCAGGGATATTTATACTTGTGTGCTAAAGACGTCTCCCAATTTGAATTCAAAAATATATCCATAATTCAGGGAAACTTTAATTTTCTAGTCAGGGCAAGAAGAGATGACATCCAATTACTAGTAATCAGGAAGCCTCGTGTACTTGTAGAACTAGAAAGACTTTACCAAGCTCTGCCAGTAGTATAAGCTTCACTGAAGGGGGGAAAAAAAAGACCTTGAGATAAGAGACATGTGTACCAGTACTTCAAACAAATTATCAAACACACAATCTGAAGCAAGTACAGCTGTACCTGCACACACGTACACAATGTAAATAAAGCGTTTTGAGAAATTCGCAACCTGAAGATGGTGTAACAGCAGTTCAAAAGGTCAATGAGAGACTATGAAACAAAGGCATTTTAAACTCTATACCAATATGTAGATTTGCACTACGTACTTTTTGCATTTTAAACTCTATACAGTTGAAACTCTCGTATCCGGACAAGTCGGGACCGGGGCTCATCCGGATAAGGGATTTGGCCGGATACGGGAGACTCAATGCTTTATACATGTACATATACATACACATGTACTGATGTAGCCCATTGTAGTACCACATGTAGTAATGTGTATACTGCAACCTTTTCATTGTTACACTCAGTAACAGCCCCCAAAATAGAGGTTCGTGTTTGCAAGAATGAAATCATTTTCTTTTATAAATTCTTGGGATGATTTACCTAAATAATTATTAAGAAATGTATCAAGTATATGTAATTCATGTGTGTTTGTGTAGGAGTTCTCAAGGAGTTGGGAATCCCCCTTTCCTCCCGTAATTATTAAAAAAAAAAAAAAATCACGGCGAGATTGCGTCCGTATAATAGAGAGATCCGGATAAAGGGAGGCCGGATAAGAGAGGTTCAACTGTACATGTACATTTGCACTACTTGTATGTACTTTTTGCATTTTAAGTGCAGTCAGTGTACATCTGTAACTAATATCCACTTTCTACAAATAATGTGACACTTGTAAATTCCCATAGGAGTCTATTCAATCCCTGATTTCATTTGGCTTCTGTACATGTAGTTACACATTCTGATTTCACTCTTCCATACATGTGTACATGAAGAGGCAAAGTTCTTTTTTCCCTATTCCATAAATTGTGCTGACACTGTTGCCAGGGCTGCACACCAACCCAGTTTTTCTACTGGTCTGACCTGTCTGTCAGACCAGACTAGGTGCCCAGTTTTTCCATCTTTTACTGGTCCATTCCTGAAAGAGTCACTGGTCACTGGTCAGACAGTGGTCTTTACTGGTCTGGACAGTTGGACCAGTGCCAGTGTGCAGCGCTGCTGTTGCAGACATCCGGGCTGTGTGCATTGTGTAAATTAGTTAAGACGGTGAAGATATTCTCTTTTCAAGACATGAAAGACATTAAAGGGAAGGTAAACCCAAATAGCAATGTGGATTGAGTGAAAGCAGCAACATTAGTAAAACACATCAGTGAAAGTTTGAGGAAAATCGGACAATCGATGCAAAAGTTATGAGTTTTTAAAGTTTTGGTGTTGGAACCCCTGGATGAGGAGACTACTAGAGGTTATGACGTATGAGAGGACAACAATACAAAGAAAATATAAAAGAAATTCAACAAAATTTCATTTTTCTAGCATTATGAAAGAACACTTGACTAACCGCTTTCAGAAAGCAGGGGGAATAATTGTTACCCTTAATGTATGTCAGTATCAAGTTGACGGACTTTGTAATTTTCATGAAAAATGGATTTTTGTAGAATTTTCTTTATATTTTCTTTGTATTGTTGTCCACTCATACGTCATAACTTCTAGTAGTCTCCTCATCCAGCTGTCCCAACACCAAAACTTTAAAAATTCATAACTTTTGCATCGATTGTCCGATTTTCTTCAAACTTTCACTGATGCGTTCTACTAATGTTGCTGCTTTTACTCAATCCACATTGCATTTAGGGTTTATCTTCCCTTTAAAGTTTTCAGGAGTTGTTGAGCCATGTATTTGTAGTATTGTTGAGCCATGTAGACTTGGCAGCTCTGCTGTTGTACGTGAACTACTTTGAAGACAATAGACAGGGCAGTGCACATTTGCTTGAAAATAAAAACAAGGAAAACTTAACAAGTGAAATGCGTAGCAACACTCGATCAAACAACAAGATCTTTGGTTTCATTTTGATTAGGATAGGGTACCATGCAAATTGAACTCTGATGACACACTAGACTATTGGGTCATTAGGTTACAATCGTGTCATTTGAAGTAGGTTGTTTGAAAGTACTTACTGAAGCGGAGCATCCGTTCCAACAGTATCACAGTACATGCTGAAAACTGCATTTATTTTTTAACTGGTATCGAGTGTTTCAAGTGAGTCTTTCAGCACATTGTACTTGATGCAGTTTATCTGCATGCTATACAGTAGGCCTACATGTATGTATGAGAGAAGTTCATATTGCTGTAGGAAATAGTACATCAAGGTGGTCCACAACTTGAAATTTGAGCATGTTGCAAGCTCAAAATCTGAGAGCGCACATCACGAGCATGTAGTGCGCAATATTTCACGACTTATCTCTCTTTTTGCTGCTTATATTCAATGTTCTCTCTCTTGTTTGCACACAAATATGTCAGCACTAGGTAGCATGATGCTTTTTTATGTTTTGCACATGTTTTTCACATACGTGTGAATACATAAAATTTATTTTGAGCTTGTTGCAAATTCTTGATGTTGCACAAGAATCTGAGCATGTTGCAGCAACATGCTGAAACCCCTCATGGACCACTAGTTATTACACTTTTGCGCGCACATTCCATTCTTTCATTGCTGCAAACTTAACGCTTTTTGCATACAGAACGGTACAAATGGTTGTGTTTCTTGTTGTTTTTTTTGTTTGTTTAAATCCATGATGCTGCAAACAATATCATCATATTGGACAGACATAGACACTTTAAATCAATCATCTAGGATTTATGCTTTTATCATGGCAAATATACACATTGTGGAATATAGATTGGATCGTGTCAATACTTCATTGTACCAATGTACGTACAGTTGTCAATAGCAAGGCAAACAGATATCTGCTTATAAAATGCAAGATGTCAACAAAAGGCAAAATGCAGACTCCCCCTTACAGTACATGTAGGTGGTCTTCAAAGCAGGTAAAGGACAAGAAAGCAATATTTGGCTCCCTCACTCAACGTCTGTTGTTGTTTTTTTGTCACTGAAGGACAATGAAATCTTGACACTTATTTTTGGAGAGCAACTTACTGTGCAGTTTATCATAGGACCAACCAAGTACTGTAAATGCTATCACATTAAAGACATTCAGCCACAAAAAACCCCCTATAAAATCTTATCCCGTTTCATCAGTCTTTTATTATATCATCTACACAGTTACCGATTTACTAGCCTGACCAGACGCCGTGCGAAGGACGCACTTGCGTTCAGCGACAGGGCTGTGTATAGTAACCGATACTAACCGAACTACGTGGACACACACCCAAGCCTCGCCTGCGTGGGTGGTTTGCGTGATTTATGGGGTCAGGATGGATAAAGGAGGCATAAAAATATTCACATAACTGTTGTGGCTAGCAAGGATGTTAAAAAATGGAAGCTATTGTATCGCAGACTTACTGCCAACTTTCTCACACATGATCATGGCAATTTTATGCGATGCGACATTTGTGAATAAATGTAAAGGTAGTACGCAGTAGCATAGCAGCACTGCCAGCAGTACTGATATTTAAAATAATAAAGGACTTTAAAGTGCATGGTTGCCATGAAATTTCAGGTGGCTCTGTGAGCAGGTGATGAAAATCTGAAATTAAAAAAGAATGAAAAGAAAGATTGTGCCATTTGTGGATGTCTTCCTAAGAAAATTTCTGGAATCTCGATCGAGCGACTCCAGGGTCAGCCAGGGATCCAAAAACCAATTTAGCACTGACTACTGAGCAGTTGATTTATCATTTATTTTCATTAGAATCTAGAACATATTTCTACCTACATCTATAATCAACTAATCATATCATCATGTAAATTCGTCAAACAAACGTGATGTTCTAACGTTCTCCTGAGGAACAAGGCAAGGCGATAATGCCGATGGCTAAACTATAATTATACATTGGAGATGCAGCTACTGTACATGTAAAGGGCCTAGGCCAGGTTATGTGTCAACGTGGCGTGTCACCCCCATTCATTCTCACGCGAGAGGCAGTGGTGCGTATGAGCAGTGAACGCTGTCAATGTTATATACACGCAAACACACACAGGAACACAGGCACTTCGTCACTGTAAAGAAACATTCTTCGAAGAAAATCTGGAAGATGAACATTGTCACAAATCGCACACAACTTACACGAAAGTGGTTACTGTTTGCCGGGGAATCCGTCCTAGTGTTTTCTTCTCCCCTTTAATCGCTCCACTTTTTGCGATTTTCAGTTATACTGAAAACATAAAAAGTTTCGTCCCTTTGCGCAGTGTAGTCCGTCGAAACGCAGACTAAACTGTGGCAATGACAAGTACAGCAGTCAGTGTGAAGAAGATTCATACGCACATACAGTACGTGTATCATGTATTGCTTACGTACGTACGCCGCGGAGATGGCGGAAGTGCGGAGCACGACCTCTATTTTGATAGATCATTATCAGACAAGTAACACCATTGGCCAAGAGTTGACACATGGCTACATTTCATCCAATGAGCATTTGCTTTCTGGAATTGCAGCGGAATCTACTCAGCACTGTGGTTATCATTGCACCTGTCGTAAATTCCCACCGTACCACGTAGGAGAAATTTATCGTGTGTTGTAGAGCCCGTCGACGTCGGATGAGAACGATGAGCTGACCATGTCTGCAAAACCAGACTCCCCCTTTCTGTTTTCTTAGCTTTTTGCTCTCTTCTGAATCTTTCAGGATGAAAAAAATCCTCTGTAAATGCTGTTTCGTAATGGCAAATAATGGTAACAGTAAATTCCTTTCTGAAGTACATTGAAAAATCTCTAATTTTTGGACGAACTCTGAGATCATCTTGCAGTTACAGATGAGTTCGCCCCAAAATTAGAGAGCTTAACCCAGATACTCAAGGCAACTTTGTTACAATGATCTGAAAGATAGGGACAAAATAAGAATAAAATGAGGGTGTTTAAAAGATAAAAAATGAAAAAGTTCTCAGCCGAAAAAAGGGGGAAAAGTACAGACAGACTATTTATAGGCTCCCCACCCCGCGCCTCTTCATTTCTGATCAAGTGATACTTTCTAAATGCTTATTAAATTAACATTTTTAATTTTTAATTGAATATGTCGTGAGGTTGCAATATGAAAGCACAGAATTGAATAGTGATTTAAATTGTGTTAAATGTGCTGCTGATAGCAATTTTGCTCAAATTATAAAGCATGACCATGTCCTACTTACTTAATACAAGCAAGATCAAGGGGGCATTTCATGAAGCATTTTGTCCGACAAAGTTGTCAGACAAATTTGCTCTCAGCCATCAATCAGATGCAAGGATTTCAGTAGCTTGTAACAGTTTGTCAGAAAAATATCCGACCAAAACGCTGCATGAAATGCCCCCCAGATATATACTCCGCATAACACGGGTTCATGTTAAGGTAATAATAGGCCTATATATCCATTTCGTATGTTACTGATCAATCGCATCTTTGAGGAAAAACTCCGAGCATTGTGTGTGTGTGCATCTGTTGTGTGTGTGTGCGGTGTGTGCGTGTGTAAGGTGTGTGTGTTACTGTGTGTGTGTGTGTGTGTGTGCGTGTGTATGTGTGTTTTTATTATAACAGCGGCGAACCTGATATCTCTTTTTGACAGGTATAGGTTTTTAAGTAGTTTTATAATTTGTCTTTTTTTATCATAACAACGGAGGAAAGGATGGGTAATTATGTATGGGGGAGTGGGGTTTCCCTTTATTTCTTTTTTCTCTCTCTCTTTTGGGGGTGTATTAAAGTAATACAGTATGTAATTATTATATGGCTGGGAAGGGTTAGTGATCGAGGAGTGGGATGGGTTTTATCTGTAATATACTTTCATTTTTTTCATTCGGTCATTGCTATACTATTGCCATTTTATTTGTTACATTGAAACATGAAAATGTATAATTATTTCATTCATCTTTAAAAGAATTATTATTTAATTATTTTTTTAGCCGAGTAAAACCAAAGAAAATTGATGTATTTGTATTATTTGATTGGAAGTGAACAGATATTATTTGAAAAAAGGGTGTGTGTGTGACTGTGTGTGTTATGTTTGTGTGTATTTGTGATGGTGATCTGCGATGTTCGTTAAAGATGAAACATCGATTATCGAAATATGAGATATATTCCGATCTTTCTCTGAGTTTAAAGTGGTTTAAAGGTCAATGCAGAAATGATATGTAATATATACAATTCAAATGATTGTCAAGGTAATTCTTTCTGAAGAGGAATGCTCATTTTCCGGAGGTCAGTCACCGGATCACAGAAGGTGTAGAGAGGTTTCTCCATCTCATTTCCGAAGTACCAAGGAGTGACCAAAAATGCCAAAGTTTTACATGATATCACGACAATATTCCAGTTTCATTATTAAGGGAAGCTTCCCAATAGCAGAAGAAAGTAAAGGTGCTTCTTGCAATGTCTGGTCGAGAGTTTCACGAACAATAGTTCCGTGCATTCAGTGGGGATACAGGCCTTTTCTCGAGAGACATACGGTTTCACGAGTAAGACTTCCTCGGCCCGGAAGTGGGGCAATGATATGTCAGAAACCACTTCCGCCGGGCTTTGTTTTTCACTTTTTTTCACTTTAAAGTGTCAGAGGGGCAGCAAGAATTGACATTTACTTGTGTGTATGTCTAGAGGGATAGGTTTAATGTGGGTCAAGAAAAAGGGTAATTCATTACTTTTTAAGTGTTTTCTTTTTGTCTTCATCGCAGAATTTGGTATAGAAAGTAGTCGCGTAATTGTCGTAAGGTGTAGTGTTTACAGATTCACGCATTCACGGATTTGCAAAAGAACGGCTATCGCTGAACTTTGAATGGCCGTGTTTTTGATGAAAAGGAATGAAAATCAATTTGTTTCAAGTTGAAGATTTCAAGATTTCTGCTCGTGTATGTGTGTGTGCGTGTGTATTTGCGTGTTCGTGTGGGCGAAGGTATATCGTGTGCATTTTGCAGTGACTACAACTCTCAACTCTCCCAAGCTAAAGCAACAGATCATTGACGATAAGAATAACAAAGTACTTGCACTTTCTTTAACTTGGTCGTTGGTGCAAGCTTTCATAATCATGTTGAATTGGCTGCTGATAGAAAAATTTTCCTATGAAATACAAAGCATTGTCCTCCTCCGTAGGCCCTTATATGTATTTTGTATTTATCTTGAGATTACTATGTCATGCCCGACTGTCATAAAGATTTTTCTCTTTTACATTTTGGATTGTTTCTATTGAATTAATTTTCTTTTGTCACTGGTTTGGTTCCATATTTTTCTTGCTATTATTATACATGAATACACACATTATTTTGTTATCTCTGGTTGTTGCATCGTGAATATTTCGTTATTTTTGGTTGTTGCACAGTGAACACGGTTAATATTGCTCTTCCACACAAGTAATATTAATCAAGTTCACTGTGCATTTGGCAGTATAGCTAATTGAGCAGCTTCTCACACCATAATCTAACATGAAACCAATATTAAGAAGAAAATTAAAATGGAAGAAAAGTTATTAAACTATGTATACTATGTCTCGTAGTATTCAAATTCTGTCAGATGTCCCTCATGAGAAAGTATAAAATATCTTTAAAAAAATAATAATAAATGGCATTGACTAAAGTTAAAGACGTGAAGTTCAATTTATTTTTTTTTTCAGTTATCTTGCATGTCTAACCGTTTGATTCTCGCGTACAGTTTTCATATCTGTATAATTTTGTGTTCTTGTTTTTTCTTTATTACCATGTCTGTAAGTTTGTATTTTTTAAAGTTAAATTGTAATTTGTATGTGATGCAGGGCCCCTTGGTAGAGCAGTCCCGAGTTAGCTGAAAGAGCTATATCATGCTAAAAGAAAACAGAATGAATAGATACATAGATACATAGATAAGTAAATAAATAAAAAAATAAATGAATAAACAAATAGATGAATACATACATACATAAACAAATAGATGAATTACTTGATTAATTAACAAATAAATGAATAAATAAATGAATAAATGAATAAATAGATAGATAGATAAATAAATAAATAGATAAATAAACAAACAAATAGATAAAATCTTGATTTAAAGAAAGAAGGAGGAAGAGAAGAGTGTAAAAAGTTTCTTTTTGATCACCTGATGGATCCCATAGCAGGGAAGTTCCCCTCCCTCATCCTCTCTTTCTCTCATTCATTCATCAACTTATCTCTCTTAAAGGGACGATATAGTTTTGGTTGAGATGGGGATTCAGGTTTCCAACTTATTTATGAGATAATGAGAAATCTCTTACAAAATATTATAGAACATGCAATTCCTAGAGAAATTTAAAGTTTATCTGATGAAAATTGATTTTGAAATGGCTGGGATATCCAAAACAAAGCGATTCACCTTTTAGTAAAATCACTATATTATGCTTTACACTGTTTTTGGATATTTTCCTCTGTTACATTTACAAGGAAAGCATACAGAATAATATAGCCGATACAGCTCATTAATTCAAACAATACACAGAATTTTGTTGTACTCGTTGCCTATTTATTCATTACAAGTATACATGTACTTTGACAGCATTTACAAGGAAAAGAGAATGACAACAGTTTTACAGCAATACAGCTGCAAGCACACACAATTAATCAATTGACTCATCACTTGAACAAAACGAAACAAAAAGTAAAGAAATGACAACCTGTCATCAAAAGTACACAAATTGACAATCGAGCAATGGATGGTTGACGGATAATGTAACATTATCCTCATATACTGTACATCTACAGCTTCAGGAATGTCGGCAGCATTCAAACATCATCATCCCTGACAGATGCTATTTTTTATGGCACCAATAGATGGGGGTCCATCTCTCTATGCATCTTTTGTATCTCCTCATCTTGATGGTTATATATTCCTCTACCTTTGATGCACAATTAAATATATAAGCTGTGTCTATCTCTCTCTTTCTCTCACAATCCTTACTCTTATCATCTTGATGGTTATATATTCCTTTACCCTTGATGCACAATTAAATATATTCTATGTGTCTATCTCTCTCTCTTTCTCTCACAACCCTTACTCTTATCATCTTGATGGTTATATATTTCTTTACCTTTGATGCACAATTAAATATATCATGTGTGTCTATCTCTCTCTCTTTCTCTCACAACCCTTACTCTTATCATAGTGATGGTTACATATTCCTTTACCTTTGATGCACAATCAAATATATTGTGTGTGTCCATCTCTCTTTCTCTCTTTCTCTCACAATCCTTATACTCTCATCATCTTGATGGTTATATATTCCTTTACCCTTGATGCACAATTAAATATATTCTATGTGTCTATCTCTCTCTCTCTCTCTTTCTCTTACAATTCTTGCTCATATCACCGTGATGGTTATAGGACCTACATTCCTTTACCTTTGATGTTTTGACCTTTTGAGCTATTGTGCCCCCATCTTTCTTTCTCTCCCTCCCTCTCTCTCTCTCACTCTCTCTCTCTCTCTCTCTCTCATTTAAAAAAAAAATCTCTCCTTCCTCTCTTTGTGCGAACAGAGGTGACTCTTTCCTATCATTTCACATTTAAGGGAAGCATCTCTCCAGAAATCAGATAAATTATACAGTCTGCGTAATTGCCATGTGCATCACAATACGAGCATATCAAATAATAACGAGGCAAGCCGATACCACCAGTAATAATCATACATGTACAATGGAGGACAAATGCGATCATTACATGACAAGACATCAAATTTTGAGCTTCACATCAATAGAAGATACTGAATTTCATCTTTGGCCATATAATCAGGTAACTGACAAGATGAGGTCAGGGTAAAGTTTGCCTTTCGGGTTGTATGACGCTTCATTGCTAAATCACAGCCTATGCTTTCATTCATGATTTTCAACATTTCTTTACAAGCATTGTATTATCTTTCTTACATCAAATGGCAACATTTCATTTTCATTTTCATTTTACTTAATTTCCAACAACACAAAATACTTACATACACATAAACATACACATACACATAGAACAGTACCAAGAAGACAATGCCCTATGATGTATGGTTCTAGCGGAAGCTTAGAGATCTTTAAAGTCATAATTCAGATATCATTCTATCATACTTCACTCATTACATGACACCCATGATTGAACAAGAACCCAGTGATTGTTGAGCAACCCCATTTTGAACTGATGGGACCAAGCATTGTTAATTTCTCACTGACAATGCTCACATGATTAACTTTCTTAGAATATAGAAACATCTTCTTACTAATTTATGCTATATGCATATATAATCTTTGTATTTATGCCGTGAAGACAGGATGTGGGCAGTGTATAAGAAAAATTAATGTATTGGAAATTATACACACTTGAATATACATATAGCAAATTCACACCACATTTGATAAGTTGGCTTTCATGAATAGAGTAGAATCTCACAGACCAAAACAGAAGAAAGTTACAGAATTTTCAAGTTTTCCCATGTCATCACAAATCAGTGTTATTAAGCTGCAAACCACATACTCAAATTGGCAAAGGAAATGATGTCATCACCTTCCTATCCTCCCATTAACTTCAAAAATCTTCATTCAGTTTTCCTCTCCTTCAGAGATGAGATCTATGAAAATAAGATGTTATCCTTTGCATTAAATAAGTATAGTCCTGTGAAACCCTGGCAAACAAGGGTTTTGAAGTAGGATAGAGTCTGGAGTTGATGAATTATTGAAACATGAATTTACCATGCATGTGTGTGTGTCTGTCTGTCTGTCTGTCTGTCTGTCTGTGTATGTGTGTGTGCCTGTGTGTGTACAAAAAACATGAAAGTTTGTGAGATGATGAAACCATTATGGCATCCTTTCCAACTTGTAGGTGTTCACTGAAAACATAAGAAGCTAAAATAATCGTGTAACTTTCTACTTTATAAATGTCTGATTTTGATGAAACTTCTCTTGAAATGTCACTTTGCCTGTTGAAGTCATCTTGAATGTCATTTGACATTTCACATTTAGCACATTTATGTGCAACAAACTGGTGATTCAGTTAATTTGTCAGAAAACTAAAAATATCAATCTTATAATAGCAAGATCCTCATCTTTGGTACATCAAATACCAATACCATGTTGTCTTTCTTGTCTTCCTTTTCACAGCATAAACAAAAAAAAGGGTGTCCCTTCACAGTAGTAGAACAATTTGCATTCATTGTATAATGCCATAACTACATAAGTGCGGTATTTACTACATCATTATATCCAAATTCTGGCAGCTGATTGCTTGTAGATAGGCTTCTTCTGACAGAACAGTCTGCAATTATTGTGTGCTGCGATACTCAATTATTAAAGAGGAACCTACTGAAGCAACCTGTCAATTCTAATATTTTTTCTTTCCCATCATTTTTCTTGAGACACACACACATCCTTTTTCCGCAAAGGGAGATAAGCATGTTACAAGTTACATGAAGGATATGAAGATGACCAGTCTGTCTTTAAAAACCAAAACCAAAACTAAAATGAAAAATAAATACATATAAGTCGCAAAATACTGCTTCTAAATCTCCTCTATGCCATACTGCATATTTGTTATGGTCACACACGGACGGAATGTGGGTGATTTAGTGACCCATTAGGCATACCTTTCTTCAATATTATCAATCAAAATACTTAATACTTTAATCTGCATCAACATTTCTCCGTTTATATTTGATAGGTGAGGAAGCACAACGTTGCTCCACAACTATTCTGCCCTGTACTTGAGAGAAAGTTTAATGAAAGAAGGGCAACACTCCCAATTTCGTTTTTTTTTTTTTTTTTAATCTTTCTCTTCCCCTGCGTCTGCTTCTGTCAGGCTAAACCCACCTCAGGTTGGTCATCAGTAAAAACAGGAGTTTGGTGAAACACAAACTAGTGTACCAATAAGTGCAGAGGTCAATTTATGTTTGGCGACTATGAATTCGCAACCTCTCCAAGCGACAGAAACTGGTTGATGATCTTGCAGCAGTGTGTATGGAGAAACTCCAAATTGACTTCAAACAAACAAACAAACAATGAAACAAAATAAATAACAAATATACAGTGTATGGTGTTGAAATCTACACCATATTTTTTTACAGCATGCCATTCATTTGCAAGTGATTAACAAACTGCCCCACATCGACACAAATACGGAGATCAGGAGGTCATAGGTTCAAATCCTGCCCAAGTACGTACACACATGATTTCTTTTGTCATGGCTACTACTAAAACACTGAGCAATTCAGTGCTTATTTACATCAGTGTAGGGCAAATTTGTTAATCAGTTGCAATAAAAGTAACTTGACGGAAGTAATTCATGAATTTGAATGCCATTCATTTCATTACCGCCTTGACAACTCCAAGGGCTAACTCAGTTATGCCAAGGCAATGGAGTTTTCATTGGACAAAAACCACACCCCTTATGTACTTCTAAATAGTTTTTAACATGCCGAGACTGACCATGGACTGAGAGAAGGGGGGAAACCCCTGAACATATACACAAAGGAAAAATGGAGGTAATACTATCAGAAATTATCATACTCAACATTTGTACAAGTACACAAACATTGATACACGTGTAGTACAGTAGTGTAATGATGAAGATGACACTCACCTATGCTTTATAAATACAGTATTTACACCACATAGCTCGTACTACTGATACACTGTACACTGTACACAGAAAATACATTCAACAAAGTAGATTCAAGTGTGGACAAACATAGAGATATTCACAGAGAGATGGGTTAGAAATACACAGACACATCTACCAGAAGGGCATGTATGATTGCAATTGTTCCACATGTTGTACTTTCAATTGAGGCCAAAAAAAAAAGAAAAAAATAAAAACTAAAAATACAATTTGGAATAATCATAGGCTTACCCATGTCTCAAATTGATACAGTTGCATAATTCTTGAGTAAACCACTGTGGCAAAAATATTTTTTGTATATTGTCTGATAGTGTTATCAGCATTATTACTATCGACTGCATGCTTTGGGCTGATAGGAAGTACCGTATATGTAATATATTTCAAGGTTTTTAAGTTTCAGTTAAATTTGCGAACCAATTGATATTTGCAAAACTAACAACTCGCAACAAAATATTGCCTCCTAACAACACAAATGTGCTGTATATCATTTCCAAGGTGGGAAACTCAGTACTTTTCCTTTTGAAAATGTAATATTCACTGTCTTCTCATTCCATCACTGTGCATTTTTAACCACTCTTGAAGTTGATTTACAAGTCCAAATTTGTGAAATATCATAGCATATACAGTTCTTCCTGCCAAGCAGCATTGTAGGTTTTATTTTTTTTTAATTTAACAGAAGGCAGAAAGTCCCTATATCCACTGCAATGAAGAGATATAGAGAATACAGGACTATATATTGCCATACCAATCCATGTGTAGTCCCACCTACGGTTATCTGTGTTCTCACTTTGATTCCAGCTGAGAAACATGGGGTGCATTGCACACAGATCCAATTGTACCCTGAACTGAAGGACATCTGGACTACAGTGGGGGTAAAAACATAAAGTCATAATGGCATTCCTATTACCCTAGTCAATAGCGTCCTTTTTAGCTCAGAGTAAATACTCTGTAAAAAGTACAATCAATGGCGATCTCCCTCATACAACCATTTTTACTGTTGGTTATCATCTTAGATGGAAATCCCACCAAACCATGGCAGTAGTGGCAATGGTACATGGTATCTTACTCCAGGGCAGGTAATATGAGATGTTAACAATGTCTTAGAAGAGTACGATGATTCATACACACGTATGTACATGAAAAAATTTTTTAAAAAATGGAAAAGCAACCTATCTCCCGAAATAAATATTGGACTATTGCAACTTGCCCTGTGGATACTTATCCTCCTCCCCCCATCAACCAGTGATGGGGCATTACTATGGCCAATTCAAACAAAACATACTGACATATGGCACTTGTCAAACAGCTTTCTTTTCGCGAAATATTTTCGCACGCTCGCCTGGCAACTTGCACGATAAATATATTACGGACACTGTCCCAAAATGTTACTGCACGGCTACAGCTTCAGTGAGTCAAAGATACAAGCAGAAAATTTACCACAATATACCAGGTTACACTTACAAGGTATCTACTAACCAGAGACTTGGCTGAAAAGCGTAGCGATTACAGCAGCATACCCATAAAAACAAATCTCCCTCGCTCTTTATACAAGACTACGACACAAGTGGACAGACATCAAGAACATGTAAGAATTTTAGAACACAAACATGTGTCCCTGCACATGTAAAATGCACACCCTTTTGTACTGGTCAGATCAGATCAGATTCACACAACCCTGCAGCACAAAACTATTAACAATTCATCTTCAGAAAAACATACAAACTGACATACACAGGTCTCCTGTTTTCCTCTCTCAAATAAGATTGCAGTCGCAGTTGACTATGGCACAAAACATTGAAGAGAGTTAACATGCACTAAGACAGCACCATACTATAACCTCAACAGCAGGACACCCTTGGCACCAGCGAAGCAGCATCTACATTCAGGGCAGTTTGCGCTGAAAGATTTGATGAGCTACGAAAGAGGCTGAGGATTTCATTTCATTTTTCACATAGCATCCCAAGGTCACATCTTGATGTATCCTTTAAATCTCAACCTTGGTATTTCATGTTCCATTTATCAAAAGCATGAGTCATTATCTCACATTGTGATACTTGGCATTGTACAAATTATGTCTACTTGATTTCACTCCATGAGCTGGAAATAAGAGAGGAAAAGCGACTCGCCAACCTCATTGTTTTCCCTACCAACAATTCTTATTTGAAAACAGTTATTTATACATATCATCATCAATTGATTGTGTGGGCCTGGCAAAGGTATAGACAGAGCTCTGAAAGGACACAAACAAATCTGTTTATTCAATGTTTCTGTCATGATCTGTTTATGATCATTTCAATGGTACACTCTGTATCTGTAAAATATCTTCAATGTCTGACCTCAAACATACATACATATTTACACTCCAGTTGACTTGGTCCCATCTTATAAAATCAATGTCAGTGAAAGTGAATGTCACTTTTCATCCTTGACAAATTACATATTTTGGCCCTTGAAATGGAAACTGCATTCCTGCGTGCCAAATTTACAAGTTGCTGAATGTACGTAGGGAAAAATACTAGAGCCTCAAATACTCACAAATTCTACAAGCCCATGAACACTTTCATTTTTTAAAAAAAAAGTTGAAAACATTGAAAAATGATTCAACCTTCAACAGAGTGATTTTTTTTTCTTCTCTATCAACGAGACAACAAATGTCAAAGTGCAGTGGTCTGCATTTTTTCCCCCCCAGGACTGTCGGTGTTTTGTGTTCTCCTTGACGGAGGAAGTGATTATAATGGTTGCTGGAAAGTTGTTGTGGCAACAAATTTTCACCAGTGGTACCCTGGTCATCACTGGATTTAACCTCTTGTGTACTTTGAGCATCATATAACATTCAAATTCATAGAATTGTACACATTGTCAAAAGTCCCTGGCAAAGAAGGGGTTATATCTGTACTTACAGTACACTCACGCCACCCCCAGGGGGAGCGCACACATGCCATATCCAACAATGATATGTAACCCTGCATCACAAAACCAATGGCGTTGCACAACCCTATTTGTGAGGACTCAAAATAGGTGAAATAGATCAATCAGGTAAATATTTAGATTTCTATATATTCTGAAAGAGCAATTCTTCTACATGATTCTGAAGTTTGGGATCATTAAATGAATGGGAAATTATCTCTTTTTCAATTGTTTTAATGAACATTTTTTTCTCTTCAGTTATACATAGGCTTTCTAGAATCTAAAAATTCAGAGCATGAGAACCCTTTATACACTCTTATTCCGCATTAGTCATCACACTCAGAGAGTATGCAAAATTTCAGCGTAATCTGATAATCCCTTCATAGTGATTACTATAACATGGAGTTTTATATGTGTACATCCTATTCTTTGTCCCATTCATTTTATAGAGTCCCGCTGGGTGAGATTCAGTACTTGAAAAGACCATTAAATTTAAAGCTTCTCTTCTCAGCACACACTCTTCCAGACAGTGTACTTGCTTTCCATTTACATTTAGATAGGTGAGAAAAGTCTATTTGGATTTGGATTTATCTATATATCATTTTAAAGCTCAGAATCTGCTCTTTCAGAATCTGCCTTAACTAAAAATCCATGTCTGGCCACTCTTTGGTGGTTTTGTGATGCAGGGTCACATATAATTTCAGCTAGTCGGTACAGCGCAAGGATTAACATTACAACGGAGCATTACAATAAGGGTTTGCCCTCTCAAGTGAGGAAATGGCCTTACGTATTACACAAATCCCCAGTCACATGGTAAAAGAAAAAAACAAAACAAAACTAGAAAGAACTAGAAGTTTGGCAGTACAAAGTGGCAACTACATCAACAAGAGGAAATACAGAAGTGATGAATGTAATGATGATGAAAATGATAATGATGATAATAATAACAATAATGATAATAATAATAATAATAATAACGATGGCAATGATTACAATAACAGCAGCAATAATAGTAAGATAGCAAAAATAAAAGCTTACATAGTGCACATATCATCATATTCATACTGATGTTCATGGGATGGACAAGACATCATTTTTTGTGAACTACCATTGTAGCTTTTCCATATGTCATGAAATCTTTGCTATGCTTGCCAATAACTTTCATGTGCCATGTGGTTGACAGTCTTTGAATCTCTACTTAAATACAGATTCTATGTAAAAAAACAAAAACAAAACATAAACAAAACATTGAGAGCAGGGAGGCGTTGTATACTACTGCACAGAGGTAAGATGCATGAGGTAAGGAAATGCCACACGAGAGTGCTGGACTATCTACACCGTGGCAATAGCTGGTGTAAGTTACTAGATTCCATGGTCCAATCAATGGTTCATTCCATCACAACTGGTGAAGATGTTCTTCCCATTGTGCGAATCCTATGGATGAACCCCCCTCCCCTCCCCCCCCCCCCCCCAAAAAAAAAAAAGGAAAAGAGGACATGGTACGCATGATGTGCGGAATGAGAGTCGAGGGAATGGTATTTGCACTTTAAACAAAAATACACACACAAAAAAAAAAAAAACCAAACAGAGACAGCATTAAAAGACCCATCTGCAGAAACAAATACAATGATAAGGAGTAACCTACATTTAACCCAGAGTAGCAAGGTGATTGCATACTTATATCTGCCCAAATACTGGCTGACCCTAAAGGCACTGTAAATTGTTACTCTATTATATAATTGTATACTTACTGAAACTTTTTTTCCTTGTTTGAAAAAAAAAAAAAATTACAACAAAACATTGCCATCAATCTAATGAAACACACATTACCCTTAATTCTTAATGACAATGGATACCATTCTCTAAAATATACACTGTTTTAGACCTGTGCGGACCATCTTACTTTAATAGGCAGTCTGACGACTTCAATTTAGGGAACAAAAAAATATTGCATTTAATCGGATATCACTTACGTTTTCAAAAGGAAAAAAAAGACAAAAATATTTTGACAACTTTCTGGACAGACCAGTTGTGAAAAACACAAAAGATGACTTCAGGTCACACATCATTAATGAAAGCATGAGTACTGGTTTGACTGAGGTTTTGTTTCGAGCATGCTGTTCTCACTAATACACGAAGCTCCAAACCACACACGCAATATTTTTGACATCGCAGACAGTCCAAAAACCTTTGACATTGAACCTGTCATTCTCATTTCTGGTTTTGCTGTTGTGTTTCTTTAAGATAGCAAGCGCGGCTCCTGAGTAAAATTTGTAAAGTCAACTATGCTTGACTATCTTATCATTCTGTAACATCTGAACATCATCTTATTCCAGATTTTGTTTTTCTGTATCTTGAATTATCATGAAGTATTGTATCACATCGCCTCAAATTCAAATGAGAAAAAAATATAAGATGATTATTGAATCACCACCCGACAATAAAATAGAGCTGTTTAAACATGATCTGTGTGTGAAATAAAAAAGAAAAGAATTGTTTTCTACTGATTACACTGGAATTGATTATTTTTTTTATCAAAAAACCAAACAAACAGAGATGGTATTTGTTGATATTAGTTGCAAATGGCAGTATATCACAGCAGTTATCATTTAGCTTCATTACATGTGCGTGGCAGCTGCAAACTCAGTACTGTGTGAGGTGTGCTACTAAACCAGCACAATTATCACGAGTGCTTTTCAAGCACATTTAAGTTTTCGATTGGATATATTCTGGGAAAAGTCAAGGTGCAAATAACTGGACTCTTTATCAATTCTTGAGGTGTCATAACAATGAAGAATGTGTTGCACTCACATACACTACAAATACTACCACTATTCCGTAAACGATATGCATAGATCACATGGAGAAAACAAAATGAAAGGAGAAATACTCTGATAGATCCAGGAGAGAGGGCAAATTTAGTCCCATTTCAAGTGACGGACGAGGTTTATCATGACTAAAAAAAACAACAACAACAAAAACTTCTCTGCGTCAATATTTGAGTATACACTTAATTAGTGTATGAGACGCATTCGGGTATACACTGGCATGACTTCTTTTGTAGCATGTTTTTACACAATACATGACACAATGACATAAAGCACATGCCGAGAAGACAACACATAGTGACACTTTGAGACTTTCGACGCCAATCACTATGTTAACGCTGTTTACGGCAGTCTATTTTGCACTCATTTAAACACAGCTTGCACTGTTTTAATATTGCATACTGCAGTATTATCGACACATAAAATGGCTGACACTAACACACTCAGAGCACATAAGCTTAAATACCACCCTCCCAACAAGCACTTTTACCATCGAGCTACACACGTGTCGTCACGCCAGGGCCTCTCCAATGAAATACAAAGACGCAATGGCATTTGTTTGTTCAGATTCGCTCGCAGAAAAAGCCACCATTTTGATGCGATCATGAATGAGCCCCTATTGAAAAGCTGACGTTCCTGCTCCTTCTTTTGCACACGATGATGCAGAACAAGTTACGCGCAATTCGAAGGAACTTTGGTCCTGATCCAATAGACAAAAACTTTACTGTGTTCACTCTTCAAGCAATGGTTTCTGTTCCACTATGTATCTCTTTGAGTATCGTTCACACAAACTGCAAGTCATCTCTTTTCGCTGAGCCCCAAATCATAACTGCTGCTCCATCATACTGTTGTGGGAGCTCCACGAGACGACAACATCGGCGACCGTGACTCCCACGCTGCTCCGCCTGGTCGACATGCCCGATATCGTCGTCCACCGGTGAGTCTTGGGGTCGTAGCGCTCGGCACTGTTCAGACTGCTGCTGCCGTCGTTGCCGCCGACAACGTAGAGTTGACCATCCAGCGCTATTGTGTCATGTGTGCTTCTGAGGAAGTGAAAACAGAATTCATGAATAGAACCAAAACTTCAATTTCTTGATAATGAGCATCATATAATCTTAACAAAATCATCCCTGATGCTCCATGAAAATATTAAGAAATAAATTTTCTACACTTTATATTTCAGTTCTAAAATTGCTATAATTCAATTAAAAAAATACAAAATACTAGGAAAAGTCCATGAAAAGTTCTGTGAGGTTGAATACAATCCAAGACATACTGTGCTGTCCAATCAAGTTTGAAAGATGCACAGAAATTATCATTTTGATGATTAAATTGGCAACTCTAATTATTACTGTGTATCCTTCGTTGCAGAGAGACAAGATGGAATTGTTAAATTCTTTAAATCTGCATAAAATCAGAAAAGAAACCTAGAAAGCTTGGCCAGTTTGAGAGAGAAACAGAAGCTTTGATCTTCTAAACTGTGTTGCCAATTTTGAGAATCAGTTATAAATTTAGCAATTAATAAGCTTTTGAAATTCCGCAAGTAAAACGGACAATTATACATGAACAGCACAGGGCTCAAATGCAAGACGATATCCCACTTTACCTGATGAAACGCTAGCAATACATAGTAAAAATTACAATAAAAAGATGCAGCATGAACACTACAGAAACATGTTTTGTGTGATTTGATGGGTCAAGATACAAGAATTCCGTCCGAGGGACTGGACACTGACCTGCGGATGGACATGGAGGGGAGTGGCTCCCACAGGTTGATCTCGGGGTTGAAGCTCTCGGCGCTGCTGAGGCACATCGCCCCGTCGCTGCCTCCGACCACGAAGAGCTGGTTACCGATGACGGCCACGCCCATGCTGACCCGCCGGTTGATCATGTTTGGCACCGAGGTCCAGGAGTTGGTCCGGGGGTCGTACTTCTCCACGCTGGACAGGTGTGAGGAACCATCGTAACCCCCTACAGCATAGAGACAACCACCTGTGTGGCCATGGGGGGGGGGGGGAGGAAGGGGGATACAAAATTGGCATGAAAGTTCGAGTAAAAAAAAAGAAAGAATGCAATGGGGATCGATAACTGTGATTGATAACGCTTGCTTTAATCTGACCATCAGTGTTGGAGTTTGATTTTAACACAGTTGTTTAGGAGAGGACACTAGCACTAGATCTAAGAGGTAGCACCAAAGTTGAATTCACCCATTGTGTCTACCTAAGAAGACAGCTTTTTGGTTTCACTTGAAATGAAGAACTACCTATTTCTTGTATTCAATATCACAGTGATGTTGGACTTAAAAGAAGAGCATGTTTTAGCTCTGACATGGTACCGCATGATTTCTCAACCCCAACAACATACAAATACTACACTAAAAGAAGCATCTTTTTCTTGAGCACCCCATTGCAGGTACACAACAACCTTCAATTGGCAAGAAGGAAGAACAGAAAATGAACATCAAGGTCTTTGGAGACAAAAGAAAATGAAACGCATAACACATCAATACAGCAAACTTTGTGGACAGGTGGGAATGTTGTACCATACCTACATGTATTCTTGATCAATTCTATAATTGTAATGCCTTACCTAGTGCAGCTACTTTTACATATCTCCTCCTCGTCGACATGGCGGTGATCGACGACCACGTGTTGGTGAGAGGATCGTAGCGCTCCACGCTATTCAGGCAAGACGCGCCGTCGTAGCCGCCCACAGCGTAAATGAG
Source organism: Diadema antillarum (assembly GCF_040938485.1). NCBI lineage: Eukaryota > Metazoa > Echinodermata > Echinoidea > Diadematoida > Diadematidae > Diadema > Diadema antillarum. The sequence goes on from NW_027271446.1 coordinate 743,079, forward strand.
CCCATTGAGGACGGCAATGCCGAGAGAGCTCCGTTTGGTGCCCATGGGGGCCACGTCAAACCAGGAATGGGTCTGGGTGTTGAAACACTCCACTGAGGCCAGGTCATGTGATCCGTCGTACCTGTAGAATGAAAGCAACGCAAACTTTAACCTCTGCTGACATACACACTTCCATTGATGCATGTATGTCATGCAACCTATGTAACTCTCAGATACCTTGGACAACTTTAATAGTCAGCACTAAAATTAAAGGGATCGTACAGTTTTGGTTGAGACCTAATTTCAGGTTTCTAACATTTTTTGGTGAGATACTGAGAAACCTCTGATGAAATATGAAAGGGCATGTAATTTTATGAGGAATTCAACGTTTATTTGATGAAAATTGGTTTTGAAATGGCTGAGATATCCAAAAAAGAGCGATTCTAATAAAGTGTGGGACCCACACTTTATTACGATCGCTTTGTTTTACTTTGTTTTTGGATGTTTCAGTCATTCCAACACCTGATTTTCATCAAACAAAATTTGAATTCCTTTTAAAATGGTATGCTATGTACTATATCATAAGTGTTTTCTTGGTATCTCGAAAAAAGTTAAAAGCCCAATTCTCATCTCCACCAATACTGTACTATCCCTTTAACATACTATGGTAACAAACACCAGTTTCTTCATGGAAAGAATGAAAATTAGAAACGGAAATAAGGTTCTTGTGTACACACAAAAAGAGACACCTGATTATCATCTTTGCATGGATATTAAACCGCAGAATAATCAGTGCTGCCATGGTAACCCTTTGGCAATACACAATGACCGGTAAAAAGTTTAGTTGTAAAGGTCACTAGGGAAGTATTACACAGTGCCTATTCTGGTAATAGCCGAAACAGTTCCCAGATTGGGTATTGGGAAGGGGTTCGCAGGAATGATCGTAGAATGTGGCTGGCATTTGTGATTGAGTATAACACTTAAGATGACATTTGTGATTGAGTATATCATTTAAGAAAACAAGGGTTGCAGTGCTTGTTTTTCTATCCATTTTTTTGATGTTCCATGGCAACAAGACCTTCGTATTACTCACAAAGTGCTCTGTTTTGAGAAATGTTACGTTACTTTCAGGGTTACAAATGGCCCGATGAGAGGAGATAAGATGATTTCAGGGATGCCAGTGGCAAATTGCTCTTGGGACGGATTTTTTTTTTTGTGAACGAAATTGATGTGCGCAAAGCGCACATCACGAGTGCGAAGCGCAAAGTCCCTTCGGCCGGGGTCCAGGGCCCGCTCAAGGGCCCTGGAAGCTCTGGGGTTCTTAGATGCTCTCTGGTGCAATCTGAGCATTTCTGAGGGCTCTTCTTCCCTCAAATCTCATCCAGACAAATGAATTTGTCGCAAAAATAAAGAAGTCCTAGTGGCGTAAACTCCGTAGTTTTGCTTCGTTCAGCTGACTCGATCGACTCACCATACTCTCTCAGCGCTGTAGCTATAGCGAGAGCGCAGCATGATCCATGCACCGCACATATAGTACATCGCCTAGAAACACCACACGTTGTTCGATCGCGATCGCACGTGCTGGTATAACGCTTTCCAGACAATAATGTGGTCGTATTCTAGAAAAAAAATGGAATTTGTAGCAAAAATAAAGAAGTCCTAGTGCCGTAAAATCCGTAGTTTTGCTTCGTTCGGCTGACTCAATCGACTCATCACACCGTCTCAGAGCGCAGTATGATTCATGCACCGCGACCGCACATAGTACATCACATAGAAACACCACACACTGTTCGATTGCTATCATCGCACGTGTTGCATGTCCCAGCTAGCACCATGCAGCAACATCGCGCTAGTTTTGCACGACAGTCGTTTTGTGATATTCTCATGCCCAAGTATATGCGTAACATACTACGGAAATCGTGAAAGTGACTGTCCCGTAAGTTTAGATGATCATAGTTTTTCGTTTTTCTTTCTTTCTTTCTTTCTTTCTTTCTTGTGTTTTCCGGCTTTCCCACACAGACGGAAATAATATCACGAAGCCGGAAAAAGGACACCAAAATATGAAAAAGCCAGAATTCCGGCTATTGCCAGAAAACTGGCATCCCTGTGATTTATACTTTGAAAGTACTTTGTTAAATTATTTTTTCAAAAAACTCACCCTCCAATGGCGTAGATCATCTTTCCGATGGCCGCCGCTCCTAACCTTGCCCTCCGGGTGTTCATAGTAGGCATGGCACGCCAGGAATTCAGGGCCGGTTCGTAACACTCGCACTCATTGTGTATTGCAAACAGACTTCCACCACCTGCAGAGAAAGTAAATGTGGATGCATCAAACTGGAAAGCCTTATCTAAAGGTGAACAAAGTAGGACTCAGTGGATTACTTCATACATATCCCTGCTCATTCGTACAATTCACCTTATCCTAGCATTCATTCAATATCTTCCATCCAGTTACACATACATCAATTCATCTTTTTTTAATTTTTAATTTTATTTTTTTTTAAAGAGGGTTTCTTTAACATCAAGATGCTATCTTTTTCTCTATGGAGAAACCATGTTAAAAAGAGCTGGCTTGTGAGTTACTGCTTTGAACATGGTAAATTTGGTAAATTTCCTTTAATGTTTTGAGTTGACTACAGGTACCAGGTAAACTCTGTTATAGTGAGATTTCGCAGCATAATAGATTTTTTTTTCTCTCTTGTCAGATGTTTTGAAAGTCACCCCTCAATGAGTTGTGAATTGTCCTGCCTTCCCATGAGTATGTGCCATTATAGCATCTGCGTGAGTTTGTATAATTTACCATATAGCCAAGTTTAAGGAATTTAAAGAAAAATGCCATCGGGGGAGCTCAATAAGTTTCTGCCCACTGCAAGAGGGCAGATGGCATACACTTGTATTCCCTAGCCTGATCTCACGTCAACACAGCTGGGTAGATCAGGTCGGTGTGAAGAAAATACAAGAAACGAAAACACGACAGTACCTCCGCAAAGAGCAGGGTGCTGTGATCCAACCCACACACCCAAACTAGAAAACATGTGAATGATGCCGATCCCTCATGGTTCGCCCAGGTTACTAGCAATAGTCAGCAAATGGTATCAACCAGGCACATTGTGCCATACGAAGAAGGAGAAAACTTATTACATTGTACCTCTGCCAAGGAAGGAGGAGGTTAATTGATCATTGGTAGTGGTTAGTCTGTTTGCTAAATAACTCAAAAAGTTGTGAACGGATTTGAATGAAACTTGCAGGAAAAGTGCATAATGACACAAGGAACAGATGATTCAATTTTGGTTGTGATCCAGAAATTGTTATGAATTTTTGAAGGATCTTTTTTTTCTTTTAGCGTACAAAGTCAATGAACTTGGGATTTCTAGATGCAGGTACTAGAGGCTTACACACATATACTAAAGCACTAGCTCTGCTCGGGCAAGGCGCTGTGCAGCTGAAAGCTGATGAGGCAAACAAAATGCTTCTATATTCTGAAATTGCATGCATGTATGGATGGAAATAAATTGGTGGCTTGGCTGAGGTCTGCGTTCTCCGAGTGCTTTTCTAGTTAACTCTTTGAGACTTGCAAAAACTCACCGATAGCAAAGAGGACGGGCACCTGGGACGGGTTCTGCCGCTGCCTGGTCCGAGCGGTCTGCATGCTGGACCTCTGCTCGGGCAGCAGGTGGTACTTCATGGCCTCGATCAGCAGGTCCTTGCAGCCATTGCAGCCCTGGACTAGCGGGTTGGCCTCCACCTGGCTCACCAGGAACTCACGGTTGAGGAGCGGTAGCCGTACATACCTCAGGAGCTAGAGGACAGGGGACAGACATATAAAGGGCATGAAGAAGATGAAATACTTTGGAAATTGGCAACAGTGAAACAGCTATGTTATATATGAATGAGCCAGCCCATGGTAAACTTTCTAATAAAACATACAGGTCCACTTTGTACAGGAGTGCAGGTTAATGCACATCACAATGTATTACATTGAGTTAAGTGAAGGACTGGACACACAACTTAAAGTAAACAAATATAGAAATATAGAGTGATTGCAGAGATCAGTTTTATATGATAAGGAGTTTTTAGACAGTCACATAATTTCACCAAATTTCGGTGAGCCTTCTTTGGTAGTAAACCATAAAAGGCAATGACCTTATCACACAATTCTCCCCCCCCCCCAAAAAAAAAAATAAAAAAATAATAATAATAAAATAAAAAGAATGAAAAAATGAATCTATGTGGATGGATTTATTTGAGTGTAAATTTTAATGCTCTGGCACATATAAAGACCATTCCAAATGATCATCAAACACATGTCCATGACCTCACCGCATCATATTATAACCTTTGAACCCAATGAATTGCTGCCATTACCTGACTGATGGCGCTCTTCCTCTCCTGCTCGTTGAACTGGATCCACTGGATGACGGCATTGAAGACCTCTTCCTCCGACGTCACATTCAGCTGCTCACTGGAGACCATCTGCTCCACCTTTATCACACCAAAGAGAATAAATCTTGTTAACCCTTTCTGTACCAGTGACTTTGGACAGTGTGTACAAGACTATGGGATTTTTAGTGCCAATCAGGACTCTAAACACACTCAGGGTTAAAGGCTAACAGACGAAAACTAGCTGAATTTTAGTGAATAAATTTACTTCAAAAGATATATCAAGCTGAAAAGCAGGTATCTTTATCCTAATTTTTACTGCAGAGCTGCAAGCCTTTGGTAGCATAAAAATTAGTTTACACTGTAGTTCTTGGCAACCTCAAAAATTCCAATAATTTTTCTTTCAAAATTTTCATCATTTTCAATTGGCCCCTTTTCAAATATTTGAAATCCCATGCAATCATATATCATAGCACCTCTTCAAATGATTCTATAATATTTTAATTTCTGCTGGAGTGGATGCAGCAGAAAAAGAAGTTGGCTCCATCCGTTTTCTCATTAACACATTGCCGACATCCTGGGGAGATATTCACAAGGTTATGCTGTGTGTCAACTCATCGTAGTGGCTCATAAAATTGTCAGATTTTTAGCATGGTTTCGATTAAAGCAAGGCAAGTTACGGTTTAATTAGGCTTAACACTGAATGTACTCACTGAGTTTTCAGTAAAGCCAAATTGCTAATGTTCCAGTGCTTGGATTATTCAAAGCGGCAGAGAAATCACAGTTGTACTAGTACACGTAGTTTACTCCAGTACAAGATTTTTTTCAACATTAATAATAACAAGGGAATATAAAAGTTATGGGCACAATTCATTCCATCAGTATCAATAGGTATCATAGGCAATAAATGCCTACCAACCGTGGAAAAATATGCACATGCCACTCCATCATGTGCTTGCAAAACAATATGAACAGTGCACTCTGTAAACAGAAAAGTGACACACTGAGGTTTTAAAGTCCAATACTACACCATGTTTAAGTTGATAAAATCTTTGAAGGTTTTCATGGCGGTAGAACATTAGTAGTAAAAGGTCTTTACGGTGCACCACGTATTCCTTCCTGGGTTTGTGTGTAGCCCTGAAAGAGCCTACCCACTCTAGACGTTTCACTCTACAAGCATGTTCTTAATATTTTCAGGAGAATTCTCATGAAGGACTACATACACACTGTTTATTTCTTTTTTCATCTGAGAAATGGCTGGACAAGCCCAGCTGCAGTAGCTGGTCTTCCATAGGGTCCAGTTGGGTGTGAGGGCTGGTTATCAGGGTTCCCACAGAAATTTGAAAACAGAATTCCATGACTTTTCCATGACTTTTCCATGACTAAATTGCTGCTTTCCATGACTTCCTTTCTGGCACGATTTCCAAAATCAGTACGTTATGATGGCCTCCACCTCCCCTCAAAGCCATCCGTTCCACCCACTATCTTACTCATGACATGTACATCTATTATCATTAGTATATGGGCTGTTTCTGACCAGGGTCAGCTTTCCACTGGAAACTATGTCCCGGGACTTATGTAGAATTTGGGATGTCACAAAACTGGGAAAAATGGAAATCATGAACACCAATTATAATAGCAGAGTATGATCACAGAGTATGAGAGTTGCGACAAACTGGAAAGCTGCCATAGCCAAGAGGTAAATGCAATTCCATGACTTTTCCATGACCACAATCCCCTTTCCATGACTTTTCACAAATTTTCGAAATTCCCTGACTTTCCAGGATTTTCCAGGATTTTCCATGACTGTGGGAACCCTGGTTATGCACCCAGCACTTAGTGATGAATGAATGAAGTGGAATCTTTTATATGCATGAGTTGTGACTTTCTCACACACAGGAACTCCATTTTATGTCCTATCTGAGGGACAGAGTGTTTTGCCTCTTTACCAGAAAGGTCCGTATGACTAGATACAACATTGCTCAGTTAGACATATGGGCCCGAATTCATGAAGGTGGTACAAATGAAACCCTGGTTTAAACCATGGACAAAATCCATGGAGCACCAAGTGTCGCATGGAACATTTCGTTACGAAATCAGTCATTTCGTCGATGAAATTATTATTTTGTAATGAAATGATAACATTTTGTAGCTAAATGAATATTTCGTCCACGAAATAATAATTTCGTTAACGAAACGGTCATTTTGTCGACGAAATGACCAATTTCGTCACAAAATATTCCTTGCGACACTTGGCGCTCCATGGTTTTTGTCCATGGTTTAAACCATGGTTTCATTTGTACCACCTTCGTGAATGCGGGCCATGGTGTTACCATAAACCTCTCTTCCTCAAACGAACTCACCTCCTGCAAGGGAAGCTGGAGGAATTCCTCCGTGTTGACCACGTGGCAGAAGTTGTGGAGGGCGTACTGTCGGGAGGACTGCTCCAGGTCAAAGCAGCCGTGGGTGTCGGCGAAGCGTCGGATGCCCAGGCAGTTGGAGGGGTCCAGCTGACCCACAAGGAACTTGCAGCAGGCGTCCCGCACACTCTCCATCTGGAGCAAGCTGGCAGCGGGGAGCAGGGCCTGGGAGCATCATCCAGGGGTGGGGCAAGATGAGAGGGATGGGTAGGGAGGGAATGGGGAAAGACTTAGATAGATACTGTATACACCATATATTTCACCAGGGGTTTTTATTTTTGCGAATTTCACAGTATGGGTGCTATTCGTGAATCTAACAATGGGCGAAAATATTAACTCCGATCCTCACATGAATGTGACGTACTTGCGTACATTTTTCTATCCATTGCTATACTTCACGATCGCAAATTAAACCACTCACAACATTGTCGGGAAATCCTGATACACAAAGAGATTAGACTTGCTAGATACATATAAGCATTGAGTCCAGTTTAACCACCATGAATGAAGTAATATGAGTGAGAGACAAGATTTTGATAATGATACAATCATTATCAGATTCATGATGACATCTTACAGGAAATCTCTATCACAGAGAGATCAAACACAAGAGACCACTAACATTTTGTGAAAAACCTTCAAATCAATAAAACACATATTTAGCCCATTAACACACAGAAGATTCAATTTAACAACAATGTCCAAACAACAAACTGAATACAGCCAAACTATTATCACCCTTGCCAAGGAAAATAATTTTACATACTCACTTCTTGAAGGGTATACTTTTCACAGTCAGATTATAAATACATTTTATCAGCTTTCAATTTCATTGTAAGAGTCACAAGAGAGCATGTGTGACATAAAGAATTTTGAGAATTATGTACAGTATTATTAGAAAGTCCAAACATTTCTGCATCTGTGCTCATGTGTAAGAATAGGAACAGCCAAAACTCACACAGAGCACATATCATTAAACCTTCACCCCCCTGCTTAATAATCTCTTGCTTTCATTATTAATGCCTTCTCCGTTTTGGACTAATTATAGACATAACAATGTCAAAATAACTGAGCTTGGGTATTTGTTCCAGGTTCATTGTGTCACTGCCAGCAACCAGGGATAGCCTAGTGGTAGTGTCGCTGCCCAGAAAGTAGTAGATGACAGATTTGAGTCCCATAGTTCTTTTTTTTTCCCCAACGTGTCTCCCCTCCCCCCCCCCCCCCCCATGTTTGATGAATTACAGATCAGCAGTTGCGATCTTACAAATATCATTTGCAGAGGAAGACAAATTGATGAAAATTCACAGCCTCAACTTGTTTACTATACCTGGACATTTCGTTCCCCGATCACGATCTTGGCTGTGTAGGCAAAGGAGACCAGCAGCTCCACGGCATCCGAGTCGATTTCATGGAGCGTGACCTCTGACCTGTGAGATTCTGACATATCATCTGTCAAAAAGAAAGAAAAAAAAGGAGAATTTAAAAAAGAAGTGTTATCAACCTTGGGATGCTAAGTTTCAACCTTTATTATTTACTACAATCTGTGAATGAAATATGACATACAGTAATCTCTCAACGATATAAATAGCTGATTCTGACTTACTTTGAAACAGGTTGCTATTTCTCACGAATCTCATCAAATGATGTTAAAGATTGTAAAAATTAACTCAGGAACTCAATTTGACTTCTAAATTTCAATCAAAATATCTGTCAACATTTCCCAATCAATAATCGTAGCATGACTGAATTCCAGCGATCAAAGGTCACACGTTGCCGCTTACTTGTAAACATGGCGTGGAAGTACGCACTGCACGACGCCAGAACCAGCCTGTGCGCCCGGATCTCGTGGTCGCCGACCCTGAGCACGATGTCGCACAGCGCCCCCTGCTGGCGCATCCTGTCCATGGCCAGGAAGGAGTCATTGGTATGTCGCTGGGCGTGGTGGATGGTGTAACCCCCAGAGGGCTGGCCGCTCCCTCCCCCACTGCCGCCACCACTGCTGCCGCCTGGGCTGAGGCACTGGGAGGAGTGGGTGGGGCTAAGAGGGGACGGGGTCGTGACCCCCAGCACGGAGCTGGGTCGTTGACTCCCCGACGACGGGCCGCACGACGCCCCGCGGGGGTTGCCGGTGGTGTTGACGTGCAGTGGCCCCAACTCCATGGTACGATTCCTGGCAGGGATAACAATCAATTTCACAACATTTTATTACATTTCTGCGCAATTACACATCTTTATATATGTTATGTACATCAAAGAAAGGACAGATGTAGGATTATTATTTTTTCTAACCATATCAGGGATGAGAAGAGCTACAGTGTTTTCAAAGCAGAACCAGGAGTAATAAAACCCTCCCTAGAAAATAGGATCCTGTATTAATCACTAAAGTCAACACATAAGAATACACACACACAAACACACACACACACACACACAATTTATCTTTCCTGGATACATCAGCAATCAAGATACAGTATACAAATGGGATTGTACAAATTTTGTACAGCAAGCACTGTACAATTGTACAAGCAAAATGCTTGATTCTTCCACTCAGCTTCCCCATTTTGTGTGGCGAAAAAAAAAGACAGATTTTTTGTTTGATTGGCAATTTGCCTCCTAAAGAAAATATGAAGGTGCCTGCTTCATAAGGCTATGCCTGTATTAAAACCGATATCCCATTTACACTAAGCAAAAAGAGGGTTCTGAAGCCTTCCATAGCAGCCTTTCAGCTTGGTATACACAGAATTCAGAAAAGGAGATGCGATCGGATATTAAGGTTCTGAAATCACCTACAATAGGTGGTTTTTATTAGAGCCTCCTATAGCAGTATAAATGCTACAGGGTTCGAGAAGCGGCTTTTTCCCAACCCAGAAGTTATCACAGGTCATCGTCAGCTAACGTTTACAAACCAGCCATCATGACCAACCACCCTGCTAAATGACGCACAACTTGCACACTTTCGTGCTCAATCATGTTTGCCGTTATGTAAGAAATTCAAAAGCCTGTGCCGTGTATCAGAGGGGAGCTCGGTTACCATGGGAACAGAGCCAGTTGGGCTTTCTTGGGCGAAACCAGCCCAAGCAGTATAAATAGACAAGAGATTGTTTTTTTTGAGCGCGCTCTCGAAACACCTCAGGAGGCTCTGAAACCCACCTGCATGCTGCAGTATAAACAGGGTACAAGTCTTTATATTGGGATGTCATTACGTGTGTAGGCCACAAGCCTTTTGCGTGTTAAACTCTGACTTTCTATTGAAGAGGCATGTCATCCAGTGCTTCAATATGGTTGCGGTATCAAAGCAGTTGTCTTTTACAAACATTTGCTGGGGAAAATAATTAACCTGTTCATAGCAAGTTTGGTTGGAAGAGGTGAAACTCTGATGAGGTAAGATGGTCAGTTGCAGAAAAACACACACACACACATACAATGTAGGTGCACAGTGACAAAAATACAATATTTTTGGGTGCATGTAGTTTCGCTAAACAATTCACCATGCACACATGGATCTTTAGACCTCAACAACCAATAAAAAACAGAAAAACAGCAACAACAGCCAAAACACTTGATATTCTTTGAATTCCATCTACAGGTCAACACACAGGAAGTCCAATGACCGAGATCTGCACAGCAGGGTGAACCCTAGTACATTTCAGATATCAAGGGAACCATTAGTCTTGGCTTCCGGATTAAACTTTAAGTTTGTCGGAAAGTCTGGCCTGCGGTCAGGTCAGACAAATACCAAACACCGGCACTATCTGTCATCTCAAGAGGAGGTCGAGACTAGGAACAGAAAAGTGGGACGAGGGTAAGATGTCAGCTCGCTTGGCCCCTTCTCCTGAAAGATACCCCTATCATGAAGAAAATAAGGTCTCAACAAACAAAGATCAAAGAGTCTCTATAAAAGAAAAAGATTAATGCTCAATACAAGTAATATACACAACATTATGGATCACAATACACACAATTTGCGACCAAGAAATAAATAGGAAGAAATGCTGATTTTTATTATATGTCGGTCCTCTCACGGTGAACACTTCATAAATGTACAATAGTTTCTTTCATTTCTTACCTTTGGGGACATTGACAAAAATTTGATTTTTCTCTGTAGTCTACATCAATTCAATTTAACACAATTCCATTATCCAATAATACCACATGATAGTATGCACACAAGTTGTACCGGAACTTCAAACAACTATAACATACATACAAGCAGGGTTAATTAAATACAGAAAATAAAAACGAACAAACAGAAATAACGGCATGCTCCAAAGTTGGATCAACTCAGTGCAATCTATGTCCATGTTTTTGAGAAGGGTAGAATAGATCAGACAACATACCCTTTGTACATAATACAAACAGAAAAATCCTTTAAAGAAAAAAAAAACTAGAAATGTCGCTATGGCGACTGATGCCTCCGCCATATTGCATGATTCTCCCAATAGGCGTATAGTACAATGTCTTCACAATGTGTGATCCATGACAGTTTCACATAACTGGCAAAATATTGAAATGACAGGTTTGTCAGAAATGTCTTGAACTGGGTTTGTTAAAATTTTCTAAGAATGCGGGTACACATATTTGGGGAATTTGGGGGAAGTTTATGCATTGAGTAATTTCTTTCCAAGGTATGAAGAAAGAGTGTGATGACGGTACAAAATAGATTTTTTTTTTTTTTTTTTTTTTTGGGGGGGGGGAGGCATTGAAACCTGGCCTTTGACCCTTAACCTTTGACCTTCTGGCTGGAAATTTCCTAGAGAATCTCCATTAATTAGGTAATACATGTATACATTAAAGACACCCAGTCGCGAGGATACATGGACATATTTCAGCCGCGGGCGGCAGCACGTAAACTCGCTTCCGAAGTTGCTACGAAGCGAAATGTGTGTGTGCGCAAGACATCCCTAAAGCAATGTATCGCGCTATAGTATCTCGATTGCTCGCGATCGCTTGCTGAGCGCGGGACAGTACGTTTTGTGTAATGTGAGTGATGTTCGCATGAGCTAGTAGCTAGCTGCGTATACTTCGTACGACTACGCATTCTCTTCATCGCATCGTCGATCGTCGTCACTCGTCAACTATACTGTAATCATCAGATCAGATCAGATTAGTGAGTGCAGACCACATTATAATAGATTGGGTGGCCATCATGGACGATGACACATCGTCATGGGTAGCGGATATTACCGCCGAGTTGTCTATTCTGAACGCGGACGATTGGGTCGGAGACCCTGCCTGTATCATGTACTTGCCCTGGCGTGTGTACATAAATTCAGGACGGGGAAGCGACTGTGCCCGTGCAGGGCCAACGGCCAACGGCCACAGTTGCACTGCACATTTATGCAGTATTTTTGCACTCTTCATTGTTTTACTAACTAATATGAAGAAGGTGAGCGTTGTATCACCTGCCTGGAATATACTATATGTAAGAAGCAATGCCGAAACCCTTTCATTTGACTAGGTAAACTCACAGTTATAGTTCTGTCAGCTTAGCCTGGTGTGAATAATCTTTAAAAAAAAGACACACACACACACACAAAGTGAACATTAAAACTCATAGATAAGTACATGACAAATAAGATGTAATGCCTTCTTCAGACAGGAGCATAAAGAAATTATTGTCTATCTCCCTCTTACACAAACAAACAGAACACTATTGTCTCAACAATACAGTGTGAAGGATAACCATTATAAATAAACCTATCACAGGTATCAGTATTTGAGGTTATGTGTGAAAAATGCCCTACAAATTAATGAAAATCGCGGACAGTAGACCTTTGTCCATAGTCAACTCAGTGTAACATCGCAAAGCCATTGTAATGGGTTAGCTTTCTACCAAACACTGATTAAAATACCAATCAGAGGCGTACCTTTGATCAACAAATAAGGGATGTGCCACAGATACCAATTAATCGTACTTGATGAAGCTCATACCTGTGCATATTAGCATGTTACAAACTGATAGGTTCATATTGCCCCTTGACCTATGACCAATATCTGTATTAGAATTAAAACAATGGATTCTTATGAACTGTTGTTCATCAACAACTTCCACACCAATCAACACCCCTATTAGACACTCCTATATGAAGATGTGAAGGTAGATAAAACTGTAACTTTCACGTACAAGGGTATTGTACGTACACTACTGTAACTCTGTAGTTACTACCACTGACCTGACACTGTCGGTGTAACCAAACTTTAACGAATTTCAACTGTAAAGGATCAATTTTTTTTTCTTCAGAATTTACATTTCAACATACTTGTAGAAATTCACATGAAAAGATGTACACTTCACTGGATCACTTGAATTTGGTTTCAAATTATTGGACCAAATGCATTGGAAGTTTGACTATAAATGCAACATAGATGCCTGAAACTTTTGCCAAGCTTATGAAAATTACAATCTTTATCAAAATTCCTTAACCAAACTTAAAATGTAGGGCCCCTAAATATGATGAAAGAGGAGACTTTGCTATACAGTTAAATTAATGGGGACAAACAGTATTTGAATCGCAGCCATGAAATCTGGCTATGCAAATTTAACCTGGATTGTTGACGCTAGCTGCTCAGGAAAGTGACCTCTCTGTATCTATCTAGATTCTACATTTGCACATGAAATACTTTAAATTCTCAATACTGTGATGACAAAAAACTTATCACTACTTGCGATTCCCTGACTAATGACATTTGCTGCCTACTGCTGGGTCAGTTTTTAAAGGACAAGTTCACCTTCATAAACATAAGGATTGAGAGAATGTAGCAATATTAGTAGAACACATCATTGAAAGTTTGAGGAAAATCGGACAATCCGTTCAAAAGTTATGAATTTTTGAAGTTTTTGTGCAGTAACCGCTGGATGAGAAGACTACTGCAGTGTGTGAATAACTTAGATGTCACATGCGTACAACAATATAAGGAAAATATAAAGAGAATTTCACAAAATTTCATCTTTTGAAAAAAGTACACATTCCCCCGACTCGTTACCTACAAATGTTATGGGTAATATTATTCCCCCTGCCTTTAGAAAGAGGCAAGTCAAGTGCTCTATTATTATGCGAAAAATGTGAAAATATGTTGAATTTTCTTTACATTTTCTTTATACTGTTGTACGCATATGACTCACAAGCTGTAGTAGTCTCCTCATCCAGCGGTTCCAACACAAAAATTTTAAAAATTCATAACTTTTGCATCGATTGTCCAATTTTCCTCAAACTTTCACTGATGTGTTCTACTAATATTGTTGCATTCTCTCAATCCTTATGTTTATGAAGGTGAACTTGTCCTTTAAGAAGCGATAAACTGACCCAGCAAATGTCATTTCGATTACGGCGTTATCATAATTTGACATAAATGAGAACTTAGAGAAGTTTTTCGCGGAATTATACATAGAAAAATAGGCCTACTTGTCGATGAAACGCAAAGGCCCTAGCAGTTAAAGATAGATTAGAAAAAGTCATTCCACTTCAATCATTGATTCATGTAATAGACTTCTAACTTTACTTACACATCATCTGGATCTGGATTCCTTGAAGTTGTTGACTTGGTCAGCTGGGGTTGCTTGATTGGCGTAAGCCGTGGCATTACAATTCCACCGTGCATGCCGTAACACGAATTTGCACATTCTAAATTCCTGCAAAACTGTTCATGCAACTCCAGCAAGTGGAATGCAAATTTTTCATCGGCACGCTGACGCTGAAGCTTCCCCCTCTGCCACTGGTCTCTTACTTGTCCTAAGCAGGGAGGTGAGAGGAAACCTCCCTGTCCTAAGCATGCTAAGAACACGTCTCTCTGCGTTCTCCACTCGTCGATAGCGTCAAACAAGTAGATACGTTTTACTCGAGTTGGACGGCTGTTTTGATCTCCATTGTGAGGTTTCATTACTAAACCAAAGCCAAGGCTAATCCGAAACAGTACACGCATACCACACACATTATTGATATTGACATACCGGTACCGACGACTTTATACCAACTTTGTTATGTTCCGATCCGGCCCAACATACTGTAACACAGCTGACGCAGCAGACAATTGCCAATGAGATCAAAACAACCCGCCATATGGCCATGAGCATTGCAACTTGCTATACATGAAGTTTAGAGTTTTAATATTTCTTCATCAAAGCATATTTATAAATACCAAATATTAAACAACGTAATATATGAATGATTTAAAATATTGTTATATAATATTTTCAGACATTTTAAAATATTATTGCTTAGATTGCTGAAATTGGCACCATAGTGCAAATAAACAGAGACTGCAGCCAGATACGTACGTACATACACCACACAGCTCTACTGTTGTGTCGCGACGGGGACCCGTAGGAGAGATTTTCATGCACATGGCTGTTGTGCGCTTTTGTGCGTGCACCCATTCGGCCCCATTCGGTAGGTATTCGGGCGTCCATGTTGAAATTACAGTGGACGGCTCGCACGGCTCTCGTGCCCCATCTGGTTTTCGCTGGTGCGCTGCGTAGCGTCGTGTTCGGCATTCGGTACGTACGGGGGTACAATAACGGGAGGAGCAGCTTGTCGTGCTTTTCTACTGAGCTGCGAATCGCCTGCGACGACCGATTGCCTTTAAGCTTTAAAACTAATAATGCAAGCATTGCATATACTAGTATATGAGGGAAATAGTAAAATTTAGAGGACTTGACCTTGACCTTTGACCCCTGACTATTAACCCATGACCCCTAAATTCCCTAGATAATCCCTGCCAGACAGTACATGCATATGTACTAAGTTCCACGAAGATACATTGAACCATTTGCGAGAAAAGTGATATTGCAACATTTTCACCTAACCTTTGACCTTTTGACCTTTGACCTTATGACATGAAACTCTCTCTGGAGAATCTTTACGCAGTAGTACATGTCCACACCAAGTTTCAAGAAAATACCTTCGGGCATTGCATAGATATGGGGAAAATTGCAACACTTGTAGCATTTGACCTTGACCTTTTGACCTTTGACCTCTTGCCAATGTCACTAAAATCTACTCAACTAATTGTCCCATCATACATCATCCTTGGACCAAGTTTGGTGAAAGCTGCTTCATCCAGTTTTGAGTTATCACGTAAACAGATACATTTTAGGATTTGACCTTGATCTTTGACCTTTGACCTCTGTCCGATTTCACTGAAAAACTAATCGAGTAATTGTCCCATCATACATCATCCTCCAACAAAGTTTGGTAAAATTTGCTCCATCCAGTCTTGAGTTATCGCGTTAACGGATAGAATTTCATGATTTGACCTTGACCTTTACCTTTGACCTTTAGCCGGTTTCACCCAAAATCTAATCAAATAATTGCCCCATCATACTTCATACTTGGACCAAGTTTGGTAAAATTCCAGTAAATATTACTCAAGTTATCGCATAAACGAAAGCGGACGGACGGACGGACAACCTTACGGTGATATACTTGTGTGTCTACCCCTTTGTTCTCCCTTTTGTTTAATAAAATAGACACACAAGCAAAAATTTTAGCCACACAAGCCTGACGGAATAAAGGCCATCTATTGTGCACTATTGTTCTCCTAGCCACACAAGCATACTCTCGTTAGCACGGACGTACGGACGGACGTACGTACGTACGGACGTACGTACGTACGGACGGACGGACAACCCGAAAACATAATGCCTCCGGCACCACTTCGTGGCGGAGGCATAAAAACATGTGCGATTCAATTCAAAACACTGTTTTTCGCATCGAAGTTTTTGTTCTTTGTTTGAATATTCCCTGCCAAGAGGAAGATGACCATTGTCTGTTTGATGCAGGAAAAAAAAAAAATCAGTTGTATATTGCCATGAATATCCTGGACAAAGACAGTGACCATGCTTGACCAGTAGAAAGGAAAATCAGGCAAGCAGAAGGTCAAGCACACAACCTCATTCACATATCACCACTCTGTACACTGTATTCATACACTAATAGGGCCCTACATCATTGTACTCTGTACTCTGTTCTCATACACCAAGGATACTATTAAAGGGATGATACAGTATTGGTGGAGATGAGAATTGGGCCTTTAACTTTTTGCGAGATTACCAAGAAAACACTTTATGAAATAGTACAGAGCATATCATTTTAAGAGGAATTCGAAGTTTATTAGATGAAAATCTGGTTTGGAATGACTGAAACATCCAAAAACAAAGCAAAACAAAGCAATAGTAATAAAAGGTGGATCCCACACTTTTATATTAGAATTGCTCTGTTTTGGATATCTCAGCCATTTCAAAACCAATTTTCGTCAAATAAACATTGAATTCCTCATGGAATTACACGCTCTTTCATATTTTATAAGAGGGGGTTTCTCATTATCTCACCGAAAAAAGTTAGAAACCTAAAATCAGGTCTCAACCAAAACTATATGATCCCTTTAGAAGCTGTAGTATGCTAGCACTATGTGCAATGCACTGATTTTATACAGTCACATAATATAGGTACCTTGGAACATTGTTCTCATAGACTAAGACTTACCACGGTACTGTACAAATACACACTACACTAGTACAGCAGTGTACTTGTACACTGTACAAGTTGTACTCCATGGTACTTTCTGCTAAAAAAAAAAGAAAATATTACTCACCTGATGTCAACTTGGTAGATTTCATGCAACTCTTCAAAAAATATCTCAGGCATACTTCAAGCCCAATAAAAAAAGATTGCAAATTTATACGAACACAAACTTGGAGCAAAAGCTTTGAGTAGAACTTTTCAACCCAGCATCAACGACACTAAATATAGTCTGTCGTCAATAGGGAATAGTGCTTTCACCTCAACTGTTCCACTGAAAAACAAGTCCGCAGACTCTGTAGACCATTTGTCGTAAACACAGATGATGAAAACCTTTCGGCCGTTTATATGGTTGATTCCTCATTGCAAAACAAACATCAAAATGAATACTGTGACCTATCAGACTTGTTTGGCTTTGAAAAGCTCAAAATATGAAATTCCAAGCTGACAAATATTTTAGGTATGCCATTCATACTTGAACTATATGTAAATTTTGAGCTCTACTCATGACAACATTTTTGTCTATCACACATTTGATCAAACAAAAGTGGATTTGTTGACAAAATTTCGGGATGTGGGCGGGGAATACACCGGTGCGAAGAGCTTTGCAAAAAACAAGGTTAGGTCGTTGACTGTCAGAAATGACAGGATCCACCCGGATACTAGATTCCACGCATGGATGCACGCACATTTGGTAGGTTTATTGTTAAAACTTAATTACACACCGTCAGCTGGTCTGTTATACAATAGATGGTGTAATAAAGAACAAACCATAATTTTAACAAACTGCGGTTCAGGGAAATAGTCTGCCCCCCCCCCCCAAAAAAAAAAAAAGAAAAAAAAAAAAGAGAGAGAAAAACGCACACAATATCATCTTGATCAAAACATGCTGCAATAACAACTTCAAAGAATAAAAGTTCTCTAGAGATGTTTACCACATTAATCATAGTTTTCACCTTCACAAATGCAATTATGAGCAGCATACAATGTAGATCACTGTTGCTCTTTAAAACAAAGAGCAGTTTTTCCCTTGGAAAAAAGAAAATCATCTGCTGATGGATAAATGCTAAAATCTTTCCCAAGACCATCAAATCCAAAAGTGGAAAAACAGAATTGAAGTTTCATATTTATAAATGTTTAATTTACAGAGTTTGCAAAGATTGGCTTCAGGGAATTTGCACCCATGGTGACTCATTAGAATCGCATGTTTTTAAATATTACATGAAAATCTTCCATTCAATATCAAATTGCAATTTTAGTTGATATTGTACTCAGCAAAGCACAACTGTCGTACGGATTAAATTTCAACATGCAAGTGATATTTTTATATTTGTTTTTTATTGCTTTACAAAAAAAAAAAAGTATTTTATTCTGGCTACTACACAAAAGCAGTATGCTTTACAAAATTGTATATTGTGTGAAGTAAAACAAAATTTTCTGAGAGATAATGGTAGTTCTAGCACCTTACCTGAGTCTGCGATAATACGATGACATGATTCCTTTGAAGACTTTATATCGCTAATTCAACACAGTGATGATATATTCCGGCATACTTCAAAATATATTCCTATACACCTATATCTTGTCATCCAAAAAGAAGTCTGCAGGTCATAAACAGTGAGGCAAAATAAAATCTCTTCAAAAAATGGCATCTACTTGTCAACAGAGAGGTAAAGTTGAATTTCTGATGCGGCTATCCATGATGTACACCACGTGCCATGTCGGTGACAAATTCTGTCCTACAACAACTTGTACTCTTCAGCTCTGTCAAAGTGTTTGCAGTTCCCACTATTAAACAGTCATGATCAAAAACAGCCGATCAATTTATATACAAGTAAACATTGTCAAATGGGAGGGTACTTGTGCAGGTCATGTGACCAAAACACACCTCCTGTGCCCAGCCTCTACACACACAGTGAGTCATCCTTGTTAGGGTCACACGGCAACCGGCATTGAGTGCCAAAGGGGGAGGAGGATGTCCTCTGTTATCCTTCTGATACCATGATCAGTTTGGGGATGATGTAGTGTGAGATGCATCCTGGCCCACTGATATGACGTTACAAACATGTCAAGATCATCTGGGTAGATTAGATAAAGGATCACAAAGTACACACATACTCCATTCATCAGATCCATATTATACTTTAATATGGGCACTTATAGTTACAGTACTTTAATGTGGGCACGTACACATGTACCAGTACACTTAACTTCCAAAAAAGGGAAAAGAAGAAATCACCAGTGGCCCGACCCTCAAACAGATATTAATTTCCTGAAAATGAAAGTTCATCAAATATTTTATACCTCTGAGATCTGTGCAATCTTTGTAACATCCTTCCCTTCCTGCCAAAGATATAAATCATATCCTACAGGCATGACTTCTGACATTGCACTAAGAACATAACTATTCTCCCAACCTTTCCACTTCTACTTTTTCCTGTTTCTGTTCCTAATATAATGCACATTTGTTTTGTATATTTCATAATGATAAGGGTCACTACATGCCAGAATATAATTAATCATACCAGCATCTACGGTAAGCATACAAAATACTCTAACCAAGAATGTTCGTGGCATGAAACTTTCGTGTATAATTAGAGCTGATGGCCCTTTTCATGGCATAAAACTTTTTGCAAATTGCCTCTAGGACTCAATGCATTGTGTAGGCAAAATTTTAACATGAATTTTAATTGCAAATCTTGGCTCCTTGCATAGATTGGGAAAGTTTCAAACATATGAAAATTTCTGGTTATACAGTACATATTAAAAAGTCCTGCAACAGTTATTGCATATACATTTCTATACTACCTTTTCAGTTTTGATGGTTGAAATTGAAAGATATTCTAAAAATTCCTAGCAAAATTGTGTGTTAATTTGCATGTTTGACTTGCTGCATTTAAACACTGATTCTAAACAAAATTTCTTTATCGTCCACAAATTGTAACATACGGTACTTCTGTCATACTGACACCGCAACAATCTAATAGGGAGCTTTAGATTTTGACGCACAGACTTTTGAGACAACAAGTGCGCTGGACGTTCTCCTCTCCCCTGCGTCACGTTGAAAGTAGCTTTAGATTACGCTGGGACGCAACGTATAAAAAATAAAATCGCACCCCATATGATCGGTGCATGAAGTAGTTCTCTACGTTGCAAACTGTGCGGACGTAAAAATAGCCCAGTACGCGTAGTGAAAAACTCAGGCGACGCAAGCTTCTGCGCACGCTCAGAGCATGTTTTTTTCCTTTGAACGTCCGCACGTCTAAAATCTAAAAGCTCCCTAATATCAAGTCTTCTGTACTATTGAGGTTTATTCACAGTATCATATGCTGTTTAACTGTATGATATGTACCATACAACATTTGTAGTAATGATAATGGTTGCAATTTGTATTGTGCTATTCAAATGTAAATCCATTAAATAAATGCTCAAGACGCATTCAAAGAAAAAGGGATTAAGATACAAGAAAGAAAGAAGAAAAGCTCAAAAATCATGAGAAAGAAGTATTATCAAACTTTTTAACTCAATTGTCAATGACTCTGATATTGATGCATTACTTAATACTGTAGGTAAGGTGGTAATGAATTACACACTAATACAGTAATGGCCCAGCAGATGCAATGTATGGTCCGCACACTTCATGCATGTCTGCACACCAAAATTTAAAGGAAAGAAAAGGAACAGAAAAACTGTTAAGCTCTGTCGCATCACTTGCAGAGCATTTCCAGTGGGCAACAATGTGTGAAAGGTATCATGTCCAGCAAAATATAAAGAGAGAAAAAAAGACAGGAACTACACTAAAGCACATGTGACAATACACTGTGTGACAGTGAGTCATCCAGGCATGTTTCATACGATACAAAGTATACAAATGTAGGAATTAAACTGAGAATGATTCAATAACTCCAACCCTTTAAAACTTACTTGTACATGGTTGCACTATCAAAGAGGAGCCAGCGTTGCATCTTTGAGAAAGGATAGGAAAAATTCGCGCAGCTTCCGACTTGCTCCAGTTCGTCACAAAAACTAGGGACAGGTTTCGCAGAGCTCCTGCTTATATACTTTACAACAACTCCTGAAACTACACTGTATATTCCTCCTGAAATTCTTTGAAATTTTCACTCATGATGAAGAACAGCACAGGAAGTCCACAACATTAAGTTTGAATGCATTTTGTCCCAAACAAAAATATTAATCACAAAGAGCTGGAATATGCCCTCATCCTGGTTTCTGTTGTGGTTTATAATTAAAAGTTGCACTATGTATTGTGTTGTCTTCCACCGAAGCGGCTGTCCATGATAAAAAAGGGGACACCCCCCCCCCCCCCTCCTCCCATGCAATATCAGAGAAAATCAATACTTTCCAGCAATGGCTGGGGACTACAAGTTTGTAAGAGCAACAAACAGAGATTTTTGTCTTTTTAAAGACAAAGTTCACCTTCAATACAGGACACAAGTGACTCAATACAAAGAGACCACAATTACACCTCTCACTTCTAACAGAAGGCCAGTTGATCCTCAGAATAAGCTTTCAGGCTAACTGATTAATCATGGTCCACAGCCTTTTTTTCATATAATGTACATCTCTTTTGACAAAGTTTGGGCTAACTGACCATGAAACATCCCAAACCAGGATAGAGTTTTTGACCATTGTAAAAGAAAGTCTACTGTGGAATCTGCTTTCCTTGAATAATCACACTATTCACAGAAAACATGACACCTGAAAGGTACTATGGGGGAATCACAACAACAACAACAACAACAACAATAACAACAACAAAACCTAACTTCGGTGAGAAATGTTTTGTGTACAGCGAACAAAAGTGTCTCAATGTAGGGTTTTGTTCACAAATTCTGAATGCTGGCAATCAGACATTCAAAGTTGTCTGAAACACTCAGACTCTTTTTTATATGGAATTATGGGACTTTCAACAACAAAAAAGAAAAACAGTGAAAACTTTGGATTCAAAGTTTATGGGTCTTGATTTCTTGAAAGATGTCAAACAGTCTTTTTTTTTAAGGACTTGCTGCACAACACAGGCAACTCAACACTGCATAATTACATGTCAGAGGTACATGTTTTCAATCATAGAACTTAAATTCAGATCCATCAGCCCATGATCATCTACAAGTCCACAATAAAGTACTGGCAGACAAGCATGAAACTGCTTGGACACATACATGTAGGGCCTACACGTGTAGTTTATCTTTGACATGATGTAGTCTACAAATTAACATTTGCTATAAAAAAAAGGCATTAATAAGCATGATTTTAATGCCTGTTGTGTTATATTCAGAGGAATATATCAACAGATCAAAATGCATCAAGGGCCTACTCTTTCATATTAAAGTTAAACAGTGTCTCCATGTAATATAAGTGCATCCGTCAAAAACTTTATTATTGCCTTCCTTACACCTGGAGTCTGTTTCATGAAGTCATCACATACAATTGTAAGTCTTTACAACTGTACATAAATCTCGGAATGGCCAAATTCACTCACATACATTTAACATGTACGTCTGTATAGTACAGTGTCACTTTATGTATGAGAGACATTTAAAGAGAAGCAAAATCCATTTCATGAAGTCTCTCATAAGTGTGCCATAATATGAGCAAAAAATCTTATGAAATGGACCCAGGGCTGCATTGCTACATTTGGTTTGGTCTTTCTCTGAGGATCTTTTGTTCAGTGTGTCCAGGATACCAACAAACCTCCAGTCAGGCAATTCTAAAAATTCCTCAGAAATTGCTGGATGAATGGTGAGTTTGGCCCTCAAAGCTGGACACGCACAAGCCACACTATGAAGTGACCAGGGTTACGTACAATGTACGTCACAGGTTCTCATGACTATTAGAAGAGCTCTTTCAGGTTATGCGAGGTAAAAATGATTCATTGTGGTCCAGTAATGTTGCAGTTCTCTTAAATTTTGCCCTAGAATAATGTGTCAACTGACCATTAGACATTCCACACCAGACATGGTTTTTCATTTGAAATGTATACAAACGTGTAGTTTACTTTCAGAATTTTATAATTCAGATTGTGAATTTTCCTCTCATGAATATCAATTGTGCACAGCTGATGTTTAGAAAACAAAACAAAAAAATCATATGGAGGCCAGATTTCTAATAATTGAATATAATTTCTGAAAATTGTTCAATGTTGCTTTTTTCCACACTTCTTGTACACGTACAGTTGTAGCTCTCTTGATCACAAGAAAATAGCTTCAGTTTCTATACCGAATAAATTTCTGTTCAGACCTGAAACCCTGGGGTATGGTACATGATGTAGGCCTACAAATTGTACATGTTGTACATGTATGTGAACAAATGTACTAAACTAGAGTACTGGCACAGTCTGTCCGTTAACCTTGCTCAAGTCGACCTTGCATTAAGTTGAATAATCACCCTAGTCAAAGGTCTTTTCAAGTCCTCTTCTCTTTATATTATATCAATTTTTATCCCTCATAAGTCAAATTTTCTCTAATATCTAAAGTCGAAGCTATTTCTTCAGTGCAAACAAATTCGACTCAGGTGAGGTTGACTGTACATATGCATTAAATGTCCGATGGTCAATTCAAAACATGTACACTGTACTACGAACAGTCAGGCCCTACATGATATTGGTTGATGCATGGAGGAGATGTACGGTATGGTGTCAGCTGTTTTAATGCTCTGTCCGACTCCCAGGGAATAATTTCCATAATGCAACTCATAATGCACACAGGCCTCTAGGGAATGTGATAAGGGAGTGTTCTGATACATGTACATAGAATAGAGGACAGAGGATAGATCACTGGTACAAAGTCATGCAGTACCATACAACAAAGCTCTATTATACATGTGGTGTCAGTAACCATGACTTGAAATACAGGTCTATCTACAGGCTGTATTTATGCAAGATCTTTACACTCCTGCACCCTAAAAAGTCACGACTATTAAGGTAAACTATTATCCTTTAAAGTGATACCATCACTATTAATAATCATTCAAGCTTTATCATCAGCACTCTTTACACTTGTCATAGTGATCAGAATCTTTAATATAGACCAGTTCACTATAAAGTAGTCATTACCATACTCAAATTGTATGCATGTTATCATAACAATGGTGGTTGCTCCTAACAACCAGAAAGCTTGCCTGTGGTTTGCCCAACATAGCATCAACTAATATAATGCATGTAAACTGGATTCCAGGTATCATAGTTCTGATAGGTGCAAGGAACTACATGTTAATGTACAGCAGCTAGTGGCCATGTCCTCTGGGATAATCTATGCATCAAGATTTGAATGCATTATAGTAAGATCAGCATTGAGCGAAAACATGCTCAAGTCATCATCACTGCTAGTTTATTACAATTGTTAAATTCTTTGTCCACAAGTCATCCTTATCAATGCTATGGTTTTAATGACATGATATGATCACTGCAAAAATGGAATTTGCTATCAACTCATCATGACCACCACAACCCCATCTGTATCCCTTTTGATGCTACTGACAATCTGTCAGCATACATTATCATTGGCTTTGAATACTAAGATGGTACAATTGTAACACTAAAATGGTTTAAAACTGCTCTCACATGCCAGACAACATTATCACTACAATCTAGAATGTAATACATTCACCACGATGCAATGTACATGTTGAGATTACTCACAGCTGACGCATTGCATATTACATAATTCAAATCCCTTGGTGATAACCATCTTTTATCAGTTCTTCATAAAGCTTGGCAAGCAAATTAAAAAGATGAGGACCTTGATGTATTGTGGTGATACTAAAAGCCATACATGTATTTTTGTACACAACACACTGGAGGAGTACTGGTATTCAACAAGTGATGAATTGTACATGATACATTTCTTCATAGAGGCTCAACAAACACTGCATTTCACAAAGAAAAATCTGACATGTTTAGAACTGAATCTTCGCCAGGTTGCAGGCTCTTTTTGATTGCAGCCACAATCACATTGATTCGACACACACAAGACACGATCTGGGACAACTCGCCAGACGCAAACAAAGCGTTTCATGCTCACGCACTCACCTTCTCCGTTTCATGGACGTTGCATCGGCACGAGAGCTAGACCATTGTCAGACTTCAGGGTGGAGGACAAAATAACAGAAAATGGTGATGGAGACACAGGTCAGATGGAGGTAGAGAATCGAACAAAAAGTCCCGCCAAATCCTCTCCTATTTTGAGATCCCCTCCTGCGCATGAAGACATACAACAAAGAGGTTATTACTACAAAGGAATGGAGGCAAACGATACACGGTGAAGGGCACCGGTGGAACAACTGGCCGGTGGTGTTCGGGGGGGGGGGGGGGGGGGGGGGGAACCACACCATAATGAGCTTACTCAGATGTTTAATTGCCAAATACTACACACACGCACATAAAAAGTGTGTGTGTGTGTGTGTGTATAGTGTTTGTGTGTGACCCACACACCTCCACGTACACAGTTATACACTTACACGCATTTTGCATAACACAAAAACATAAACACTGATTTCACCTCTTTATTAGGTTTCTCACTCTTTTCTGAAAGGATTCGTTCTCATGCAAATAGAGGCACGTGCTGCGACAATCGGGAGTGATTGTGCTACAGCCCAAAACAACCTGGGTAACCCAACACCAGATCAATGTATTTCATTTATTCTTTTTCAAAGGCATCACAGCAATCTTGGTTATCGTCATGAGAAATCTTTTGTGTTTTCACAATCTGTGCCATTAATAACAATGCACACTAAACTTTTGCATTCATTGGACTCTTTCTCTAGTGGTACAAAAAAAAAAAAACTGAAAAGAAAATACAATTATAACCCTGAGTAAATAGAACATTTGTTTTTCAGTTGAACACCTGCAATGTTACACATGACAACCCAAAGTGGAATGAACTCCAAAGAAATGTCAATCAAACCTCAAATGAAAGACAATAAAGACAACCTAAGTTATGGTCACATGAACCATATTAATGTGCATTCCATTCTCTTTCAAAGGCATTCACAATAGTTATAATTATCTTTTTGAGAAATATTTTATGCACACCATCATGACCTACAACATAGTTTTCACAATCTTTGTCACCACGACAATGGTTGAATGTCATGATAACAATGAGCACTAAACTCCTGCACGAACCATTTCTCAAAAGGTTTAAAAAGAACAAGATATTGAAGGAGTAACCCTGAGATGATGGAAAATATGTTTTTAGTTGAACTCCTCTACACATGACGAACCAAAGTGTCCAAGAAACATCAATCACAGATTGAAAGTCAGACAATAAAGATGATTTGAGTCATGGTCGTATGATCCTGAGGTTTGTTTCATCAAAGTCTTGTGAGAGACTTTTTGCTCAAAGGACACGCTTATGAGAGACTTTATGAAACGGATTTGAAAGTCTCATATAGCTACAAATGATCGACTTTGGCCATTCTGAATTTTATGTAACGACTTTTACATGATGTCTTCATGAAATGGACCCCAGGGGGGTGTTTCATAAAGCTGTTCTTAAAGTTACGAATGAAAGAACGACTGGAACACATTCTGATGAATTCAATAATTCAGAACAAGAACTGATCACCAGTCATTCTTAAACTTAGCCTAAGAACAGCTTTATGAAACACCCCCAGGTGTATTCAAATGTTTTCTTTGAAAGGCATCACATTATTATTTCAAGAAATATTCTGTGCATGACTCTAGTGACCTACAATTGTACAGGGAGGCTTTCACAAACTTTGCCATCACAGCAATGTTGGAATACCGTACAACGTATGTCTCCAAAAAAATTACAATGGGAATCTCCGCAATGATAACTTGAGATACATATAGTGAATCAACCCAAATATAATTTCAGGGTATAAAACTATAACTCATTGCCCACATCTTACAGAAAACCCCATTCGATTTGCTTCAGTGGTCAAAGAGAAATAAGGAGTTTTGTAGAGCATGTCAGGAATCTCTTTCCTCCAAGTTTTGTCCATTATCTTTACACATTGATATGCAGTTCCAAGAGCATCCAAGTGCTTATCTTGGAAGAATCTTTGAAGAATCTGACCCATGACATGCTTTACAACAATCCACATTTTCTGCAAAATAGAGATAAGATGTTATACTTCAAGACCCTAAAGTACAACGTAGCATTTAAACAGTTAAATCACATTGGGAGTTATCAATGTAAAAATCTGATTGTAATTTTTTTGCGAGACATACTGCATTGTGAAAACAATGCACATTGAATTTCAACAATGACAGTTTCTCCAATGTTTCAAGAAAAAAGAAAAGAGTGAAAAACCCTGAGTTGATGGTAAATATGTTTGCAGTTGAACACCTCTCGTGTTATAACATGCGTGAAAAACCCTGAGTTGATGTTAAATATGTTTGCAGTTGAACATCTCTCGTGTTATAACACGTGATAAGCCAAGGTGTCCAAGAAATGTCAATCAAAAATCAAAAGAAAGCCCTCAGGGATGACTTTCGTCATGGTTGTGCCATCCAGGTGTATTTATTCTCTTTCAAAGACATCACGTTATCATTTTGAGAAATATTTTGTGCACACCTTAGATTAGTGACCTACAATGTACAGGGAAGATTTAACAATCTGCACCATTAGTAGGACAATGTGTGAATGTCGCAATAACATTGCACAATGACCTCCTCCGTGGAATTTTCTCTCATGGTACGAATTTTAAATGATAAAATGAACAACCCTGAGTTAAGGGAAAATATTTTTTTCAGTTTAACACCTCTAATATGACATATGACAAAGCAAGGTGTCTATGGAATGCCAATCAAAAATGAAATGAAAGAAAATAAAGATAGCTTCAGTAATGATCCAGGTGTTATCTGTTTTTGTTCTTTTTTTTTTTCAAAGGCACATGTTTTCATTTTAAGAAATATTTTGCACTCACCCTAGTGACTGAAGTTTTCAAAATCTGCACCATCACAGCAGTGTATAGTAATGTAATGCACAAAGTACCTTCTACGTGGAATGTTTCTTCAATGGTAAAACAAATCAGAGAGAAAGAAAACAGAATATTCCTGAACAAATTTTTTAAAAAACTTGTTTTCAGTTGAACGCCTCTAATGTTACACATGATGAAACATGTTGTGAATGCCAAAGAACTGGCCATGAAAATTAAAGATAAAGACAATAAAGATGACTTAATGTTATGGTCTATGAACTGGGTGCATTTATTCTCATTCAAAGGCATTTCATTGTTTTTTTTTATTTGACAAAATATTTTTTTGTACACTTACTAACTGTCAATGACCTGAAAGGAGGTTTTCACAATCAGTGCTATCGTGGCAATGTACGGTGTATGAAAGTCACGATAACAATACACACTGAACTTCTGCATGGAATTTTCCTACGACTTTAAAATAAAATGTCAAATGAATCGTATCCATGAGTGGAAAGAACGGCTGTTTTTCAGTTGAACACCTCTAATGTTACACATGACAAACCAAAGAGTTGTGAACTCCATCAAGATGCCAATCAAAAGTCAAAAGAAAGACACTGGAGATGGCTCCAACAGTTGTAGTCAAATGTAGCCAAAACAAGTACTTTTTTTTACAGTAATAGCTGGCACTTTTGTGGTTTCATAAAGTTGAGTACATGATTCAGTGTACACCACTCAAGATTTTAACTGAATAGATTTTTAAAATTTTCTAATATATATCTCGAAAGTACAAAGAAACCTGTTCCACCAGTCAAGCACTTCTTTCACAACCAATTCATTAAACATCATTAAATCTTTGAAATAACACCATACCAATCATAACAAATGTTTGATTGTAAGTTAACTTTTACATGCTGCAGCATTCTATGAATTTTTGGCTCCTTGTAAAGTTTGTGTCAGTCCCAGACTCATGCAACAAGTTCTCAGCTTTATCATAACAGGGTGTTCAGACACAATTTTTTTTTACTAGAACGGTATCAGTTCATCATGAATTTTATACGTATCTGAATACTGACTAACGAAACAACATACGCTGTATAATAAACAACGGTCAGAGCATCATTTCGAACTAGAACTCGATAACGAATCAGCAATCCATGGTGTCCATTGTGTGTCTGAACGTATGGCAATCATAGAACGGTATAACTTGGTGGGGCTTAATGGGAGTGCGCAGGAAAGGTGACCCCATAGCTGTCACTCATGACAATTTGATGACAGCATGCACAGTGGGAAACTGCAAATTATCTAACTGTATATACTGTACAACGTTTTCCAGAGCAGTCAAGATTAGCATCTGAACGGTCTGTCAGCCATACGATGATTCTTTATACGTTGTTTCTCTTAATATAGAGTTTGGTACATTGTATTTAAACTGGCTTGTGTCTAAACAGGAGATTCGTTTCCAATCTGATGGATTTGAGCAAGTGTTCAATCATTAAGTATGAATTGATGCGCAATTTTTCCAAACACACACAGTGCCACAGATTGAACCAATGCTTTGATTTGCCTCCCTTGTCAAAACAAACCAGTCTCTTCTTTCCCTGGGTCACCACAAGAGCTGACCCCCAAAAAAGAGCCATTGTGTCTCATTCAAAGCTTTTTAACGTAGACAGCTACCACCGCAATGTTATTTTCTGCTCCTCTAGTGCAAATACAGAATCATTCTGCACACAAATACTGAAGTAAACTGCAATTTCTATCCTTGCTTTCACACATACTGAGAGTGCTTAATTTGAATGCTGAACTACAAACAGGATTGCAACTAAAACTTGAATCATCGTTCCTTTCATACGAATGGGGAAGGCTTTGCAGATTCTGCAGGGTTGAATTTTAGAGTGAGAAGAGGTTTGGCTTCTCTCTTATACTTCCCATCAATCACTCTTGAGCCGTAAGAAGCACGCACTTTGACTGCAGTGTGAGCGTTTGAGGAATGCAGTCTTTCTTTGGAAGTGGCTGAAAGGTCATCGTAAGCTCCGCCCCACAAACACGATTAGAGGTCAATTTAGGCTGCGTTCATGCGAAACTAGAATTGCGTTTCTAAACACATTTAGTCGCTAAATGTGCTTAGTTGCGTTGCGTTCATGCGATTTTTCCATTTAAACACGTTTCAAAACGCCGATCTGAAACACGGAAAAAAGGGCGTTTTGAATCATGATTCTGCCAGAATCACGATCGCAGAAACCGCATGAACGCAACCGTGATTTCAATCATGATTCTATGACGTCATTGTGCGCTGTGCGCATGCGTGTCTCATGGAGTATCCCATGCACAGCTTCTAGTTCTGTTCGCGCGCTTGTGTACGTCTTGTGAATCGTGTGTTTTGGTACCATACTTGCTCTTGTTTGTTTACATCAACGCCATACACCGATTCTATGCTAGTATCTAACGTTAACTGTTTAATATAATAATACATGTAAGTACTCTCCGATTGAGTTGATAAAAGTAATAGCCACGCAGTGTATCGGAAAGTATTCACCTAAATAAAAACGTAAAGGCCTGTACAGCTGGAATAAGGAGGTCTGGCTCGAGTTGCAGAGACAAGGTCAAACTGCGCAGTGCGCTGCGCGATGGCAAAGGATGAGCTGAGCCAGAATCAGCATTGCGAAAGCCCGCATGAACGCTCTTCCGCTGAGACCGTGATTTGAAACGCCGTTTTGAATCATGATTCATGTTTGTGATTCTTGCTACGAAATTTGCATGAACGTGGCCTTACACTCACTCGTTTCGCTGCTTAGTTCTGGCGAATGTGATTGGAAAGCAGCTCCACCTTGACCGTCATTTGAAATACGATTGGAATTACGATTCAAATCACCCTCCGCAATTCCAGTTTGCACTCACATGGCAAGAATACTTAATTTGAAACAAGATTCTAGTGATGCCGCGCGCATTACAATCATGTTTCAAATCAAGCACTCTCATTACATGTGAAAGCTAGATGAGTCCAACTCTATCAAAGGCTATCGGTGTAGTGCCACAATCAGAATCTTGTGGCTGAGGATTCATTTAGTATATTAATGTACGTACTCAGGAGATCTGTCGCCAAAGTAGCTATTAATTGGGATTCATAGCTCTGACCATTTAATTGACAGTACCGGTAATCAATGGGCAGATAACATCATTAGAACATTTAACTAAAAGGGTATTTATAGTGCTCACAAAGCCATACTATGAAATGAAACAAATAGGATTCATCAGTATAAAAAGGGAAAAAAGAATGGAAAAGTAAACACCAACACTTTAAGGACTTTGAACAGGGAATAAGGCCATTTTTACAGACTTTTTAAATTTCTTAACTTGTACCATTCGTGTCATAATCTGAAGTCTAGAATATTGATATGAATCTGCCAAGAAATATTTTACAGGCATCACAGAAGTTTTCAAGAGAAAATGATATTTAAGGTGGAGCTGGGGTTGGAAACAATATTTTCCAAGTGCGCCATGCATGAAGGTGAAATAAAAGAAAAGTAAATATTATGCACAGTGTATCATATTCAAGGCTACTGAAGAATGAGTGTGTTGCATGAATGACTCTATAGCCCTTTTTACACTTGTGTTTCTTAACCCCGTACTTTCTCTGACCCAGGACTATCGTTAGTCCCGTACCAATTTTTTCAGCTTTTTACACTCGCCAGTAAGTCCCGTACTAAGCTCTTGTCCGGGGATAAGGAGAAAATTGACCTTTTTACACTCGTACTGTATGTATTAGTCCGGTACTTTCCAAACCACATGAATATTCATGATTACGCTGTGCACTGTACACGTACACGCACGCACCGGCAGCACTTGATTATCTCGTTTCTGATTGGTCAGTGGAGGTCGGACTTCGTCTCCGTCGCTTAGCCCCGGTTTATTTTTTTGTTCTGTTTACACTCGCTTGCTTGGCACCGCAATTGCGGTGCTAACCCTGCTATTTTGCAGGGCCAGATAGTACCGGACTATCGGTGGGGCTAGCCCACTTTGGCAAAAACAAGTGTAAACGGAAAGTGGGCCAAGGAAAGTCCGGTACCAACGGTGGGGCTAAGGCCCCCCCCCCCCCCCCCCCCTTAGCCCCACCGTTGGTACGGGACTAAGGAAAAATTTGCAAGTGTGAAAAGCCCTTATGTAACTGCTTGCTCTGTAAAAGGTCTGTTTTTCTCTTCAGGGAATTCTCTTTTCCCCTATTCAGAGTATCTGAAAAAAAGGCATCAAATGGAGAAAAAAAATATCTTTTCAATGATACTGCACTTGTTACATTTTTAACAAAACATATTTTTAAAGATATCATTTAGATCATCACATTACTTTCTTTACTTTTCATTAACTTTAATTCCAAGTATCTCAAGCTGATAAAAATGAATAAATCTGTTTATTGCATTGTAACACTCTCCATCTGTTAGTGTGTATTTCCAAATCCTTTCTACAAAATTAAATCTTCCCAGAGGTCCATTAATCTTACATTCATAAACTTTGCAGGATCAACATTAAATTTCACTATGTATCATACTAGAATTTTGTCATGATTTCATTAGATCTTTTCGCTCTCTGTGTAATTCCTCAAGTGTTCTAATTTCAAACTGTACGCTTTCTACAGTATGCCTGTAGAAGGATCAACTAAGTTCCTTGGAAGTCTTTCCTTCCATGCTCCATATTTGCCTGACATAGATTGTTGAAGTACATATGTACAGTGTACTGGTTATTTTCTCATCAAAAACAAGGTACAATTATGTATTCTTGATGGGTACCACATTAGGTATCTTAAAGCAGACAATCAAATTGATTGGTTGCCTGCAAGTCCATAAGGATTCCCTCACAGCTTTTCACATATTTTCCCAGTGATAGAAATCTATGTGCCAATAAATCACAAAATTGCATAGCCAGTATCTCAGATACATATGTAGCAGTTCATAATACTCAAGCACTTGATTTTTGCTTAGAACTCCAAGTTACAAATTAACATACACTGTACCGGTAATGGTAGTCACTCACACCTTTCATCATGGTTCTTCTTCAACTACTCATGAGGTGCCTCAGTCATTTAGTACCATCCTAATATTAATGAGGTACACTCAAAGGATTTGCAAGGAATTACAACTCAGTGGAGCAGAGTCTACTTTTATTCTGTCCATTGGGCCAAAGCAGGCATGATTCACAGAGGCCTGACAGTGCATCCCATCATGCTTAAACCACTGATTCCACGACCCATTTCATCATACGAAGAAGCTATACTAATTTGTATGTGTATTATTACTCATCACTGGGTGACAAAGATAGCCCCCTCTCTACGGCCACAGATGTAGCCTTGCATCCAGGCTGTACGCTCTTTTTCCCTAATTGTAACCACACCAGCGTAGTCTCATGCCCAGTACTTTGTAGTCCCCCAAAACACAGCACAACCTGCGGAGGTCTTGCCATGTTAAATGTACAGGTACATTTAACATGGCAAGACCTCCGCAGGTTGTGCTGTGTTTATTAAAGACACCTGGGACTCTAAACCAAAATGGCGCAGAGCGCAAGCCCAAGTCTGGAATGGGTCGGAGGTAAATGTGCCAGACAGCTTAGCACAAGTCTGAGGTGACCTCCAGAAGTTGTCTATTAAGCTGCTAATGAAGTTCTGTAAGCCATTACACCAAGATTCTTTAAAATCCCACAGACTTTAACAAGGATCTACAATTGTACCAGGTACCCACAGGCAACATATTTCAAAGAAGTACAATAATTGTACACCTGTATGTGAGAAATTAATCTCTTTTAAATCTCTAACTAGCTGCATAATTTATGTAATTATTGTTTTTTACACTGCAATATTGATTTCAATTGCAAACATTCACACAGGCCAAAGAAGATCACTTGGCTGCAATGAAGCGCTTTGAATCTTCAGAGTGCGCATGACTAAACAGTGACCAGAGCACAACCCTGGGCAGCTGAGTGTGCAAAGTTTATAGTGTAGACAGCTGCATTATGGGCTTTTAAAAATTGACAGTTTCGTCACGCGCTATTCACTCATGCTACACTGGGCAAACGCAAGAGAAAAAAAAAGTAAGGCTGGACTGATTGTCCATTGCAATATATCATAAGCATTAATAATAATTTTTTGATGGTTTTTTTTTCTCTGTTGCATTCACTGTGAAAATGGAATTTCCAAATCATTCATTTTAGGTGTGTGTGAATGAAACTCTGGACTGTGCTGGGTGCAAATGCAACCCCCCCCCCCCCCCAAGAATGAAAAATCCACTTTTTCAAAAGTAATATCGCTGTAATTGTAAGCCTCATCACATATTCACTACCTCAACGTCGTTACAGTGTCTGTTCTGAAAAATTGTTTTAATAATAACTGAAATGCCTTTGTGATCCAGTACGCTGATGCCATGGATGCATCAGTCACGACCCGAACACTGTTTTCATATCTAACCTCACTTCCGCACATACTAGAGAAGATGAGGGTCCAGTCTCTCCTGGAATTTCCCGGGATTTTCTGGGGGATCGCTCCTCCCTTGATTTTAAAGAACTTTCTACATAATCTAATTTTTCTCAGTGACTTTTTTTAAAGCATTTTGACAGAATTTGCATTTAAACCTGCTAAAAAGGTTTAAAAGCAAACATTAAAAAACTACACCTGATGGAAAATTGTCCAGATATTCCACCAAAAGCATGCACCAAGTCACTGTCTTTTATTTCTGAAAATGCCAGAAGCTCCCTCATGGGGGAGAAGGGATACACCCTTGCCCCTTCTCTCTACTTCAACAAGTGCAGATCAAGTGGTGACAGATGATTAGCTATTCACTTTGCATCTGAATAAGTTAGTTTTCTTATAAAAGTCATAAAATAGCATAATTCTACCAATTTCAAAATTGTACAGGCTCCCTCGTGTGGGAGGTACAAAACAGTGTAGCCAGTATGTCTGCCCCTGAAGGAGGACTAAGAGATGAAAATAAAATGATTTAGCCATTCATATTGTTTCTAAATAGTTATTTTCTTTCTTACTTTTTGATTGAAAATTTGCAGACATTCTGCCAAAGTGTGCAC
This sequence comes from Diadema antillarum, assembly GCF_040938485.1. Lineage (NCBI taxonomy): Eukaryota > Metazoa > Echinodermata > Echinoidea > Diadematoida > Diadematidae > Diadema > Diadema antillarum. Next base: position 778,339 of record NW_027271446.1, read on the forward strand.
CAGCCATTACAAAAGCTCCTTTGTGTACAGACCGATTCTGTGACGCGCTATGTGTATTTTTGGCATGGGCAGCGCCATTAACGAGGTGTCTCAGCCGAACCCCCTCTCCTCTTCCCCACCCCCTTCCGCGCGCGGAATGAAAAACTGATGCATGGTCGTTTTAGCCAATAGGTGTCTCGTACTGAGTGCGCGAACGCTTGCTTAGTGCGCGAACCTTTGTTACAAGTGCGCGATAAACATGTTGCCCGGGGGTGGGGGAGACTGAGAGCAGGGGGGGGGGGGGGGTCGGCTGAGACACCCACTATGGCTGCGCCCAGTGCCACAAATTGTCTGCTGCCCTCAACGAACCCGAATCGGTCTATATAGGAGGGAGAGACACCTTCCTCCCTCTTCGGTCCACCCTCTGCTCTAGATGTACAATAGGATGCATGTGCAATTTATCAAAATACCATGAATTAGCCATTCACAACCATCAAAGATGTTGCGATGTTAGAAAAAGTAAAACATATGTTTTACTTTTTCTAACTTCGTGTTTTAAAAAAAGTTCAAATTTTCCACAAAAGTGTGCGCCTACTACAACATGTAATCCCTCAATTTCAATTCTAGAAGTGAAAAAGTTCTCTCATTTCTAAATAAATCCAAGGGACATCCCCTCCTACCCCCTTCCCCTTTGGCCCACCTCCAGAAACTTTTACTGTCAGTGTAGACCGTAGTTATGGGTAAACTCGGCTTGGCGGGTAAACTCAGCCCCTAGCGCGCACATAATACAATTATAAGTGGCTGAGTTTACCTATTCATAACTACGGTACTGTAAAGATCAACGCATGCATGCACAAGCAAATCAAGAGGTGGCAATATGATGATTTAGCCATTGCCATTCACACAGTCACATTGAATATTCTTTTTCATATCTTTTTACATGAAAATTTTGTGTTCCACCAAAACTAAAAACTGGAGCAACCACTGACCCTTGTAAATCCCCTCCCATCACATTGGGCTGCAGTGATCAAAGATAATGCCCAAACTTGCCAAAGGTACGACTAGCGACTTCTTGAACTATCCGCCCGCTATGCACGCCCCCTCTCTTACAACATCCTTCAATGTTATTAAAGTCCTGGCAACGCAACAGGGTTTGCGCTGCAATGATTATCATTAGTTTGTTTGTGGAACATAGTGGTAAAGACAGGTTTCTAATTGTTTAGCATTTACTGACAGTTAAAAAGAAAATGTAATGTGATAAGACTAAACTTACATTGGCATTGGCAGTCATCAATCTCGATTCAGTCTCGCAAGAATGAACGACATTCATCACAAAAGAATTATTCTCATGTCAGTCATGATTGTCATTGTAATATAGAACCAGATCAAAAAATGAAAGCAATACCAACAAAAGACAAAATTTACAATGGTGTGTACGAGATGTCGGCATGCAAACAGCGAACTGACATCAACAGTGGAATTGGCTTAGCTTCACACTCGTTTACTTTGCAATCGTGCTGCTCCAAAACACAAAGAAAGCCTGCCTGCCTGCCTGCCTGGTCGTCGGCCAGGCTCATTCATTCACACAACACACGGAATAGGGTTTGCAGACAATGATTTCAGCATCGCACAAAACCATAGCAAGTCCTCCCAAGAACATTGAAGAATCTATCAAATTCAGATTAAATCATGTAAAAGAGAGAAAACTTACTGCAATAGTTACACTAGCGCCGATAAAGATTCAAAGAACTGCAGCTCGTTCATCCATTCCTGCAGCAAGTTGATTATTGTGTTGAGACCGAAACATCCTTTGTCAAAAAATTCCTAGGTCTCTTTATTACGCGATACTACTGCTTACATTACATACGCCCTCGCATCGCAGCAAGCTTTCAGCCGCCGAGAGTTATGGGAGGTCAGTGCAGTGAGATATCACACGGAAGAAGCAGAGCTGTAGACAGAGCTCAGCGAGTTTTCTGTGTCCGAACGTCGCTGACCAGAAAGTGGAGACGAGGTTGCGCTACGAATCGTGCCATGAATTTTCCCATGCATACACACACTGCACACACACACAGAGCCATATAGCCCCCAAGGCGCATAGGCATGCCCATATGTATTGTGTTTTCATCCTGCGAGAAAGTCACCGCCCTCCATATAGTATAGAGTCTACAGGTTATACTAATAAATAAAACTCTCCAAAAATACAGAAAGCGTCTAAAAAGCGAGAGTGTATAGCATAGCTGGGCGCGGAGCTGGCTGGAGTTTGAAGCAGAGCAGCACTATTCTACCTCTCAGACAAACATGCCATTCTTATAAGCTCGTGAGCTGCTAATGTTATGAAGAGTTAGCTGAACTCTGTCCTCTGAGTCTGAGCTGAACAGTCACACTCACAGATTGCATTGTGATTGTCCTACGAGCTTGAGCTCGCTTGTGTGTGTGATTCCTTGGAGGAGGCGGAAATGGCGGATCAAATTGTCAAGAAGTTGTCCAATAAAGGGTTTGACGCGGATGAGTGTAAGTCCAGTAATAGAACTAAGCAATTAGGGCCGTAAAGTACACAATTGCCAGAATGTATCCGTAATTAACCTGTAGAGTGTCTACTAGTATGTAGTAGTGTTAAGAATGATTAGTAATACTATAGAAGTAACGTTAGAACTCTAACCAGCTAAAGTTTATTATTTTGCATTGCGAGTTCACCATTCATGACCATCGTAGGCCCCCCTTCTTAATTATGTTCACATGATGTGTAAATACCGTATGGGTAAACTCGGCCTAGCGGGTAAAGTCGGCCCCCAGCAATTGCCCAGCGCACGCAGTACAACTACAAGGTGTACCGTAGTTATGGGTAAACTCGGCCTAGCGGGTAAAGTCGGCCGCCAGCGTGCACAGTACATAAAATTGTACTGCGGTGCGCGCTGGCGGCCGACTTTACCCGCTAGGCCGAGTTTACCCATAACTACGGTAAATTTATTTCAGTTCGGGAAACCCACTCACAAGGGGGGCCCCTCCTTATAAGTAACCCGTCCCCTTATAAGTAACCCCGTCCCCCTTATAAGTAACCCCCGGGGCACCCCTTATAAGGAGTCTCCACGCTTTTTTGCAATGCAACGAGAAAATGAAAGGACTGCGGCAATTCGCTTGATTATGTCCATAAAGCTTCACAAGTTTCCTAGTTACTCACGAAATTTGAGCAAAATCGGTTTGAGGCATCATATCTAAAATCATGGATTTAAATGCGATGTCAAACGACCCATGCGAATGCTGACATGCGAGCAATTACTGGCGTGAGTGTCGCCAGGCGCGGCGGCGCGGCAATGCTTGAGTGCAGACGTGGCGACTGAGTACGTACTTGACATCGTTTGACATCGCATTTAAATCCATGATTTTAGATATGATGCCTCAAACCGATTTTGCTCAAATTTCGTGAGTAACTAGGAAACTTGTGAAGCTTTATGGACATAATCAAGCTAATTGCCGCAGTCCTTTCATTTTCGCGTTGCATTGCAAAAAAGCGTGGAGACTCCTTATAAGGGGTGCCCCGGGGGTTACTTATAAGGGGGATGGGGTTACTTATAAGGGGGACGGGTTACTTATAAGGAGGGGCCCCCCTTGTGAGTGGGTTTCCCGAACTGATTTGTACTGCGCGCGGTGGTGGCCGATTTTACCCGCTAGGCCGAGTTTACCCATAACTACGGTAGATTAACTTCTTTACAATCTAACATTAACAATTGCATTAACTACTGACTGTAGATGGATGTGGCCAGTGTCGTGGGGATGGAAGTTTGGTTTTAAAGAAGGCATAGGCTCAGGGTCACCTCTGCTCTGGAAGGGGGATGTCACGTCACCCCTTCCCATTCAACACCATGGCCCATGTGATAGGGAGCTTTGACAATTTTACATTTTAATTAAACGAACAGTCTAGCGCACACTTTAGTCATTGTTTCAACAAATAGCCTACAATGAAGCAGCATTAACTTTGTGCTGGGCTTGGCCCCTTGAGTATATCGAATATTCAGAATATAATCAGACTTCAGAGACTTTACGTGGATTTCTTTTTTCTTTTTTTTTTTTGCTTTTTGAAATTCTATTTGGATATCACTATTATGAGATCCTGCGTGAGAACTCATGTTTCAGAGTGAGACGGTCAAAATTAGATGAATCATGTGAGTCTCGAGCTTGATGCGTGAGTGTTGGTAGCCCTGCTTATCGTTACATGATGTAACATGGTTGGTTTTTCTAATGAATTCCCGATTTCAGATGTGCTGGAGATAGCCTCAGGTGGGGATGTGTATCAAGATTTACAGGAACACAAGCAGAGGGTGCAAAAACTCAACGATGACACCGCCGTGGCCCTCAAGAAAAATGTCTACCGCAACTACACTCAGTTCATTGAGACAGCCAAGGAGATCTCTTGTATCCTTATTGTCAAATAACGGCTTCGGAAATCTACTCTAATGGGAAATGCCTTGATTCCTAAATCTGTTGAGTCATTCCAACCAATTTGTTTTCATATTATTGCCAAACTTTTCTTTTGTATCATGAGAAAAAAAATAAACTCCTCAAAAAAGGTCCTGCAAGTCCAATTTGATGTATCATATTTCTCTTAAAACAACATCATTTCATTCAAATGCGACATCATAAGAAAGCCTGATTAATTTTCTTTACAACGACAACTCACTTGTTTACATTATGCATTTCTAGAATGCACAGTATACTTGAGTATGAGGTAAGGTCAAATGTGAAATGTTGCAAAATAGAGCAAACGTGTTATGTCAAACAGTATAATTCCCATTTACTTTGCCATTTCAGGGAAGGAATGTGCTTGAAAAGAATGCATTGTGAGATTATCATTAGATTCCAGGCTTCATCCATGAATTCAAAACTGCAGTAGTACCCAGTATCTGCAGATTAAAATCAAACCTAAAGGTTGACCAAAAAGTCAGCTAATGTCTTGGAAATGGAAGTTTTTGAAAGTGCTCTCATTTCAGCATTACTTATTCCTGCGGCCTTTTTCATCAAAGCTGTACATTATCAATAGCAGAATTGTTGCGACTTTTCACTTTTGATCTGTCCCCATACTCAGCTGTTTTGCACATTCCAAGAATGCCCAATCATAGCTAGTGAGGTGTCATTTTAAAGATAATTAATCAGGCTTTCTTATGACGTCATATATAATGAAGATAATGCGGGTATAAGAGAAATATGATATATCAAACTTTAATTGCAGAATTTATTTTGAGGAGTTTATATAGTTGTATGAACCATGCTCATCGATAATCTGAATCAAAACCACCATTCATAATGTGTATGTCTGTAATTATAACTTTGATGATGATTTAACAGGCTAATGACAACTTGACAAAATAGACCAGGGTTTTTTGCTTGTATTTCAACACAAAGTTTCTTAAAGTTAGGCCCAGGAATTTTCTCTTTAACAACCCCCTGCCCTCCCCCCCCCCCCCCCCCCCCCCAAAGAAGAGAGTTTAAACTTTGTGTGTATGCTTACTGCTCAAAGTACATGTGTGTTTGTAAAATCATTTATTACAAAGAGTTGAAATTGCCAGTAATGGTTGGTCCTGAGTGAGATTACATTGTACCAAAGATCCTACACTCCATAAGCTGATCAACTCTCCTGATTTTACACGGCCGCTGGTGAAACAGAAGTGGCTGCCGCCCGCTAGCGTTGAGCAGGTGTAGATTGAACAAGCATTAGCCTTTTGCAAAGGCAGCTCGCAATAATTTGTGGGCGTGCACAGTCACGAGTGTGTAGCAACCTGTAAGCGGAGCTGAGCGAGCTTTGTGCGGGTCTACCGCTCGCTGTGACCAGGAAGGCCAGACAAAAACTTGCTGTGTACACCATCTTTTGGAAATCGAAATAATGATATTTAAAACCTGCTGATGGCTTGGTGTAGCTATTGATTCAGTGTAAGGCACTGCACCAATTCTTAGGTTTACTCATGATTCTTTACTGAGAGTTGACTATTTTATGTAGTGTGTGGGATCTTTGATTGCACTTACACAGTGTATGTCCTCAAGCTTTACTTGGTTCTCAGTAGGAATATAACTGAACCACTGATCTCATCTGTAAAGGAGACAAGTTTCTCGATATAATCTTGATATCCATTCATGCTGTACAATTGATAGAAGCTGCCGCATATATAGCCATGATGCAAGGCACACTCTATTGGGACTTGCACACATTTTCCAGCAGAGGCTGTCACCAAATCATGCGATGTTATGATTGGTGTATACAAGTGAATCTAGGCGATGTGCTTTGTAAGATGGCGGCATGGTGGCTTCAAAGTGATTGGCCAGTGAGACATCCAGATAATTTCATTAGAGATCAGTGGACTGAATTAGATGCATCCAGAGCCCATACTTTCCCTTGACACATAACTTGCTGCACAGACTTGGAAGGAGAGATGTACCAGCTGAGCCACATCCTGACCGAACAGAAATCCATCATGACGCAGCTTCTCGACATGTCACTCGGTGGCAAAGGTACTACCCTCTATAGCCACGGTCACACAATGCAAAACTATGCATACACGGATACCGGTAGTTTACCTGCCTGATAACCTCCAGCAGTAGGATATTCCATATGGTACTAGATATTACACTCTAGTAGTCATCAAAATAATCATGTTGTACTCTCACAACCAAAACAGAGGAGTAGAATTTGCTGTGTGCTTGAGATTTCTGTATTTATTTCATAATATAGTTTGGCTTGAAATTATAATTGGACTTTCTTGTGGGAATTTAAGGATAGTATAGACAGAAGCATATGTTTGTAATGTGTGTATTAGGCTTATTATAGGTCTGCATGATGGTAGATTTACATATTTTATGCCTCTAGTCATGTATTCCACTTTTTATGCCTCCGCCACGAAGTGGTGCCGGAGGCATTATGTTTTCGGGTTGTCCGTCCGTCCGTCCGTCCTTCTGTCCGTCCGTCCGTCATTCCGTCATTCCGTCCGTCCGTCCGTCCGTAATGAATTTTGTGGACAAGGTAACTATCAAAACCTCTTGAGGTATACTAATGAAACTTGGCATGTATATGTATTAGGGGGTGAAGGTGTGCCTATGAACTTTTGAGTGCACATGCTCAAGGTCAAAGGTCAAAAGGTCAAGGTCAAATACATAAAATGTCACTATTTCCACCATATTTATTGAATGCCAGAAGAGATTTTCTTGAAACTTAGTGTATACATGTATTACCCAATTAAGATTCTCTGGTGAAAGTTTGGGTCATGAGGTCGAAGGTCAAAGGTCAAAAGGTCAGGGTCAAATACATAAAATGTCACTATTTCCACCATATCTATTGAATGCCTGAAGATATTTTCTTGAAACTTAGTGTATACATGTATTACCCAATTAAGATTCTCTGGTGAAAGTTTGGGTCATGAGGTCAAAGGTCAAAGGTCAAAAGGTCATGTAAGAATATTAAAACTTCTTTGTTTTCTCCGTACCTTGGAAAATTGTTCAAGGTATCTTCATGGAACATAGTATATACATGTACTGACTGGAAGTGATTATCTAGAGAATGTAGGGTTCATGGGGTCAAAGGTGAGGGGTCAAAGGTCAAGTGCAACCCTTCAAAATTTTACTATTTCCCTCATATTTATGCAATGCCAGCAGGGTTATTATTTTTTTTTTACAGTTGGTGTATGCATGTGTAACCTAATAGCAATTCTCTGGAAAGTTTTTCTTTTCTTCTTTTTTTGCCTCAAAGGTCAAAAGGTCAAAGATCAAGTGAAAGTGCTGAACTAACTTTTTCCTCCACATCTCGGAAGTGGCTCAAGTTATCTTGAAACTTAGTACATATTATGCATGTTCTACCTGAAAGTAATTATCTTATGAATTTTAGGGTCAAAGGCCAGATGAAAATGGTAACAATTTATTATTCAATTCAGAAATTGCACTTTTTCTCCATACCGGTACATTGAAAATTACTCAATGCATAAATGTATGAATGGGTCAAAGTCAAGTTAAAGTCCTTAAATCCCCAAATACATGCTCTCCTATTCATCCAATTAAACCTAGGTCAAGGAAGGTGAACATTGAACACATTTGTGACAAACTTGTCATTTCAATATTTTGCCAATTTTATGAAAATGAAATCACACATTGTCCACATGTACTATCTAGACCTATTGGGAAAATCATGCATTATGGCGGAGGCATACCAGTCGCCAAAGCGACATTTCTAGTTAATCATGATTTTATTCCAAATCCATATTGCAGAGGATGCAGGAAGAGATAAGAACGCTCCGCAGGTCGCTGAGGATCACAAGAGGACGATAGCTTCCCTTCTCGACAGAGTTGAAGGCTGCTCTGTGAGTTGAAGTTTCTCCATTTCTTGTTTGAAGTGATGAGGTCTGTCTGTTTCTACAGGTGTTGGTCGGTTGCAGTGAACTACTGGTAACCCAGGGTCCGTTTTGAACATCAAGTCACCACATAAAAGTCTGTACATGAATCTCAGAATGGTCAGAGTCACTCATATGTAGCTATGAGAGACTTTCAAAGAGAAGTAAAAGCCATTTCAGGAAGGCTCTAATAAGTGTGTCTTATGAGCAAAAAGTCTCTCATATTAAAGACTTTCATGAAACAGACCCGTGGTGTCTGTATGCCAAAAGTAGAGAGGAATGGGTTGACAAGAATTGCTAAATGGGCTCTTTTCAAACCAGACAAAAATTCAAATCAAATGTTTACTTGCATTTAGACATGTCCCAGAACCATCAGCATAAAACAAGGAAAAAATACATGTACATGGATTGTATGCATGCATATCCACATGAATTGTGTATGTACGGTGACTGCAGATATTTTCTGCATTAATCGGCATTTCATAGCCATAACGAGCTTGGTACAAGTCATATCAGCTCATGAAACACCTGCATATCAGCATCTACAGAAAAAAATGCAACAAAATTTAATGATGAGCAACCAAAGTTCATATCAGTATGTATCTTTCTACTTTCAATTTGAAGTGATACAGCCATTAGTCAATATGACAATAATGGGGAAGTAATCATGCTGTTGATTGATACCGTGGTAACCATGGCTTCATCTAGAAAGCATTAATCTATATTTAGGCATTCTGAAAATTCAAACCTGCATAACATGATGGCATTAATACATTCATATTTGTCTGTTATCATTTCGCTCAATGGCGAGATGACTTGCAAGTGCCAGCTCCCTTATAGATGGCTCAAATCATATCTAATCAAAAAAAGGTAAAAGCAGATATTTCTTTTTAAGATGAAAAGCATTTGCACGCATTAACCTTTGGTCCGTACATTTATGAATTTACGCAGACAGCCTTCCTACCTCTAGCATTCAAGGAATGTGGCCAAGTATAAAGAGGAAATGTGTCTTAATCTGGCTGTAGCATTTGTCTCTCTCCCTCTCTTTTAATCTTTCTTTCTTTCTTTCTTTCTTTCTGTTCTTTCATGTTTTTGTCTTCTCTTCCTGTCTATCCTTTCTTTTTTCCTCATTATTTCCATCTGTTGTTCATTCGTTCTTTTCCTCCTCTCCCTCTCCCTATAAGCAGAGGATAGCGGAGGTCCCAGGCCGGTACATCATCTACGATGCTGATTTGATAGAGCTCGACACAGACTCCTTTCAGGAGATACAGAGGGTCCATGCCTATCTCCTTAACGACAGCCTAGTCACCACCACATTTATCAGGAACAGGTTAGGAAGACACGCCTCAGCACCTTGCCCCCAGTTTGCATTTATTTTCTTCCAATTCTATTTCAGTAGTTACACGCTGTCAGTTGTTTTGCTTGGTTTTGAGCTGGTTTTGAAACTGTCGGAAATTCATCTGATGTCAATAAAATCTTGGACAGGTTGATTTTGTGATGTGATCTAGCTTTAATACTTCAATACCTTGCAGTCCTGCAGTTTGGATAGCTACTGATAGTTGTGTCCCGTAGGAATGACATATTCTGAAAGAGTAGGTAGAGTATGAGACCCTCGAAGCCCACCTCATACCGTGCAATTTTGTCTCGCAATAACTTGTGATGTATTTCAGTGCAACTCTGAACAATGCTCTCTATGGTAGGAAGTTGAAAAATTGTCTGCTGTTGAATCGCACTCGTTCTCATACTGTTCGCCATCTGACAAAATGCTGTGATGCCACATCGCAGCGCTAGAAATCGTGCTGTATGGGGTGGGCTTTGCACACTGGTATTCTGTAATTGTGCGATGGGAAGGAGAGAATTAAGATAGGCAGCGTTAAAGTTTTTATTTCAGTCAAAAGTCTGCATGTGCAGTAGCATGAATTTAACATGTTGATCAATAGCAAGTGGACATATCAGCCTTCCTCATGGTGAGATTGAAATATCCGGCATTTAGCCCGTTACATACAGGAATGTGGTGGCCTGTGTATTAAGTCTATGGGGATTTCAGAATTCAGTATGGAACGGGTTACTGGTGTGGTAACTGCATCCTCACACTGCAGTAACAACATCTGTTCAATAAGGTAGACGAAGATGTGGTTAAGGTAGAATATTATTATGAAACGCTGAATTAAGTTGTTTGACAGAGGTTATGCACATTTTGCGGATTCTGCCGATTGTTACTACTGCTGCTGGAGAATTGTGTAATCGGACAGAATAGCACTTTGTGTTTGCAGTGAGGGTTGTGGTAGCTCAGAAAGTATAAATTTCTCATTTCAAAAATATATGGATTCGCGACTGTATGTGTCTTCAAGACTGTCTAGCATTTTGAACGGATCACCTTGTCATGCAAAATCACAACAGATACTGTTTGAGGTATTAAGAAATTTCTGTCATTAAATTTTTTTGTTTGTTACTGTGATGGACATGGTGTGTGATGTGTGGAATTTCTAATACATTTTGTTTTACAGCTTCGTCTCAGGGTAAGACGTGAGGATCCGCAATGTGTAACAACTGTCTTTTCATACTCATCAAAAAAAGAAAAGAAAAGAAAGACAAGCATCATCTGCGCTTAAGGGGCAGTTTCATCCCCTCACAACAGCACTCTGCTTTATGTTCCAAAGTCATAACACTGATAAAGATCATGGTTATTATATCTTATCGCACCCACAAAAACTGCACCAAAATACCAACAAGTCAATTTAAGAGAAGCTAGGAACATGAGCGTTTTGCTTGCATACTGCGCTTCCCATGGCTCAAATCTAAGTTTCTTTTTTAAAAATTAATCAATTAATCAAAAAATTATAATAATCTTGACTGATTTACCTGTCACCATTTTCAAAAATCTAAATATGTTATTCTTATGCAAAGATGTACGTCTTAAGTTTAAAATGGAATTAATTTGTAATTTGTTTTGGTTTGTTGGCCTTTTGTAGATCTAGATGCAATAAAGCACATTGCACAATTAACCGTTTTTGCACATAGGCAAATAGAAAATGTACATCGGTTCTTAAGATAACGTGCATACATCAAACATACCAGTACTTCAAAATCTATGCCTTTTGAGTTCTAAGATAATGCAAATGCAGTTTAAACAATGTTATCATAATAGCTTAAGATGATACAGTTGATCCATATATTTTTTTTTTAATTTTGCATCAGCATCATGATTTGCAAAACTTTTTGTTCATGTCATCTTTCTATCAGACACAGATGTGTTTTTACATGAGTTGTAAATTATGTTGTTTCATTCTAAACTATTATCCAAACATTTCCTGTGTTTCAGAAATTTAAGCTTAGATTTGATGGGTCATTTCTGGAAAAAAAGATATTTACAAGCATTGAAGCCAAATTTAATTTTTCAAGTGTAGTGTTGCTTCTGTTTTTGTTTTTTTTAAATTATTATTGTTATTGTTATAATGTACATTTCATGGATGTGGGCTTGTTGGGAAAAGCATATGGATACCAAGCCTATGTCTTGTTTGTTTTATATTCATGAAAATAATGCTCATAATTTTGCTTCACCATGTCATATACTCAGTGCACAACATCTTTACAGACAGTGCTTGATAATGATTATATAATGAAAGTGTCATATGTATAAAGATACAATTTGATTTGAAATATTTGTCATGGAATTACTGCGGTAACAGTCTTTGTGTTAACATTTATTTCACCAGCTTTTGGTTTGCTGTGCATCTTTCATTCACACTGTTCTACAAGATGGCTCATTACCACAATAGAAATATTTAGGGTGATTATTTTGTTAAACATTGCCATTTTAGCAAAATGTATTATGTCACTACAAAACCCTGCACACGTAATTGTCAACATTCCATAGCCAACTCTGCATACCAAGATATCTTTGCCCACAAAATCTGAATAAAGAAGCCAGAAATGTTTCTGTAAGATTTCTGCTCTTAGTGATTTCCACCAGGTGGTAAAGAAGAACATCTTTCTTCAGTTTTCCATTTCACCAGTATACATTGTGTGTGACGTGTCAATATTGCAGTGTCAAAATCAATATGTGTACCAAAAGCACAGTATCCCTCAATTTCATAACAAGAGAACATTAGTTACCAATAGTGACTGTCATGAATAATCATCAACATAAATCCAATATATGGTGTACAGTCACAAACTGATATTTGCATCATGCGTGACACCATCGCAGGTGACCAAAACACAAAAAATTTGTTATTTTCTGTGTACTGTATTCTTGTACTTGTAGCTCAGAATGGGGTTATTTGATGCTTGCTGCTCTCATGCAAAGTGCTGTGTTAAGATTATATTTGGAGAGACTCTCAAGGGTTGGCTTTTTCCTTGTCTTCTTATCTCAAAATTTGGCTTAGGACTTTGTGTGACTGTTAGTTGTGTTTTTGTCTTTGCAGGAGAGGGCCGGTGCGATACAAATACCAAGCACTCTTCGAGCTGGACAGTTTAGCAGTGGTGAATGTGCGGGATGTTGGACGTATGTTTAGATTTTTGTCATTTCAATTGTTGTTGTTACATTAACTGACTTCTTATTTTCTTGCTGTTGATGGTACTTGAAGTCTCTTGTTTCTTTCAGTATCATTGTAATTCGCAAATTCTATCATGGACAATGAAAGATCTGCATTTACATGTACATGTACTTTGTGTTGTTAGGCACAATGAAGTTAGAATGGAGTCTGTTTGCAAGCATATGAAAATTCAAGAATGTCCATAGCCTTGTAATCCTGAGCAATGAGCTTCACGTACATGCAGCTGACTTTCATTTGCATTGAAGGGATTTTTGTTGGTGCTAGGTGTAAAGCGATAGCAGGGCAAGGATTGGGCAAATTGGTAGCAATCTTTGTCATTGGTGTAGCTACATGTATATACACGTCATGTACCTTTTGTGAGTGAGTGTACACCTAATCTGGATATATCATCATATGAGTTTGTAACATATGAACTTGAACTTGTCTTAGTTTTTGATGCCAGGATAGATGTTAACATTTACCTTGTTGAGTGCCATTTAAGAGTCTTCGGTACTTGAAAACTTTTTGATGTTTTCTCTTTTTTTCATTTACTATGATTTCATGAGACAGCTGTGAAGAATGCTTTCAAGATTCTCAGGTTCCCCGACCAGCATATGTACTGTGCCGAGTCAGCCAAATCAAAGGTAAGCTTTTCTTCATAGCGAGTGCCAGTAAAATTTTCTGTAGAAGCTAATTCTGACTATAGGTAGCATTTGCCCAAATCTGTACTTCACCACTTTTCTAGGTATTTTTAAGGAGCTTGGGCAACTTCACCACCAGCATTATTATTTCTTTGATATTTCTTTATGACTATATGTTGCCCTTAAAAAAGAAAAGAAATATAATGCTACATGTAGGTGTCCCAGCCACACAAGAAAGGATCACATGCAGTCTCTGCTATTCACACTCAAGTGCAATGTATGAATTCATGAAAATATTAGACTTTGTATTACTCTCCCACTTTAGCCATGTTCACATGGTAACCAACAAGAGGTAAATTTGCTCCTAGCTTTGAGTTGTGTTCACATGGTGCTTGTCATCAATGATAGGACCTGTAGATAACTAACAATGTGCTGCACTCGATGATACAATCTTGAAGTGCAGTGTGATGCATGCACTGACCCACTCCTATGCATACCCAGCACATGTGTTCATTAAGTGCTCACAGGGGTTAAGCATAAACACGACCTTCTTGTTAACTGCATTCAGATGGGTTTTCTGTTAAACCATGATGCTTCATTTGAGGTGCCAATATCATGGAACCGCACATGTGTCCTTACCACCAAATTTCTTGTGGCTAGTTTTACCTTTAACCCTAACCAGGCCGGGCTTTTTGTGGTGTTCTGTGGGCCGGGGAGGGGTTGATTCAACCCCCCCCCCCCCCGAGATCTCGGCCATCGATCGCGCAATCGCCATGAAATTTGGCACGTGCATTACCTGTGGCGTATTCTACCAAGCTATACAAAAAGAAATGGAAATTTTTGTCGTAATAATTAATTATGCTAATGCATAAAATCATACATTTTGCTCTAAATCAGAAATTAAAGCTCCTAGAATCCTAATTTTTGGTGAAAACATTCTTTGTAGCATTCCTAACAATGTACTTGGTATCAAAATCAATATCTTATGTATTTTATTGTTTTGTGAATTTCTTATGTATTTCCTTGTTTTATAGACCTTTTGTTTTATCATTTTTTTTCCACAAACTTTATGACAGAACCTATTTCAAGTATAATTATGCTAAAATTAATTAGTTTCAGCCTATGAAAGTGAAAATAATCATATCTTTATGAATAAGAAGAGAAAACTCCATTTGCATAGACTTTATACACAAAATCATGTTTTTCAGCCATTTTTGGTCTGACAGGCATGTATAAAACATCATGCAGCATCGTAACGGTATGCACGATTTTCGCGAAAATGGTGTCAAAAGATGTGCGAGACTTGAAAGTAAAAAGTCAGCGAACGGCGCAGTCAAAAAATTTCGCGCGGCGGAGTAGTCGCGAAAAATGTCGAGAGGGTATTGATTCAACCCCCCCGGCCTTTTTAGGGTTAAAATAGCTAACGACATGGTACAAGGTACATTCACCCTTACGACAGCTTAATACATGGTACGAGTTGCTTTCACATGGTTCCAAACTTGAAATTAGGGACCTTTTGGGCACAGTGAGGTAACTTCAGGTTGATTATACTTTACAAAGGTAGGGCAGCATCCACGTGAACCTAAAGCTTGCCATCTTGAAAATGTTTTGGAATGCAGCGCACTTGGCTGGACAAACTGGAGGAGGCGAAGAAGATCCAGGTAGCAGCCAACAGTCAGAGGAGGGAGCTAGCTGAGCAGATGAGCATCGATACTCCAGAGGGCAAAAATCGTGAGTACTCTCCTCCCCCCCCCCCCACCTCCCTCCCTGAACCATTTATTCAAAGAGTCCAGTATTCATCACTCTTTCCATACAGACTTGACGAGGGTTGGAATCCAAGAAGCTTAAACTCCAATGTCAGTTTGCTCATTTTCGCTCGTTCATTCAGAAAGTAAGCAGAAGGTGTTGATTGTTTTCATGCTCGAAGAAATGAAGAATACTTCAAGTGGAAATTTAGATATTTAATTTCCTTCATGACACATCAAAGAAAGCTTTTTGGGTTTTGTTTGATTGATTTTTTTTTCCATATAGCTGGTTTCTCCCCTCATTGAGGTTCCAGTTCATTTTCACATTTCTCTGAACCTATTTCTCTAGAGATCACAAGTAGAATATGTTTGAGAACTTGATCATATTCCAGTACAAATGTCGACTGTGTTCACATGTCAAACATGTTTTTGGGTTCACCTGCCTCTCTTCACTGTGATATGTGTGCAACCAATTTGATGTATCTTTCCTTATCTTTCCCTTTGCAATATCGTCTGTTGAGAATGAGAAGGGCGTTAAGTTGTCTTGAACACTATGGGTTTTGTGGCAACTTAACGCCCTTATCATTCTCAACCGACGATATGATGTCTTGCAGTGAGCCAGCTCATTATGTTGCCTCTACTCTATCTATTTGATTGGTCTCTCTAATTTGCCCCCCCCCCCCCTTGTTTCTTTTTGCTAAGCTCTGTGTGGAAGGGCCATTTTTTTTGTGCTTCTAGATGTATTAAGACACGTAATGCACAGTACAATTTTTTTTTTCATCTGTTGCTGCTAATTTCTGCCTACATGTCTTTCCTTTAGCTGTGGACAGTGGCAGGGTATGAGTTGTACATGCATGTCATGTAGGCAGATGAGGTAGATAAAGAGATGACATAGGCCGTGTTCGAGCACTCAAAAGCAAACCGAACTGTACCGAACAAACCATACCGAACAACCCGTACCATACGGCACCATACTCTGCCAGATTGGGAGCGTTAAAGCGGTCTGTGGAGATAGCATACCGCGTGAATTGTTTTTGGACTCGAGTCAGAGGGGTCACACGTCTGTAGCAACAGGGTCATGCTCTTGGTGCACTAGTGCTACAACAATTGTGCATACAGGTGTCCCGACCGAAGAGAATCAACACTTTGCGTCATGACGTTGTGCATGTTGCCCACATTATTCCATCTTATGGTGTGGTACACTTTTGAACCACTTGTTGTTTGTTTGCTCTATGCCACAGTAAGATATGGTACCGTATGCTTTTGGAGCACATCTGGAGATAGTTCACTGTTTGGCATTGTACATTACGGGAAGGTACACTTTTGGAGCTTTCAAACCCTTTTCCTGCACGGGTACAGTATTTTATGATACACTTCAAGAGAGTGCTGGAACGCACCCTAAGTTACAAGTGATTGTACAAAGGAAATGAATAGATTGGTTGCTTAATAATTCAGCGAATGAACAAATGAAATCACTTCCTTCTGCATGCTCACAGACTTGTCAGTTCACCCGATTGATACATTCTTGTGATGATGAAAATATGTCCACAAATCTACATTCGTCCCTTCTCATCTCTCCTTCTCTGTCTACACATTGTACCTTTGTAAATCAGGAGTGGATTTACTTCACGAGCTGAAATTTTCGCATGTAGATGTTTTCGTGAATTGCCACTAACAGGGACAATTCTAGCACTGAATGTGTTTACTCTGGGATTTCCTGTACATAAACAAGTTGTGTGTTCTGCATTGGAAGTACTAGCATGTTGTTATGCCCCAGATATTACAACATCATGGTCCAGGCAGTGTGCTAGACCTAAAGTAGTCACTAGTTGCTGCAATCTAGCATTAACATGGTTTGATTTTTTTTTTTTTAATAGAAATTATATAATGGCACGTTGGTGCTTTGGTGCATTTTCATATTTGCATGTTGTTATTTTTGTGGTTCAAAGGCGATCTGTGAAATTTTTGAAAATGAAACCACCGCAAAAAATTTCAGCTCGTGCAGGAGTCATTTCTTCTCAAAAATTGCGTGGTGTCACTTACTTCTTCCTTACCTTTTTCCTCCCACACATGATCTGCATATTTCCTGTTCTCTATTCAGCCGAAGAAGAGGGTAAAGCCAGATACAATGCATGTTGCACCTCGGTCATGGGGCATGATTGGCCGGAAATTTCAGTTTTTTTCGTTCTTTCAGCACGTTGCATAGAATTGCTTGTAATCATCACAGTTTTCTTGAGTTCTTTTTGTTCATCTGTTTTGGACTTTTTTGTTCTTTTTTATTTATTTTGCAAATGTATCAAATCAAGATTTTTTTTATTTTTTTTAAATTTGCTGTCAGGCACAAGATGTAAATCATGGATTAGAAACTACAAGATAAATTAATTATACCGTAGTGCTGTATTCCATGGAGGAAATTGCTGCACAACTCTGTTCAAAGTGTGCTGAAGACATATTTTACAAAAATGTCATTTAATGACTGAAGAAATCTACCCCTTCTTGTGAACTGAAGGAACTAAAGCTTTTGTTTGTTCACTAAACTGATTATTGAGTTTTAGGCAGGTTAATACTTCTGTACAACCTGACAAAGTTAAATTTTCAGAGGCATGCATAAATCACCATCTTATTGTTGACTAACTCATCTGTCATTTATGAAGTTTGTCATCTTTTCTTAAATTTTCATTTTTTTATCAGTCATAAATAGCCACCATATCTCTGCATTCACATAATGAGGTTAGTGTATTCAGTTGAATACAATATATCACATCAGTGAGCACTGTCAAGTTCATTACTTTTTGTCCGACAAAAAGAGATGAAATTCTTTCCCCATATACAGTGTACCATGCAATATCTACAGTAGATATGTTAATCCTGACTAATATGGATATTATTTGGAATTTGTTTTCAATATCAAACCTGTTTTCATTCTTGATTTATAATTTCAAGTGTAATTGCAGCAGGGACTTTTCATGTTGAGTTTTGAATTTGCATGACAACACTAACTCTGTATACTAGACATAGATGTTATGCATTCACTATCTAACTTTGAATGAAGTTTACAGTTGATGTTTTCTCGACTATACACAAGACTTCTGGTCTAGACACCTTCCCCAACGGTCCCAAGTCACAGGTCTAGTCTTAGTGTAGATATGTGCGTTTGTCGCATGTCGTAGCCCCACATGATGTTAACATGCTGTTTAGAGTTGTTACATGATAAATTTTGAATATTACATCACTGAATATGTATTCTCATGAAAAAGGCAATATGTCCAGTTTTGGTCAAGGTCAAGTTCAAGCTACACATCCATTGATGTCACTCTATAGAGATGTAAAGTTTTCCTCGTGAAGAAGTGAACTACAGTGGTAACATCTTTTTCAGATTTCTTACCAAAATAAAAAGGAGACTGATAGTCTCAGTGCCCCATTATATATACAACTCTTTTGTTGTTGTTGTTGTTTTGTCAGTGGTACATTGTAGTCTCAAAAAATGATAGTCCTAGAGATATTCTCCAAGTTTAAAGGCAGACAAGGTACTCTTAAAACACAGGGGCGGATCCAGGAATTTCATAAAGAGGAGGTGCCTTTACAAGATTAGATGGGGGCACACACTCCCACCCACCCCCATTTTTCTTCTTTTTTATTTCTTTTGTTTTAACAAGAAATAAAGAGGGGGCGTGCGCCCGGTGCGCCCCCCTCTGGATCCGCCATTCAAAAAGCATTATGGAAGTGAGTTTTAAGTTTGTTGCAGCATGCATGCATGAAGAAATGGTTATGAAATGAAAATAAACATCACACGATAAGCAGCTCTAGATAGAGTAAAATGCCAAGGGACAGATGAGAACAGAATTGCTGTCACAGTGTCGGGTTTGTAGAGCACAATGAATATTTTACTAGATGTGAATAATATATAATTAGTGTTTACATAATATGCTTAAGGAGTGATACTCTACACTCTCTTTATAATTCCCAATGAGATTCATGTAATATATCCTGACAATGTGATCTTTGCCCCTCTCAGCTTTTGCAGAAGACGAGAACCTCTTCCTGCAATCGGTTTCCATGGAGACCAGCATGCTTCAGGTTGATTGGCTGCTGGAGCTGCCGGAGGACCTCGACATGAGCATCGCTCAGAGGAATTTTGAGGAGGCTGTAGATTTCATACTCAGAGGTAACAGGGCTCGCCTGCATAGCATTCTTTATCAGAGCTCAAAATTTCTACATAGCGATGATTAATTTCACAATTTTTTGTATTCTGATTTCATGGACAGTCAATGCATGGTATCAGTAGAACTCAAGCCACTAATTATCAAAAGTTTGGTTTTAAAAAAAAATCAGACTCTAGATAAATGTGTTTAGGTGTTTTTTGACCATTTCTTGCAGCACAGCAAAATGTACACATGGGGACATTCATGCAATGTAAGGAGGATTGTCATTCGGGTGCACAATGCCTGCACAGCGTACGAAATAAATAAGATGAGATGAAAATATTAGTGCAGTTTTATTGTTGTACCAGAGATATGGTATGTGAAGTGGGCAAATTTTACAAACCATGATATTCTACATTTCTAGCATCGGTACAATGTGAATCAATAGCTGGTCTACCATCATCTCTTGATGGATGGGACTATGAGTGTTAGTGTTTTGGTGTTATCATTCTATTCTCTTGGTATGGCTATCACATTGACAAAGGAATACTAATATACTGTTTATAAGTGAAAGTAGGCTCCAATTTCATCAAAGTTTGCTTGACATCATGGTGTTGTTTCCTCACTGCACTTTCATGAGTCATCTGTATGAATTGAAGTGACTCTTCATAACTTTTATGATGTAATATTTTGAAATGTATCATCAATACTTTTCATATTGTACTCACATGTATGAATGATTTTGTACAACTGTGAAATTTCTTTGATACATTCATATTTTGGTTTGTCCTGCAGCAAATGAATACCTTGATCAGATTCCTGTGGGCCCAGCGCTGAAAGAGATGAGGTAATTGTTGAACCCTTGACAGTTTGAAGATTGGAGTTTTCGTATACTTGTAGGCGTGGTATACTTTTAACTAGCTTTCATGCTGCAATGGTCCCATGATCCTGAATATAGAATTCAAGGCCTGTATCACCATTTGATATCAGCAAACCAAGTATTGATCATTTGATCAATTCTTGATGAATTATTGATCATTTGGGGATTTTTTTTTCCAGCAGATCCTGAGTGGCGGCTTTGATGATGTAGATAGAGATGACGAATTATGAAGTAGCATTTATATAGGGCCATTTATTTGTAGAAACAATCAATGGTACCCGGCTCCCGCATTGTGTCACACATCATTCACAAAGTTGATGGAAAAGATGAGTCTTCAGTTCAGATTTGAAGGTATCAAGGTTGTTACAATTCCGAAGTGGGATTGGTAGACGGGTTCCACAGACGTGGCGCAACCAATGAAAAGGCTCTATCCCCATAGCTCTGGCATCCTTACCAATCTCTTATTACAAAGGAATTCACCTCAAGTGTTTGTTGTGGATCTAGTGAATGCAGAAATATTTGTAGTACACATCAGTGAAGTTTGATTTTAATTAGACAATCTGTTCTAAATTTCCAAGTTTTCACCATTTGCTTGGAATCATGTGCTGTCATTACTGGATAGGAAGACTACAACAATTTGTGAGGTCACAATTGGGCAGTGATATAAAGGAAGTATAAAGAGAGTTCCACAAATTTTCATTTATTTTGTAAGATACAGAATCCTGATAAGAAGGAAGTGAATTTCAATTTAAGGACCACAAATATTACTGTATATGATTTGTAGGATCGGAGTGACTGATTCTGGATGTTGGTTGTATGGAATGTTTTGGTACACAGGGCTAGAGTTGACCACAGGATAAAGCAGCTGACCGACACACTGACCAGGGAGCTTCAAGTGTCACCTGACCGGTCACTAAGGGGCGGGCCCCAGGTCACCAGGAGGGCTGTCACACAGCTTATCAGGCTAGGGAGAGCCACACAGGTGGGAGGGGCTTACTTGCCTTTCATGTTGTTTGTGGGAGTGGCTAGCTTGACTTTGGGATTTCTGTGGGAGGGGCTAGTTTTTGTTTTTGTTACCACTGGAAAAGCTTTCATGGTTTTCATATATTGGTGGGAGGGACTAGTGGCATTTACATCATGAGTGGAAGGAGCTTACTTGTCTGTCATTGATTGTGGGAGGGACTAGATTGGTTCTTAGTGTCAGTGGGAGGAGTTAATATCGTTCCCTTTATTTTGTGGGAGGGATTAGCTGCACTCTCATTGTAAGTAGAAGGACCTTCCTTAGCTCATATGAATTAGAGGGGCCTCCCTGACTGATTAATGTAGCTAACATTGAGAAATTGAAGATAGTGACTTTATTCCTTGCTAGTGTTAAAAGAGTTGTGTCCTTCTCAAAGACAGCTGTGTGTCATAGTATGTCCTATGTAGGATGATTTGGAGAGCTTGGTGGTTGCCTTTTCTGGCAGGAAATAGGGTGAGATATCAAGAATAAAAAGGTTTCTTAACAGTCAATATATTTCTCCTATTAATGTATCACATTAATTAAAATAGCTGTGACATGTGTGTAGTAGTGCTCCCCAGAAAGCATTTGTTGCATCACAATTTCCATGACTTTAGTAACTTTACCCCAGAACATAAAGTATTTGACAAACTGCACACGTACCTTTTTTTTTTTAACTTATGATCTAATGATACAAATTGAGCATGTAATCTCATTCATGGTGAGTAACAGCAAAATTAAAAAGCAAAAAACCTCTGTATCTACACTCTCTGCAAAACTAATTCCCTTCATTCGTACATTTAAAAAAATAAAAAACCAAAAAACTGCAGATATGGTAACGGATGTGAAGATGATTTTTGTCATCTCAGATGGTGTAATCTTCTTTGATTCTTCAAAATATTTCTTGAGCTTATTACAGACGTAATGCTTGTTACCCTAGTTCAAGTAGACTAAATATTTCCCGGGTAATGATAGTGGAGTCAAGGTTTTCAAACAAAACTGCTGTGAACAGATATCGTGGAAAAAAACAAGACTCACATGCCCACTTTTCCCACATTTTCCAGGCTTGCGATCTCTTCCTGAAGAATCGCAGCGCTGCCATCAAGCAGTCCCTGAGGCAGCTGCGTATAGAGGGCGCCACAAGCCTGTACGTCACCAAGCTTTGCCACGTTTTCTTCAACCACATCATCGAGACGGGCAAGGAGTTCCGCTTCACCTTCTCCCAGAATCAGGGATGCTACTCAGGTACGGTATCATTGGCACTTTGCAGTTCAAATGTTTGGATGTCTGGTGTCAGAAACAAAGATTACACAGTTCACCTTCACTTGTATACCTTTTCTCTCATTTTTCTGTGCCTTGAGATTCCATTTGACTTGATACTTCAAGTGAAGCCCAATTGAAGTGATTGTTGAAGCATGAAGAAAACAATCATTTTTATAGATTGCATTTTTTTTTTTAATCCAAAGTATGAGAAAAAAATCTCCTTTACCATGCTAGGGTAATGGTACAACTTCGGAAAGCTTGATATACATGTACGCAGTGTATAGGCCTACTGTATTTGCTATATGTTTTAGTCTAATCTATCGCATATTGGAACATCCTGACAATTCGGTGGATTCCATATACGGTGCGCCACCTATCAGTTGTAGCGGACAGGCCGAAATCTGCAATGCTTTATGGGAAAAAGTCAACATCAAAATTACTCGCATTATATGCACATGCAGCAGCGCAGCTCAGCTCAGCCGGCCGCGCCAGGCGGGCGGGCGGGCGGGCGCCGGGGCTGGTTGGCCTGAAGTTAGGCCCTAACATGAGTAACAGATGACAAAATCAACAAATCACAGAAAAAGCAAACTTACGCTGCAACACATCCACAGCCAGCAGAATGGACTAAAGCATCTGTTGTGAGTAGTACCCATGTAGCGTACCGTTCTGCCATTTGACGCTGCTCAGGCTTCACATTTGCATTGATGTAAATTTTTAAATGTGGTCTGGGTGGTTCTGGATGTGTCCCATAAATGGACATCTTCAACGTCATTGTCCTTAAACGTAAGGTAGCCATCATCTTTTTTGAAGCTTGCTAGCCTTTCTGGGGTCCAATCACACTGTTTGATAAGGTAGGCAAACACATCTCCAAGCGACAGATCAGGCCAGTACAGTTATTGTACAGTAATTTAGACAGTGCATTGCGCATGCAACTACTGTCTGCTGCGTTGCAGCGTAGCTCTAGCTGCATAGCGCGATGTCGACCCCAAAGTTGAAAATCGGCCTGTCCGCTACAACCGATAGGTGGCGCACCGTATTTGGAATCCACCGAATTAAGTGAGTGGTTAAATTTGTAATTGTGGAGTACAGTAATGACTGGAGTAATGTACGTTTGCATGTCGCACTTATTCGGGATCAGAGTTGATATTATTGTGTGATGCTGAATTTGCAAATGCATGTAGCTGACTTGCGAAATTCGTTAAAATAAAAACTGCAAAATATATGGCGGAAACAGTATATCATTCTCATTTACCTCAAGCGGAATATATAATCATTTTCTCATTGTTGACTTCCGTCATCAACATCACCTCCTCTCCATACCACCCCCTGCCCCCCTTCACCTCTATTAACCATACAGCCTTCGTAGTGTGGGCGAAGGCTGAGCTCCGTAGCTTCGTCAACCTGTTCTCGCGGCAGGCTCTGGCCAAGCAGACGGCACTCTCCACGGTGGCGGAGTGCGTGTGCATCGCCCGGACCTCTTGCGCCCTTCTCTCCTCCATCGGATTAGACCTCCTCTTCGCCCTCAACGGCCTGACGCTGAAAGGCATCCGAGAAGTCCTCATCTACAACAAGGAGCAATTCATTGAAGCCTCGCGGCATCGAAATGTGGTACGTACCCAAGACCAGTGCCATATGTAATAAAGAGAGTCTGGCCAACTGCTAAATTGGACGCCATGTCGTTACTCGGCATGTTACACATTAGATGGTTAGTGTGTATGCTGAGATGTCATAACGAAGGCAAGCAAAATGAAGGGTAGTTAACAATAGTCACTGCATGTGAGGGCAGTTTGGTAAGGACATGGCTCCACTAAGATCATGGAGCCAGTTTTGACCTAGTGCCGGCTTCAAAAACTCATAAGCGAGAAACCAAGTTGGTCAGACTGTCTTTAATAGCACTACCCAAGACCAGTTGCACAGAAAACATATCTGTATGTTTGAGTATGCATTAATATCATTTTGATCTCCACACTTCAGACAAGCGTATGATACATCCTGTTCATGTGACAAAATTTCCATGGCACAGCAGGCCCCACCTTTAATAGTCAGCATAATTTTGTCGCAATATCTGGTTTAAAACCACTCCAAGGGTCCGTCCACGTCCGCTAAAATGTCAATAAGAGCATATATTTTGATGTAGACACATCTAACAAATTCTGAAGCTGTCCAAATAACCATCATCCAGAGATGTACTGATTAAAAATTGCAGTGATATTAGCAGATAAAGTTGCCAACCTTCATGTACTCCTTGATCAATGAAATTACCTTTGTTCACAAATGCGTGATATACCTCACGCATTTGCAGTTTGTAGATGAAACTCTTAATACAATGTACCAGATGGTGTAGTGGCCCAATACTTCAATAAAAAGCATACTGTAGCAATCAAAGCTTTCATGGACAGTGGATTTTTCTCCTAGCTCTTGCAAGTTGTACTAATCTTTAGTGAATTTTGTTACTTAGGTGGCTATTGACATGATCATAAGCAGTGTAATAGCAATGCATGCAAGCCATTCTTATGTAGAAATTTTAGACGAACAGGGTGCTACATAACTGTATTTTACCACTTGCCAGTGTGGGCAAGCAGATTTTCAAATTTGCTGCAAAACGCTTGCCCAAACATTACTTTTACTTGCCCAAAAAGAAAGTCCAAAATGTAAGGAAATGATATAGAAAATCATGTGTTAGTCAAGGGCCTAGTAAAACACAATCATTGGAATAAACAGCACACATTGATTCACACGCTTAAACACAATGGAGTAACAAACTTTGTCCGATCAAGTGCTGCCTGTGCATTTCATAGGGGCTTCTTCATGAAAGTGTTGGAAAGTTGCTGAAATGAAAGCGTGTTGCATCACTAAACAGCCATTACATTTGGACTTCTGGACGATCGACTTTGTGGGTTTGTTGGAGTGAATAAGTGAAAAAAGATGGCTTCATAACTTTTGGCTTGCTCAATTCAGGCAAACATTTGTTCTCATTGTTTCAAAATACTTGCCCAAATTTGATTTTCACTTGCCTCGGGCAATTGGGTCAGTGCTTATGTAGCACCTTGCAGAATAAACTCAGTCATCTACAGTACATGTATGTAAATGAGAGATATGAATGTTGTCTTATCCTGTGGTTATCTTTAGGAGGAGCGGTGGTATCCACTCAATCTGAAGAATCCCAATGCTGCCAACAATCTAGTCAAGGACATGCAGCAGCTGGGATTCGACAAGTTCAGCCAACTGGTGTATGGTAAGATCTCTTGCCATGCAGTTATCAGCCAGTCTTTATATCACAGAACTCTGAAGTTACATGTATTTTGAGCAGTTACACACAAGAGAAAAATCATTATTAGAATGAAGATTAGAATGATGATTGCAATTCATTATCAGAATTATTGGACGGTACACACGGTACCTCCAAAACTGTGATTTGAATGTGAATTCCCAAAGTTGTGTTAGCAGAAGTGGTTCGAAGGTCACGTTTATTGTAAGCTTTGTAAGCTCTGCCCCGCCCCACCGTCATGTTTTCGAGGTCGAGCCGTAAGTAGGAGAATCCGTACTATGATCTGAGTGATTATTTCACTTGAATTCACCTCAAAAGTAAAATTCGAACTTTTGATTGCAATCTATATGATCATGATTCTAGTCTGGTTACAAACAATCTACAAATCATTATTGAGGAATTTTTCTTCTCTAGAATAACCATTCAAAACCAAAATGTTCTCTTTTGTTAACCCCTCATAGTCTCTGCACCTTGCTAAGTTTGCTTCTTTAATGCAGCACATTGTAGTAACATGGTCTTCAAGACATACAGATCACACTTCTTACTCTGCTACTGTATGGTCTCTATGACTGCCAGAGTGCTCTTTGTTTGAGAGTCATATGTCTTGAATCTGAGAGTAAAGCTGTAAAATATAATCAAAGCATTTTGCAGACATTATCTGTGACTTGAAGAGTGGAATGTAGAGTCAAATGTCTTGTAACATTATGGAAAGCAGACAAATCAAAACTTTTCTACAATTTTTTTTGCTAATTGAAACTACTGTATACGCCAATTATTTCGTGAGGTTTTTATTTTCGCAAATTTCGCGAGTCAGGTGCTCTTCGCGAAATTAAAGACATGCAAAAATATGTGACCCGCTACAACAAAAAGGTCCTAAAGTCGCACACGGTCGAAGCCGTGAAAATCGAGTTTCAAGTCAGAGCATTAAAATTGGTCAAAACTTACGATTTTCTGATTTTGATATATTATTGGAGTCTAACATGTCTTCTATCTTCTGTTGAAATTTTGAAGCAAAATGATCAAAGGAAAGATTTTAAAAAAGCATTTTTCTGAGCCATGTTTTTTGGCGTTTCACCGAAGCAGAAACTGGTTCGAAATTTTGGATTGAGCGCCACAGATAGGTTCCGCCCCTAACAACGACCAGAGTGATCTCATTGGTCAGTTTGCTGCTTGCTGCTAACTGAGGCTTGAAGCTCGCACACTGCCCAGTCGACTGGTGCGTGCGGGCGGAGTGCGCTATGCTCAGCCACTTCTCACATCCTGGTCACTGATTGGTTGGTGAGGAGACCGCCGACGCTGATGTGCTTGAATGAACCTTTCGGGGGTTGCTAGGGCATACCTTCTATTGTCCAGAGGTGAAAACTGACTTGCGTGTCCCTTGATCGCGATTGCGTCGAAAGGAAGACTTTTAGGGCGCTTTTCTCGAAACAGTGATTTTCCAGACGTCTCGACATGCTCTCTTTTAAACATCGATATCTCCGCAGCCGATTATTTTCATAAAATGTGTTATATATCAATTTAAAGCAGAAAGATTAGGGGATTATATCATGCAATTTTCAAATAATCGAGCTCGCCCAACTTTAGGATCATTTTGTTGTAGCGGGTCACATATTGACTCTGATCCCGATGTGGTTGTGACGTACGCGTGTACATTTTCTCCGTTCAGTACAGGACTCCACCATCGCGAATTTAACCACTCGCGAAATCGTCGGGAACTCCTGATTCGCGAAAATTTAGACTTGCGAAATATATGCCGTATACAGTACTTCCAGAGATATGATCTAACTGACCAAAGCACTGCAAGGAAGCATTGGCTTTTATATCCCTTCCTGCAAATGCCACCAGAGACATTTTTTCTTCATATGGCAGAGGGGCAGCCATTGTGATTCAAAGGTTGTTGTGTAAAAGCAATATTTGAATGTAAGCCTTTCCTGCAAAGGTTTAAATGTCTTCATTGAGAATGAAATTTGAAAGGGGAAACATAGCAATATTCTGGCTTTTCAGGGTTCAGCTCATTATCTGTTTGAATTTTCTACATAATATTTGACTTTGGGAGACCAGTCCTTCCCAATTTTGGACTCGGTTGGAGATAAAAAGGATGCTATTCCCACAGAACATTTTTGGAGAGATATTTAGCAACTATATTTAGCAGGAATGGCTGAAGTAATGTTACTGTTTAAATTCTTACAGGTGTGTTTGCAGGACTACCACTACTTTATGAGGATTACTCAACTAATATTGTTCGGTATTGATTACTGGACCCTAGACAGATATGTCACATGACATGAAGATGATTTGATATATTCTGTGTATTTCAATCTTTAATTTGATTGTTAGTGAAAAAAATCATCAATCTCATATAATTTTTTTTTCAACCAACAGACAGCTGTTTTGTGAGTCTAGCCAGCAGCACTGTGGCATTCACCAAGGTTGTCCTGGCATTCATGAAGGATGCCCTTAGACTCTACCTCCCAGAGGTTTGTTTGCAGCACTTGTCATTCATTCATTTAGCCTGTCACACGCAACCTCCATTATCCACCTTATTCAGATATAGAGAAATTATTGCAACAAACGTTAGAATATCATAGGCAAATATATTACAGAGTTTCTTCCCCGTGACATTAGGGAGCTTTAGATTTTAGATGCGCGGACGTTCAAAGGAAAAAAACATGTTCTGAGCGTGCGCAGTAGCGCGCGTAAAGTCAATCTATTTTTAGCTTGCGTCGCCTGAGTTGTTTACTACGCGTACTGGGCTATTTTCACGTCCGCACAGTTTGCGACGTAGAGAGCTTCTACATGCACTGATCATACGGGGGCGCGATTTTATTTTTTTATACGTTGCGTCCCAGCGTAATCTAAAGCTACTTTTCCACACGACGCAGGGAGAGGAGAACATCCAGCGCAAGCGTCGGCTCAAACGTCCGCGCGTCAAAATCTAAAGCTCCCTAATGTGCCAGAGTTATACCCCACCAGTAAATAGAGTGGGTGGAGATGTCCATGTATGTTACTGCTGTGCAGAATGATTCAGGGCACTCCTGTTAAAACAAACACAGCTATAGCAAAATCTCTGTATAACAAAGTAAAAATTCAGGCCTCAAAATTATTTTCCTTCAAGTCTGCGGTGCAAATTAGTCGTCTTCCGTTACAACAAAATTTTTGATATAACAAAAGAAAACTGCCTGTTCGGAAGACTTGGTGATAACAGAGTTGCTTGTATTTTGGTTTTAAATGTAAGTTCAAATGTTCTCATGTTTGTCATACATTGTCATTTGCATTTCAACTGCAGTCTTGAGTTAGAGTCTAACTTACATTACATGCTAACATTTATGTCATGTTTGACTCTTTGCACATCATGTATATGGGCCCTGTTTTATGAAGAGTTATAATTGATTATGTAGTTGTGTACCGATGTGTTGGCTCAGTGAGTAGAGCGGCTGCCCTCACAGTCGGGAGGTCGTGGGTTCAAACCCCGGCCGCGTCATACCAAAAGACGTTAAAAGATGGGAGTTGCTGCTGCCTTGTTTGCCGTTCAACAGTTGAAAAGGTTAGAGCAACGTCGATCTGGCGCTGCTCAGTGGCTGCTGGGCCCACGATCAATTGGGCAAAATGAATTTCCATTCTTGGACAATGAAATTTGGAGTTTATATCCAAAACAATTATTATTATTATTATTATAGTTGATTTCAATCATAAGCCTGTAAGTCATGAGAAATTTAAAATCGAATATATCTGTTGATAAAATGGGGCCCTGATATGTTAGAGTAGATGGTGGAAATATCAAGATTGACATTGAGTTTTAATCAAATATCTCGCATAGCTCTACCCCAACATCGTGGAGGTTCTGGTGGAGGTGTTTGATAACCACATCCAGCTGATGGAGAGCGCCGTCACGGCCGAGAGATTTGAGGAGGAACGACAGTTTATCCTGAAGAATGTCGACTACATCTTCAAGATGCTCCTGCCGCTCATCGAGAAGAAACTGTCGGTGAGAATCTCATTTGTTGGTTTCCATTTCTCTTAATTTTTTTTTTTGGTCCATCTTCTTGACAAATTTCAGTAGAAAGTTTTTCTATCCTTGCAAAGTGCAAATAGTGTAATACATTAAGTTACACACAGATATGTATGTCGCAACCCGATTTGTAGCCACATCGCCAAAAAAAAAAGAGAAAAAGATGCATTCCATAAACAAAAAGGATGTGATTATACTAATATAAGATTATGATAAGCTGCGGTCACACTAGCAAAACTTCTATGAAGTTTAACTTTGAGAACGCTTCACCCAGTGAACTTTGAGATCACTTTGTGAAGTTTGCTCATCTGTTCACACCGGTGATCAAACTTCTTGAAGTTTCAGTTCTCCATATTAATTTCTCAAAGTTTGGGTCACTAGCACACATGCACAACAAAGAGGAAAGCGCACACAGTCTGACAGCTTCAAATGCATTTCAAACAGGAAGTGGACTGGTCATGTGACAAACTTAGCAAAGTTTCAGTTGTGTGCATTCGGGCTGATCAAACTTCAGGATTTGTGGGGGTTCAGGAAATTTCTCTAATTTTAGGGGGAAGTTTCACAAGAAGTTTTGCAAGAAGGTTTTGGGATGTTTGTGTTCAGACTGGCTAAACCTCGAGAACTGTAAACTTTGAGAAATTATGTTAGTGTGACCACAGCTACAGTAATACAAATGACTTGCTGCCAGTAAAACAGCTATCATATGAGTGATATCACAGGAAGATCAAGTTACTCATGATTATACCGACATCAGATTTGATAATGGATCTGATTTACTAGTTTGCCAAATATTTCACTGCTATAAGAGATTAGTGGAAAAATGAGAAATGAAAATGGGATTCCATCGGGATTCGAACCCGAGACCGCCGGATTGCTAGCTCGGTGCTCTACCAACTGAGCTATAGAAAGCCCTAGCTCAGTGTTCGTCACAGAAGCCTGTAATTCTCAATGCTTGAATGGTCAGAAGATAAAGAGGACAGAATTGCATGGACAGGCACTTTTACTGCAGTAGAACAGCAAATTGATCACAGTGGTTTCAGTGTTGATATTGGAAGTGCAGTTTGCAGATCTAAGCCACCCACTTGATGTTTACAACTTTGCTGTGTGCCCTATCTCGTAGGATGTCGCTGGTCGCAAGGTGAGGGAGCTGCAAGACCTTCAGAAGCGCAGCCAAGTCATCTCACAGCGAGTTAGGACTCTGGGTGTCTTGATCTAGCACAGGACCGAAACAACTCCCAACCAATGCCTTTTTTTTTCACTTTTTTTTTAGTCGGCAGTTCTCTCCTCTGTTTCGATTGTGTTTTCTGTGTAGAAGCCAAAAGCAATGAAGGTACAGTATTGATCGATCTAGTGACAAAATTGGGTAAAGTGCTTGAAGTGAACATCTGGACTAACGGCATTGTCCCAGGAAATAATGCCAGCTGTTACTTTTTATGCAGTATTTTGTACTTTTTTGTTTTTGTTTTGTCTTTGCCAGTACAAATACTGCAGGCTCATTGGAAAATATTGTTTTTCCTACATGGTATTCCTGCAGGTGTATGTTGCAGGAAATATAGAAATACTGTTTTTCCACCAAATTACCTCTTTCCTGCCGTCAGACACTGCAATGCTGTTTCCAGGTTGACAACCCTGCAAGTGTGTAGTGTGATTCAGACAACTTGTGTATAACTGGTCAGGTTCGATAACGACATCATACTTTGATGTACAGTGTACTCCCGTTATAACGAACACGGTTATAACTAAATTATGGTTACAACGAAATAAAAGTTTGGGCCACAACGTTATCCACTCTGTGCTTTTTTATTGTTGATTTGTTGGATTATAACAAAATTTCGAATGAAAGAAAACTGCTGGTCCCTCAGACTGAGTGATAACAGGAGTCCACTGTATAGGCTGCATGCTAGTAAAGTTGTGAGGATAGGCTCCATCAAGGAAGCAAACCATTTCCTGCTTTATCCATTTCTTCTTCTTCTTCTTCTTCTTCCAAGTAAGTGCAGTCAACCATCTGGTGTATTTTCGCACTGTTTGGCGGGTCTGGTGTGGTGTATGTACAGTGCCATATAAAATAACTACATGATAAACTAAGTGCGGCTAAACTCAAACAGCATTCCCCTTCTATCGGAGCCGGAGTTTCTATACTATTGTACCTCCTGCCTGAAACTGTCAGCAGAGGTACATTTGATGAGGGCTTCTGGCAGAGAGTTCCAAAGCTTTATGGAGTCAGGAAAGAATGATCTCTGGTAGAGTACGGTTCTTGCAAAGGGTACTTGAAGCTGTAGACATGGTAGACAGACATTGACCCAGTACAGTTTTGACAGCAGATAATATGTACTGTATAGGCCATATATCTAGCGAGTCCAGTTTTTTGAGAATCAGGACTTCCCAACAAGGTCACGACTGGTTAGATTTGCTATCGTGGGTTAGAGTACTGAATAGAGAAATGAATGTGTGCATGTTTCTCACATTCATGTCAGGATCGGAGTTAATATTTTCATGTGTTGTTAAATTTGCAAAGAGCACCCGACTCACAAAATTTGTGAAAATAAAAAAACCCCAAAATATGGTGCATACAGTATATGGAAAGAAAGTTATATTTGATGATGATGATATGATTTGTACTCCAGATATCACAAAATCTGGTTGTTCGTATGTTTGCGAGTGCAAGTAAACTAGTATTTAAAAACTTTGCTAACAGCCATGTTGTCCAGAAGCTCCTGACATCATAGTCATGGACACAATGGTACTGTAATTCTTTAGTAAAGTTTGGTTTATTTATTTTCGATACAATTTCAGGTAGACAGTAGTTTGTGATTCGCATATCATTGTAAACTGTTGAGCATTCCCACCAGAGATAGTGATGTTCACCGTACATGACACAACTGACACTCTGAAGAGATGACAGGATAACACATGACCGTCTATGTCGGGGCCAAAACTTTGATCTGCACAAGGCTGATCTTAATTTTTCTGTGGTGATCTTTCTCGGTGCAAGATCATCTCCGCAAACATCACGTGAAGTACAGTAACTCTGGTGTGTAATTTTCCTGGCAATGTTTAGTTGGCTTTTAGGCACTGGTGCCTAGCAAACTTTAATAAATAAAGTGACATTTTTTTCTTTTGTCACTATTTTCATTGGTCAGTCTGAATGATCCTTGTGACAGAGCTTCATTAGCTGTCCAATATCATTAAACTTTTTTTGGTGGTTATTGGGGGGTGAAACTCACACTTACACCCATCTGCGGACAACCCTTTAACGATATCTGGTTCTGAAAACTTTACAGAGTACATGTATTTACATACAAAGTGTAAGTAGCAATGTGTCATTTTATTATTTAGATTTTATGTAAATGTGCATGTAGCGTTTATGGTGTCCATATTCCAGAATGCATGATTACTGAATTTATGTAAGAAGTTAAGTGCAATATGATTGATACTATTAAAGACGTCATTGAAAAATTGATGAAAAGTTCTTCTTCTAGCCTTTGTCTGTACTTTACTACTGTACTCATATTTGCTTGTACTTTGAATTTCCTTACGACAGTAGGTAGGCCTGTGTTGGGGAGTATGATTACCCTCATCCACAATCAGTGATTTGTTATCACACCGACAAAGTCTCTAACTTTGACCGAAGAGGTTCAGTAGATGGGGGTCACAACATTACTTGACTTTACATGTCTTTACACTAATTTGACGCACACCGTATCAGTTATAAAGAGTTATACTGTAAAACATGATATTTTCGCGGCATGAAATTTTCACGAATTGGAGCCAACGGCCTTATTCGCACCATGAAATTTTCGCTAGTTGCCTTTTACATTCAATGCTTATAATGTAGACAAGATCTTTGAAAGTGCATTTTAATTTCGCGAAACTCGGCTCTTGCAAAATTCACAAAATTAGAATGCACTTGGACCTTCCTCGTTTTACAGTACTTGAAGAGTATACCATATCAGTTGCATTTGTTGGAAGTGATAGGAAAAATGATTACAAAAATTGGCTTTCTGGTTGGGGTACAGTTTCACATATTTTCACAACATGTAGCTCAGATTTGCACTTTTGCACACATTTTTTGGATGGGATTTACTTTTGTTCTACGTGCTTTGTCATTTGCTGAAACTTCATTTCATTTAGTAAATAAACAAGCAAAGTATATCCAACATTATGTTAGCATTCAAAATGAATCTTCAGATTGCTCAGAAAGACTGTGGCATCGAACCCTGATCATCAAAGGCACAAATGCACCTGTAGGATTCTTCTGTGTATTCACGGAAAACATGAAGCTGTTTTGACTAATTACAACCAGTTGGAAGTACCATCTCTTGAACCTCCTTTGGTTTGATATATACTCCATAATCAGACAAGTACCTAGTAACAGCTTCAGTATGGTGTGTACATGTCTGTGTGTGTGTGTCTGTCTGTCTGTCTGTCCTAGGAGTTATCACAGTATTTGGTCTGTCTGTGTGTGTTGTGTTCTACCGGTGCTATCTCAAAGTTCTGCACAAGGGTTAAACGGGTATCATATAACCATCTTAATATCACAATAAGAAACCTCTGCGGTAAAGAAATATTTGTTACAAGACAAATTTCAACTTTTATAAGTTCATTCCTAAAAATTCTCAGCAAACTGACTAGAGGGGTGTTTCATAAAGCTGTTCGTAAAGTTACAAAGGACTTACGAATGACTGGTGATCAGTTCTGATGTGCTATACTTAGCAGAATTTCAATAATTCAGCATAAGAACTGATCACCAGTCGTTCATAAGTCCTTCGTAACTTTACGAACAGCTTTATGAAACACCCCAGAGTACTTATAACACTGATATTGCGAAGTTGTTTAAGCACACAAGTTTAAAGAATCATCCAAATAGGAATATTTTGTAACAATATATTAAAGTTCAATAATGGAGTCTTGCAAACACAAATATATCACATCACATGAGACATTGTGTACATGAAAAATGCTTCTTTTAATCACAAAGCAAGATCTTAAATATAAAATAATCTTTTTAGTTGTTCAAAAGAGGATACACATACTACCACTTAGGAGTGTTGTGTAGAAAGCAACATGATTTCTTACCACTTAATTCACTTTATGTATATCACACAGAATTTGTAAAAGAGCTACACGGCATGTCACAACATATTACTGAAGACACATTCTATATCAATAATTCAACACTGAAATGATGGGCAGCTATACGAATGTTTACAGGTTTGTAGGCTAGGTGTAGAAATGACACTTGTAAAAGTGGTTTTGATACATATAAGAGAGTATTCGAAGCATAGTCAAGCATACTGTTCACCAACACTTTGCAAAATTAGTAAAGAAAATAGAACATACCATACACTATGCAGAAAAAATTAGTCAATACATGTGGTGATACGTTTCTCTGGACTTTTAAAATGGCAATGCAGGCTTTAATACGTAATGACGATGGTTTAAACCAGCGCTTCTCAACCTTTTTCAGCCCGCACGCAGCCCACTTTGGATCTGACAGACTTTCTCGAGACCCAGTTAAATCAAATATGAATTTTTTATTTCATTTCCGGCTAACATCGCGGGTCAATGGTTGAGAAGCGCAGGTTTAAGCGCAATTTTGGGCAACATTGTGAATAAGTGCATACACCGTAATTGCTCAAAGTTATTGCTTCATTTTCAGGCTTGGCACAGAGGTGACACAGAAGTTGCAAGAACTTTATCTTTTACATTGTTCTGAAAGATAAATCAATGATGCTCCAGGGACACTAATTTATGAAGAATCTCACAACTTTGCCAGTGGAGTAGACATTCTATGTGGCTCTAATCGTCCAAGAGCACTTACCGTATATACAACTTGTAGTATCGAATATGTGCATTACAATCTTGGCATAGAGAAGTCACAAGGACCAGGGAATTGGGGTCATTTCATATCATAATTTTTTAATGGTATTTTGTAATTATTATCTGTAGTATAAAAAACATTTTCTTTTTTTTAAAGTTTCCACTGGACCAAAGAAGAAGAGGAGACAACACAGGGTGTTTTACTACTGTATTTAGATTACCTTATACCCAGTTTGCAATGCAGGTCTACAGTACCTAGCAAATGAAAAGTTCAGCTGATAGGCGAGTCGCATTTACTAGGTGTCTGGATAAGTTGACTTGGACTTGATATGGTTGATGCAAAAAAAGGGGGGGGGAGGAAAGTATTTTCTGGTCTAATAGGGTAATGTAATTCCATTTAAATGGCATCCGAGTCCCAGAGGATCAATCTCACACAATTACACTGTACCTCAGGTGGAATTCATGACGGTAGTTTAAATTTGTATTAATGGTTTCCATTTATTCCATGGATTGGAACAAAATGGGCTTAACTTGAATGCACATGAGTCAGTATGCCTTCCATATTAGTCGTCTGCTTGCCACACATGCTGTGTCATACGCATCTAGGAACTCAAACTTTGCACAATCCATGGACTAGACCCACACTCCTTTACAGAATTCTAGTCACTGTGCACTTTTTATCTACTCACTTTCATTTGAATGGCCAGAAAAACAATATTACACTAAGGCGGTTCCGCATCTCTTTGTGACATACAGTAATCGGCATTTTCACCCAGGATGATGCAAGATCAAGTAGTGATAAGATATATTGTAAGATAGAATGATGATAAAAAATCAAGACAAACCTTTGGTTAAAATCTACAGTAAATCTATATACAAATCGAAACATACTATGTAAACATGATAACTTACAAATAATTGAGAAGAATAGAAAGAAAGAAAGAAAGAAAGAAAGAAGAGGCAAGCTAAATTGCCGACATAAGATGTAGATATCCTGGAAGCACAATGACACAGCCAACAAATCCTGAATTAGAAAAAAGGAAAACACAGAGAGAGATAATCTACTATCATTGATCATACAACAATAAACCTTCAGACTGATTCTTACTAGCTGCGGTCACACTGGCAAAACTTCTCGAAGTTTAACTTCGGAAAAACTCTGCGAAGTTTGCTCACCCGTTCACACGGGTGGCTTAACTTCTCAAAGTTTCAGTCATCGATGAGTTCTTGAAGTTTGGGCCACTGCTGCGCATGTGCCACCCAGAAGAAAGCGCACACTGTCTGACAGCTACCGATTGTTACGTAAACAATGCACACACATGCATCCCAACGAGCATGTGCTTCGGAGGTAACGCAAGTAGGAAAAAGACTGGTCACAAGACAAACTTTACAAAGTTTTAGCTCCAAACGTTCTGACTACACAAACTTCAAGAATATGCAGAGGTTCAGGAAATTTCCCAAGTTTGAGTGGGATGCTTCGCAAAAAGTTTTCAAGAAATTTGCAGTCATACTGGTAAAACTCTGAGAACTTGAGCTTTGCGAAGTTTTGCCAGTGTGACCCCTCG
This sequence comes from Diadema antillarum, assembly GCF_040938485.1. NCBI lineage: Eukaryota > Metazoa > Echinodermata > Echinoidea > Diadematoida > Diadematidae > Diadema > Diadema antillarum. Next base: position 815,552 of record NW_027271446.1, read on the forward strand.
GCTACGGTGTCTGTAAGATATGACACTCTTAAACTTGTCTATCACTCTCATTAAAGCAAGTCTGGAAAACATCTCGATATTCAGCAGAATATGGAAAAGTATCACAGAACATATATTATGCACATATTTAACAAGTATAAGGCGCAAAAAAAAAACTTATATAAAAAATACATATGTGTACAATCGAGTTGATTTTTCACTGAAGCGTTGTCACAGACATGGGCCGTCAAAGTACATGCACATAATTATAGCAAAATGCTCTACATCACTTTTCTTCACTGCATTTCTTTGTACTGGGAATCAACTGTAACACTACGCCCAACAATTTTTTACCTCTGGAAAGACTACACCTCATTGACTTACAGTTGTACCTGATTGAAATATGACATGAATATGCAAATGTCAAAGTCTCAGCCATCGGCCTGCATATTCCGAGGCCTTGCATATTTCACTCTAACCCGTTGAGGACGAGTCCCGAGTATACTTGAGCAGGTGTCTATGGGAAATGCGTGTTGTAGCAAAGTCAGTCCGTCCTAAACGGGTTAAAGACCCGGTAGCATGAAGAAACATGGGTGGCCCAATTGAACTGATCTTCATTTGCTGCTCACCAAGGTACATTCAAAAACCTTGAATAGCTTGGGGTCAGCGAAAATGTGTATCAAAGCGTACACTCATTGGTAACGGTTGACTCAATTCGAGATTCTTCGGCTGTGTGTGTACTTACACAGTGATTAGTGATAAAGCCATACACAATTCATTACAGGGATTCTTGAATGTATGTGAGCCAAGTCTGCTTTCCTACTCTATGGATTCTCACACACTGGGTCTTTAATACAATCTGGTGGTTAGTATTATCGCTTTTAGTTTTCTGAGTTCTCGAACATATCACTTTCATCCCAGATTTAAGCTATCACCTGTGGTTAATTAGTGAATCATTAAATAATGCAAAATAGTTGCTTGTGATTAGTACTCATGAACATAGTATGCCACAGTGTAGCGTAGCTGAAATCAAATAACAATAGTACAATAAAAAATTACCCCAGAACAACTTTCAACACATATCAATAGAAAATTACAAGTTCCCCATCTTCACCACCAGTAATCATTTCTACAGCCTGACACTATCTGCACTTTTGTAGTTTGTTGAACATATTTGACAATACAATCACTATGTTTTTAAATTAATTTATTCTAATATTCATAAAAACTCTAAAAACTGAACTGACTGAACATACAATGCATTACGAAGGCTATTCTTTCTTTCTTTCTTTTTGAAATTATGATTATTCCGAATTACGAACTAAACAACAAAACAATCCAGGGTTTTTTATATCAAAATGTGGCCGATATTACAAGTCTTTTGATATACAACAGAGCAATCCAGCACATGAGCTAAAAACTGTTGACACTCATAAACCAAATTCACCTGTAGACAAGAGATCTTGGTGTATTTACCCATCATTTCAATCACAGTCCCCTTTTCTATCATGACTACAAGTACTCTCAGTTTAGTGGCAGTCATCTCATTAAGTGGCATTTCAAAAATCCCTCTGCTGGGTGTGCGTTTTTTTTTTTCATATCTCTTATAAATTTGGCATAGATGAATGTTTGAGCTAGACATGTGTTACAAAGATGAAGGCAGTTAAAGGCATGAACTGGTTGGTTTTGAATCAAGCAAGAACAACGATGACTGCAGTATTCAATATTGCTTTTTGGAAAGAGCGACAAGCAGCGATAGGCATCTGTGATAAGAGCAGATGAAGCTCCATAGTATAACATTCTATAAAATCAATTACTACTTAGGCATTTCAAGCAAGAAAATGAGACGAAAGCTATCCTTCTTCACGAAGTACATGGTAAATGCAAGTCTTTGATTTGAACAAATTACAAGGTCTAACCAACTGATATACAACAGAGACATCTCTACACTATATCATTTGCCTGTTATTGATAAAAAGACTTTTCAATAAGTCTGCTACAAAAAGACTTTCCAAGAAGTAGGATACAAAAATGTAATGACTGGTATACCATGTCCACTTTGCGTGGCAGAAAGCCACTTGCTGGGCCAAACAAACAAGAAATCCATTCTTCCATTCTGTTTTTCCTCACATTGGCAGCATTCAGAATATGTATGAGAAATATGATAAAGAAAGTAATTTCAGATTGTGCAATGAACGCTTGTTTCCATTAATGCATCCAGTAAGGGCAGCTTGCACGAAATCAGCTAATTGATGCTGCAGAGTATGTTCACAAATAATTCTTGACTCTTTTTTTTCTCTCCTCAAAACAATATCTGGCTCAAATACCTCATCCTTTGCCATGAAAACTCCTTAAAACCTTCAATAAAACTACTCACAACTGTATAAATGGCTGCAATTAGCACAGTAGTTCACCTTAAATCAAACACTTTGGTATGAGTTCTCGCTTTTTTTTTTTCATGGCATCATAATGCAGTATCAATTTTTTTTGTGAAATACAAAATTTTGTCAAACTCACAAAAATAAAGAGTCGCCAGCACTATAAAATCTATTGTGTTAGAATCCAGAAATGGGTTGCAAATTAGTAAGGGAACTGGTCTGAATTTCATAAAATGCTTATATGGAGAAAGGCAGGGAAACATCTGAAGCCTTTTTTGTTTTGGGTTGTTGTTGTTTTTTCAATGAGAGTAAAAAAAAAATCATGAGTCAAGCTTGAAAACTTCAATAAATGTTTAGAATTGGCTTGACACAAAAGGAAGACTAAATCTGATGTGGAGGTATGCCTCAAAGTGGTGATTTCTTTGTTCATTCTAAACCTTTTATGTACTTTGAGTATCGATTGACACAGAAGACCACACAGTGTATTTCACACTGTCCAAAGTCCCTGACACAAAAAGGGTTAAGTCAGCATGGCAGACAACTTATAATCATCTGTGAAGCAAATCTGTCTTAGAGAACAATAAATAAATAAATAAAAAAAAATCCCTCCCTACCCACTCCCCTTGCCCATCACATCCCACCCCATTCTATGAAACATTCCAACATTCCGACCATCACCCAGAGAACTTGTGTTTTTCTTTCCATTCTGTGATTTCCCTTGGCCACGCCTCCTGCCGGTAACCATGGAAACTGTGTGGTTTCCTTTCTGCCACGCCTCCTGTGCGGTGGTGAAGCATGGAAACTATGACGTGATGTTCTGGACCGCCCTCCCATTGCATTCCCGGCACAGGATGTGATCGTCCAGGGGGTAGCAGCCCCGCCCGTCCGCCTCCGACGACAGCTGGACCCCACAGTCCTGTAAAGAGGAGTAGTATAACATGTTCCTTAACAACACAGACTCACAGTTTAAACTCTGCAGCCATGCAGCCTTACTAATCTGAAGTACAAACACCTCCACTGGAGCAAAATTGTTTGTTTGGTAGTGTTTCCCTAATTAATATCCTCATTCATAATTCATGCATCACAACTAGGACCTTCAGGGGTGAATGCAAATATGAATTACAGTTTGTACGTATACCTTTCACACTATCAACTAGAAAAGTACTTGGAGAGTGCAGATCTCCACCAAGCAGCTCATTTCCACCCACATACACCCGTACACCTATGCTGAAAATGTCCCTATTTCCCTATGATAAACAATCCTGAGGTCTCTACCTTAGCTTCCTCCTGCGCCTTGAGCGCGCGCTCAATGCACATATGCCTCAAATACTCGCAGCTTGAACTCCCATGTTTGTTGGCCCCTATTTTTCAATGACAAAGAATTCTTCAAAAATTTCACTGAAATTCCCAGATCCAGATGGCAATCCGGATCACTACCAAAATTTAATAATCAGTTCTTTTTGATAGTGATTTCCACCCGATATCATAGTCCTACATATATATCACTTGCATGATTACATTCCTCGACCATCCAAACGTACCCTCACTGCCGACCAGCCGTCGCTGCCTCCGCTGCACTTTCTGGCCAACAGCGCTATGGCTCTGAGGGTTGCAAAAGCAAGCGCGCCATCTAGTGTTCATGATGGACCCTACCAACGATAAAGAATCCCTCAAAAACTTCAACAAAAATCCTGGATCCAGACAGTAATCTGGATCACCACCAAACTTTAATCATGTGTTTCTTTTGCCATTAATTAACAACTTTTCCTGAAAATTTCATCCACATCCATCCATAACGTTTTGAGTTATTTTGCAAACAGACAGACAGACAGACAAACAGACAACTGAGACAAACAGATAGACAGACAGACAGACAAACAGCAAATGCTGGCATAAACGTAGCCTCCTTGGTGGAGGTAATATTCGCTACTTTATGCCTACATTTCATAACATTGGTGATTTCTTACAGATGCAACAAAGGGTTATGCATACCACAACTGCTCAATTTCACCTCACGCTCCTCTTGAAAGGAAAGGAAACCCAAACCCAAAGAGCAATGTGGATTGAGTGAAAGCAGCAACATTAGTAGAACACATCAGTGAAAGTTACCAAAGGAAAGTCGGACAATCGATGCAAAAGTTATGAATTTTTAAAATTTTGGTGTTGGAACCGCTAGAAAAGGAGACTACTAGAGGTTATAATGTCATATGTAAACAAAAAAATGAAGGACATCATAACCTCTACAAGTCTCCTCATCCAGTGGTTCCAACACCAAAACTTTACAAATTCATAACTTTCGCAATCTTTCAATATCAATCACTACATGACGCTTTGAGAATTGAACAAAGACAAACGAAAAGGAAAAGATTGCTCGAGATATCTCCTCTTAGATATTAATATTCCACCGTGCAAACCTACGCAAAGACTATAGCACTACGTTACTTCTACTACTACTGCAACTAGCCGAGCTTACCTCACACTTGTAGCACTGGACATGGAAGCTCCTGTCCAGGGCAACAATGCGCACGGTCTCCTCTTGACCATCGTCCGGCATAATCGGCTGCAGACACACCGAGCAACGAGGCGCAAATTTCCTGCACGGACAGAACAGGCATGGATATATGACTCATATGACTATACGACGGCTTACTAGCATAGTGTAAAAGTGGACATTTTTGCGCTCAGCCAGGTAAGATGAATTTGGTACATTTTTAATTCTACTGATGGACACGACAACTGAGTGAGCAGCTTCAAACAGCTAACCACTGCCATGGCAGTAAACTTCTTTGGTAGCACATACCACAGTAACAGGTATACTCTGGTCTGCCTTTTACAACATTTAATTCACTCATGGCACAGGACTTGAGAATGAAAAGAAAATGGCAAATAACACAACAGTTATACCACTTAAGTATACTTACAAGGTGTATCTTGTAATGAAAATATTACATTTATATACAATAAGCAAAAAAAAAAAAAATTTTGCACTTTATCAGTCTAGATTCACATCACAGGAAGTGCTGAAAATTTTTCTTACTACAAAAATTCCGTAAACAGTATTCAAATTCAAGGATAGTTTCTCCTTGAAGACATCCTTGCTTGTTCTACACCAGCAAAAATATGACCCTTCGTTGGTCAAGTGCATGAGGTGTACTGACAACACCAGCTCAAACTGCAATTCCTGAAAGCATTCCCGCATGCAGCAAAATTGGAACACTTGCATTTTCTGGGTCATATTGTATCTACAATGTATTAGTGAATTTGAATACTCCACGCTTTCCATTTCATTTGGAAAAGGCAAGACTTTTTCTGAATTGCAATGTCACTACAACCAAGAGGTATATGCTAGAAAGAAATCTCGGAAGCTTCCAACATTGTGCCTCATGAAGGGGACTGGTGTCTGGTGAGGAAGAGTGGTGTATAATCCTTTCTCTTTAATACCTATGGAAGTCTTCAATGCAGTGGATCTGGTTTGTGGCATCCACCGTGAAAGGGACACCATCCAGGCTCTTCCCACAGACTACACAGGTAAAGCAGTCGGGGTGATAGGGCTTGCCAGTGGCTCTCAGAATCTGGTTGGAAAGAAGAAAGAATGGGTAAAATAAGGATGATTCCAAACAAAACAATCATGATGCTAGATTTTCTTATGATTGCATAATTGATTCAGAACTTCCACTATATCACACAATCTGATTTATCTTATCTTACAATATATCTTGCAGACCAGGAATCCCCATTGTAAACCCTCTCCCTCCCCACCTTTTCTTTTTCTTTCTTAAAAACAGAAATCCTCTGTTATGCAATTATTCTCAAGACCTGGGCCCTGTTTCATAAAGCTTGTTATCAATATCAAATTACGCTAGTTGTTATAAGCTACTGAAATCCTTGCATCTGATTGGCTGAGAGCTAATTTGTCATAGAAAAGTGGCAGTTGTTACTGATAACAAGTTTCATGAAACGGGACCCTGATTTATATCCTGGCAAATGAAATATCCAGTCATAGAAATTACTGCTTGTCATGGTGCAACATGTTAACCCACTTGCATTCAATAATTTGTAGAGACCATTTAAGTATTATTTTATTCTGTGTAGCCTTCAGCAACTCACTATTCACTCAGGCAAAGAACAAAAACAATAACAACAACTACTGATGCTCAGGATGAGGCCTCCTATTGTTATGTTTTTTTATTGTTACAATCAATCCCAGGACTACACAGATCTGTTAAGAACTGCAAAAACATGCTGAAAAAAAAATCAGTTAAATAACAAAGGTATGTAGATAAGTCTGAGGAATAAGATAACATCCCCCCACAAAAAAAAAAAAACTATGAGTAAAATAAGTAAATAAGTACATAAATAGATAAATAAAGAGAAGATATATATCAGATAAGACAAACAAAATACACTCAACATAGCACAGAAGAACACAACAAACTACATCAAATCACACAGGACAGAACGAAACGGAAGCAGACACAAGAAAACTCACTCTGTCGGTGATGGGCTTGGAGCACGTAGAGCATCTCTCCAGCGAGTTGACGTAGCAGGCCTCGCAGAACGCCTTTCCTTCCAGCGCGTAGAACGGCTGGCCCCGAAGCCTGGTGTTACAATTGTTCTCGCAGGTGAAGCAATCCACGTGGTAGACCTGGTCCATGGCCGTACAGCCGTTGTTCTCACCGACCACTTTATTTTTGCAACGTGCACAAATTCCTGCAAAAACACACATGCAATTTCAATTTCAGTTTCAATTTCAATATCAGTCTTTATTGTCCATTCGGAAATTCTTCGTTTCATGTCTTACACATACATGTATTAAATAAATAAAACATTAAACAAAAATCACAAGATATTCATCATAAATACTATTTATTTTGACATATAACGCCACCATGCTTGATTTGAGATCTAAAATTGTAGCATCCCACCAAAAATCTGACACTTCATTTGACTATTGATTTAATATTGCACTTTTGAGAACACAGTTTAATACCATCAAACAAACATGGTATATTATTTTTTAATGTGCACATATCAGGTCTAGAAACATAATCTAACGTTTGTTGCATACTATCCTGACAAAAGTTGTTCCTAACAATCCAAATACTTGTTTACGTCTTGTTCTACAATGTACATACAAGTAGCAACAAGCACTGCATGGCCAATAGTGCATGCAAACTTCAATGCCAAGAGTGCATTACAATTTAATTAGAAGTAACAGGCACAACTGTACAGCTTGTTACCAGGGCCTCTATAAAACAAATTTGTGTCACATGTGAATGTACCATAACAGATATCTTAGAAATTGATGTAAACATGTGTGAAGAAAATCTGACTTTTTGCTGTGCTACTGGTACATTATCTCCATGCAAGAGTTGCCATGACAACTGCATCATTTAACTTTCAATGTGAAGTGCTGTAAACAGGATACATTGTGGTATTGAAATCTACACAGTCTACATCCTGTTATGCAGGCAGAATCTACACGAGTATCACATGGCCAGCGGTGAAACACCTTTTCTGGCAACACAGTTACTACAGTATGTAGAGTCAGCAGTATGAAATACATTTCTTCTCCATGACCTCAGAAGTATTTACGGTTCCCGCAAAGAACATGGACAGATGTTTGTGGATTTAAAGGACAAGTTCACCTTAATCTATATTTTGATTGACTGAATGCAGCAATATTAGTAGAACGCATCAGTGAAAGCTTGAGGGAAATCAGATAATCCATTCAAAAGTTACAATTCTTTTAGTTAAAAGTCAGTGAGGATATGTCACTGGATGAGAAGACTAATTACAGTATGTTGTGATGTCACATGTGTAGAGTGATATATGAAAATACAAACGCAACTTTTACAGGAAACAGTTAAAGGACAAGTTCACCTTTTTAGATATATGGGTTGAGTGAATGCAGCAATATTAGTAGAACACATCAATGAGAGTTTGAGGAAAATCAGACAATCCGTTCGAAAGTTATGAATTTTTGAAGTTTCTGCTCACTCAAGGCTGGATGAGAAGACTACTATAGTTTGTGATGTCACATGTGTAAAATGATATAAAGAAACAATAAAGAAAATTGAACATATTTTCACTTTTCTCACATAACAAAAGAATACTTGACTTCTCTCTTTCAGAAAGCAGGGGGTATAATATTACCCTTAACATATGTCAGTAACAAGTCGAAGAAATGTGCACTTTATTCAAAAAGTGAAATTTTGTGAAATTCTCTTTTTATTTTCTTTATATCGTTGTACGCATATGACATCATACACTGCAGTAGTCTTCTCATCCAGCAGTGACTGCGCAGATACTTTAAAAATTCGTAACTTTTGAACGGATTGTCCGATTTTCCCCAAACTTTCACTGATGTGTTCTACTAATATTGTTGCATTCACTCAATTCACATGAATATGAAGGTGGACTTGTCCTTTAACTTTAATTGTATCTCATAGAAGGAGTGTATATGTACCTATGCACTTACTCGTAGTGGTAGACAAACGAAACAACCTGATATCCTAGATTTGCAGCCATTTGTATACTCAATAGTTTCTAACTTACATGTATTTCTTCTATGCTTGCCACTTTTGGAATCATATTATATTTCATGTTTTGTAAATATGTATATTGTTTTCATATTATAATATTGTACATGTGTTGTACTCTATAACTCTAAGGGGGTCGACAGAGTTAATAAAATACCATATCATATCATATCATATCATATCATATCATATATCATATCATATATCATATCATATCATATCATATCATATCATATCATATCATATCATATCATATCGGGAAGGAATCATCAAACCTATACATGCAGACATGAAAAGACTACACTCGTATAAGACATAAAGTCATGTCCATCTCACTAAAATTTTCAGACTTTAATTCTTTGACGATCACTCAACTCACGGAGGTACAAACTGCTTGTACCGTCTCCATGCTCAACTCCTACAGGGGGTATGAATCACTAGAGTAAAACCCCTCACCCACAGCTAATACCAGCCAGAACACCAGCCCTATGCTATCCCAGTAAATCAGGGGGATGGGCCTTGTAAAATCTGCTACATTCACTGACAAGGCAGGGTGACCCTCAGTAAGGGTGAAGGACCTTGAAAGAAATTCCCCAGATGCCTTTCATTCCAGCCACAGAAGATTTAAAATGTAAAGTCCAACAGATCTCAAAAATTAGCGATTGATTAGTTTCTGTTTGATGCATTAAGGCTGAATATTATAATATATCCACAGGATAAAATGTAACACATTTATTTGCACAACGTTATGAGTATAAAATGCACTAAAATGAATATGTCAACTTGGTGTTTTGATATTATTTTTTTAGATTTCTCTCTATATCATTACCCAATCCAGTAATCTATTTCTCAATGATCATATGCTTATATATGTTGCAGAAATATGAAATGGACACCGGCCAACCTTGGCTCAACACAAAATGTGGTATTGAAAATTTTATATCACAATATCACAATGGTGGTTCATGACAGCTTTAAGGGATATGTCATGTAGCGTCACGCTTGAATAATGGCGTAACAATCCTAGAATGCACAATATCATTAGCAGCAATTGCTGACGCACCGAAAATAAGAGACATGCAAATAGTTCAAACCTGTCCATAAAACTTCCTAAAAGCTAGGCTAACGATTTCTGCCCTTGAATTTCTGTACAGCTCATTCACTGTGATCAAATGATCAAGGCTAGGATAGCGACTGAGGGCATCTAGAACCGAAGAGCTTATAGGGCCAACTCGATGCCGCTTTCCTGATGTGCACTTCACAAACATTTATGTTCACCCTCAATGTTTTGTTTTTTTCACTTTTAACATGCTGAAATTCAAAAGCTGAGGACCACTCTGTAATATTGCTGAGAATTTTATATTAAATCATATATCGTCGCTGGGGTGACAAGACCTTGAATCTGCAATTTTGGCGAAAATGACTTTTTCAGATTAATGGCCAAATAATGGGTTAAGTGATGTCCTGTCCAAATCCCAACTGTCTTATTACAAAAATGAAGCCACCACAGCAGGTCAAAGGAAAGGCTATCCCATTCGCTGTAGTGCTTTGGCCGCCATGTTTTTGGGCTCTCCTGAACATTTGACATTTTGTAGATACAAGGTCTTGTCGCCCCAGCGATGATGTATGGATTGTTCGGTATAAACTAAAGTTTCCCTTTTAAAGCTTACCATTTTTGCAGAGTTGATGCAAATCATGGAGTAATTTGATGGAAAACATTTTCTTCTCTTTAAATCCATTTTAGTAAGAGGACATGTTGTCGGGATCTGTCAGCAAGCTACTTGAAGATCTGAGAGGCTGCAGAATCATGACATCCCAATGGAATGCTGCTTTTATCGTCTGTCTACTTTCCATAGGACTGCAACTGTTTTCCCACATTTTGTTTCACAACATGCATTCATAAATGATGGCCCACGCTATGTGGTAGGTTCTTTTAGGTAGCCTATTGTTTTGTAGGATTAGGGGCATAATACACTGTACACGCCATATCTCGGAGGGTTTTCATATTCACAAATTTCCTGTGCCGAGTGCTAGTTGCAAATTCAACAACACAAAAAATATCAACTCTGATCCAGACACGAATGCGAAGTGCACATTTCTCCATTCATTACTGAACTCCACAATCGCAAATTCAACCACTTGCCAAATTATCGGGAAGCCCCGATTTGCAAAAAGAAATTAATCGTTCTAAGTATTGTAAAACCAGAAACACTCGCGGCATGAAACATTCGTGAATTGGAGCTGAAGGCTTTTGTGCGGCATGAAACTTTCATGAATTGGCGATTGGCATTCAATACATTGTGTGTGAGACAACAACTTTCGCACGCATTTTACTTTCTAAAATCTTGGCTCCTTGTGAATTTGTGAAAGTTTGATGCACACAAAAATTTCTGGTTTTACATAATATGGAGCATACAGTATCTGTCTTGGTGAAGCACACTGGTATACCACACTTTTCTTACAGTCTTTCAGAATATAGTGGGGTAAGGAGAAGTAAGAGTTTGTTGTAAATAGAAAACAAACTTTGAACGTAAGACTCACCAAAGAACTCTCCTTCAGTCTCTCCCATGCTGCCCATGTTAGCAACGAGGAGATTGGTGAGGGCGTCAATCTCTGCCTCCGCTCCCGACTTGGCCGGCGCCGAGATGGGCTGGTCCGTGGGCTTGGGCACATGGTAGGACCAGTCCGGCCCCGTCGGGCCCGCTGGGGCTGGGGCTAGGGCTGGGGCCGGAGCAGGGGCAGGGGCTTGGGCCGGGGCCCGCGCTGAAGGTGCGGCGGCTAAGCTCGATGGTTGCCTGAGAGAGATTGGTAGAGACAAGCATTCTGAGTGTTAATATCACATCGATTAAAATGCCAGGTTGTGTCCAGTATATTGGTAACCCTCTCATTCCTAATACAATTACATGTACATTGTGAGACACAGATGCATATTTGATAGTCATTTAAAGGGGAAGTACAGTTTTGGTTGAGATGAGAATTAGGCTTTCAAATTTTTGCAAGATACCAAGAAAACACTTATGATATAGTACAGAGCCTACCGTTTTAAGAGGAATTCAAAGTTTATTTGATGAAAATCGGGTTTGGAATAACTGAAACATCCAAAAACAAAGTAAAACAAAGCGATCGTTACAAAGTGTGGGTCCCACACTTTACTAAAATTGTTCTTTTTTGGATATGTCAGCCATTTCAAAACCAATTTTTATCAAATAAACGTTGAATTCCTCATGAAATTGCATGCTATTTCATATTTCATATGAGATTTCTCATTATCTCATCTAAAAATATTATAAACCTGAAATTAGGTCTCAACCAGAACTGTACGATCCCTTTAAACAGTTATAGACCAACTAAGAAACACTGTAACATTGTGTCAGCCATAATGGGGGGGGGGGGGGGGGGGGGGACGCTTCCACAATAAGAAAGAAAAGTCATTCTACAGGTTATGCAATGTGTCAGGTGCATTGCTATGTCAGTGTATAAATAAACTACTTGTATTGCTAGCCCCTCCCCCACCCATTACGCCTGAAATAAACATCTAACATAAAACAGAACCAAAACGGAACAGATCTAATAGTCTACATTGTACTTCAATACTTCACAAAATGCTTCATACAGACTGTAGCTCATGTGCCAATGCCACACGTGTATGTATATGCTGCCACTACACAGCTTCGTGAGAAACAAACACAAACCTGAAAGCATTTGACACACGGCTTAATTAGAATGGCAGATACATGGCTACAGCTGCACATCTTGAGCTGTGGAGGCTGTCGGACATTTCTTTTCGGAACTTACCTCCTCCCTCGCTCCCTGTAATCCATTGAAATACTAGTAGGAGTGTGAAACTATCCCAAAGTGAGATAAAAAGATCTGACCACGTTTAGATCTCTATTTTCACTCTAGACCAGACACCGGAGTGCATCCACAACATCAATCTCTATCAGACTCCTCCACACCAATGCAGATGCGGCTCAGAGCTGGGCGGCCGACTGAATTGTTTGTGGGGATGGGCTGCTGGGGAGAAACGTGCAACCCGACCCATGCATTTAATACTGGACACAGGATGTGAGTAAGGGGAGGGTGGGTAAGTCCAGACTCCATCTCCCCCCCCCCCCCCCCCACTCCCCCCACATCTGGAATGAGATCTGTCGACGGTGCCCCATTCACATCAGCGGGGAAAAAAGGGCAATCTGAGGCGGCTCATCAGTTAATGACAGTGTCCCCGACATGAGTGAAGACATACCTATGATAGGACACATTGCCTGGAACCACTCCAATCACAGTATGGTGTTCTCATAAGACCCCTTTCACACTGGTGCAATAAGTCAAGCATTTACAGTTTTTGTACATGCCAGCCTTAAGGACTGAAACACTTGGCGACCGGACCTCCTATTTCATCAAGGCAGAATGAACTCACAGAGTATGCAGACAAATAAGACATAATGTCAGCACAACCTTCGGGATTTAATCTTGATTGAAGCATGTGTACATGTACATGTACATATGCACATTCATATCTTTCAAGTGGGAACGGGGTTCGGCATCAACTCGAATCTTTCTTGCTTTCAATCCAGGAGGAAGTTCATCTAAAATTATTCGGATCCATCATCCCGTTTCACTCACAGGATGTATCACTCGTCTATTTTGGTGCAGAATGAGCAGTACCAAGTATGTTATCGATCTGTTGACACAGATCAATTTTACAATTTAGGCCAGCAAGTGACAAAGATCGATGAAGCTTTAGGTGACATTCCTCTCCCATTCATATCAACTCCGATACACCGTAAAGTCAAATAAATTAAAATACTTGAATCTTTATCAAAATCACAGGAATTTTGTAGAATGCAAAGTTTAAAATGCATTCATGTGTGTAGAAATTACAGTCACAAACATTATCATCATATCACATTCACAACTTCCACATGGCTGTACGAAGAAATCTCACTAAAATCATGTTTTGGGTTGATAGTCTGGCAAATCATGACCCCCTTCCTTTTTAATTTGCTATTGCTACATTAAACTTCATCTTGACAATAATTTGATGTTAGTGATACAAACTAAATTCATGTCAATTTCAGCTTCAAAACAGAAACTTATTGAAAATTTGCACTCAGGTTAACGGGAGACTTCCCAACTGATAACATCATAACTTCTTTGGATTCAATCTTATATACTTTAAAGATAATATAAAGTTTTGGAACCTCAAAAGTTTCCCTGAATTTCCTTGTCTTAGTTTGTGTTTCAGGTTAAAGTACCTTTCATATAACTAACACTGTGAGACTTACTCGCCCCAAAGTGCTCTCATGTCTTTAATAGTAATCATGCAATTATGGTTTCGTACCAGAGCCGCTGCCGTTCGACGGCGAGGTAGTACACGTATTGTACGAAACCATTATTGCATGATAACTGCGACCAGCAGGATGCAGCCCCATACAAAACACGTGTACGCATAGCTAACTGCGACCAGCAGCCCCATATGCATAGCATAATGGGGCTTCGCATTGTAGCATTCAGGATCATGACAGATTTAGTATCACGGGTAAATATCAACTTAAAATCCAAAAATTTCTTCAATTTGAAGTCTTACCAATTAAGTTGAAGTATTCAAAACAGGCTTTGGGCAACGTTTGGTTCTGCCAATAGTCCCTTTCTGTTCAAATTGATGACGGAATGTGACTCGGTCGAGAGGACCTTGGGAGAGCTACATACACTGAATACTACGGCCAGCGCATGCGCACACATCACATGCGCACAAATTTCAAATCCATGAACGGATGAGATGTTTGTGCGCACATGCGCATGTGCTGGTCGTAGTATTCAGCTTAAAAGAACCATCTTTGTAATAAAATCTGTTTGTTCTCAACTATTCTGTTGGCTTCTGTTGTTTTTCTATGAAACTATATACAGCTGAAGTATTTCCCTCCGTAATGTAACGCCAATCAGTGGAACCACACACATACCACAACGAAGCAAAATCATTCAAATGTTTGGAAGCAACTATACTGACATCGCAAATACGTCAGAACTATCCATTAAAGGAAGTAGAGCATTTTCCTCCACTGCGACATATGACAAAACTTTTGATAGCCTAGTATAAAGATAGTACAGACTGATTACACACCATATGTTTTATCATCCAAAGTTTGCATATATCCTAAATGATAATGATGCCATTATTTTCACTTCAGATTTTTTTTTTCTTTTGCAATGATCTCAGAATTCCAAGAATCTGTGATGGGGCCAATCACCAACATGTTCTAAATTTTCCTTATGCCACTGAGCCACGATGGCTCGTAAATGACTGCTCATGTCCTGGGCCAAATAACCACCCACATAAACCTCGCAAACAGATGTAAACAAACAGCTTGCCCCAGGCATCATGCGAAGCAGATGTGACGTACGATGTTCAAACATTTTCCAGCAGCAACCGTGCACATTCGCGACGATGTTTATACTAAATCTTTCCTTGCTACCAATGAAGAAGGCAGCAACAATAAAGACAGAAAAGATGAGATATATACGCGTGTATGTATTAAATGTCTTTGGAAGTTGAAGCGTATTGCTGCTTCTGGAATATATAGTTGAAGCTGATTTTCAAGATCTGGGCTCCATGTCATAGAACGTTTCCATGATGATAGCAACTCTTTGCTACAATGGCAAGCGTCATGGTAATGACAAGAATCCTGCTTCCCGATTGGTTGTTGCAACAAAAAGTTGCCTTTTTTAGCAAGAATTGATATCCTTGAACATTTTTTGTGAAATAAGACCCCAGACTTTTTAACTTTGACAAACACTTTGCTTTAGTGTATCAAAGCAAACCTCCACATCACTCCATTAGGGTTAGCCTCCTTCTTTATCAACAACCACAAAATTTCAACACTTCATGTGAGACAACAGAATATTGTACATGGCTGTCCCAAAGTTACAAATACCACACTAACATACGGTAAGTCCAAACCTCTTGCATAGTTCATTACAGTGTCACAAATACCGAAGTGCATGGGTTCATGCTGGTCCAGACATGGGCAGTTCAAGGGTAAAGGGACATGATGCCACATTCCACATACGAAAATATGAAAGCATCACTACAGCCGCACTCACACGAACTGGAAAATAACAGTTTTTGAAAATCAATTTTTTTTTTTTGCAACGCAATGCAAAAACCGTTAATTCTTGTGAGTGGGCACCAAAAAATGTTGAACTCTTACGTTGCACATCATGATGCCGAAATCAGTCCCTGCTCAATTTTCTTTTTGAAATTCTCACAATAATTTATCCTGCGAGGTGCGTGTGAATGACATAGGACAGAGTCAAGTTTCTTAATCCCCATAATGCAACTGTCCGTGGCAGGTCCACACACTCGGAAACCGTTCACTTGCTTTAGGTATGGAAGCTCAGTCTTGAGATTCTTGAGATTCAAATGCTTCATCTGCAAGTGATTTTTCTTTCTCCTTTCATTTCGACTTGATTTCTCTTTTCATTCCGTGTACGGTCAAACAGAGCTTGCACTGTGCACCGGCACAGTGTTGTTGACATTGTTATGGATGTTCAATAGCACCACTGCCGTTTGAGTGTTTACAGTTATATGCGGCACGGAGAATTTGTCCTGCCCAGCATGTTCTTGAATACAGTGACAAATAATCTTGATTTTGGCATTTTGATTGAAGAACCAATAACTCCTGCGTGTGAATGCAGTTATTGACCCTTGACCCTTGACCCTTGACCCTAGGGAGACTGACCTGTAGGAGGGTTGTCTGTAGCCGGGCTGAACGGCAGGGTGGGGCTCGTTATACGTCTGCATGGTAGGGGGAGACTTGGGTGGGTAGCCGGACCCCATCCCCTGGGTGAGCTCTGGGGGAGGGGGAGGGAGTGGGGCGTCATCTCCGTAGGGTTGGTCAGGCGATGGGGGTGGGGGCAGATCATCATTCTTGTATGGTGCAGGGGCATAGGACTGGAGACCTGCGAGAGACATAAAGAAGTCTTAAATAGTGACCACTAGAATCAAATCAAATACATCCCATCCAATGACTGCTAGTGTTACAACAATTGGGTATGCTTTGCACTATACAGGAACAATGTTACACAAAGTAGACGTCTACAATATTAGGAGAAATGTGCTTCACTAACCGATTTACATGGACAATGAACCCTGATAAATGATGCTGAACACAGAGAGAGCTCATATGATGCTACTCTTTGTAAATACAGTGTGTGTCTGACAGAAAACTGCTAAAATACCATTAATCTTATCATAAATTTCCTATTCATCAAAAAACCCTGTACATACACTGTTGTACATCCACTTCCAGACCAAAAAAATATCTCTTCTGTACAGGGTATCACTTAAATTCCGCTTTCTAATCCACTATCTTCATTAACACCAATATATATACTTTCAGCCATTTGAATGCATATATCTGTACATTAAACATTCTGTTGTTCTCTAACCATACACCAGTTCTTCTCTATCCCTTTTTTTTTTTCTCCATCTTTCTCACTCTCTCTTTTATTTTGACGGACAGACTCACAAACTCTTTAACAGACAGACAGAGATACACTCACAAATTCTTTCCCTCCCTCTCTCTCTTAAAGTTATTATTTACCATTTGCGGATGAAACGAAAACCTAGGTAGCTTTAGTGCTTCAAAATAGTTCTAAAATGTGAGTTAGGGATAGAAACAACCAATGTAAAACTTTGAATCAGTATAATCAATGTTAAGTATTGTTAAATACACAAAATGTGAACAATAGTTATAATGAGAATGTTTCCGGACTAAACCGTCTACAGTTATGGTTTAATGAGAAAAATACTGGTATCTTCTAGGCTTTATTGTAAAAATGTTTCTTATGGTAGGATGTTTTGTGATTCAAGAGACCTACACATATGCATCAAACGTGATATCCTGAACATTTTTGGAATCACTGTTCCCAAAGGTACAAGACCTTTAATATTTCATATATTAATGTACATAAACCACAGGAAAAACAAGTGTGGCACTTGAAGGAATGTTGAACTTGCAATATATCATGTACTCGTGCAATGTAACCCTGTACATCCTTTTCTTCTTCTTGACTGTGTATATTAAAAGAATCTCTTTACCATACAACGGGCAAGGACAGACAAGATTGAAAAATCTTGTCCTTGCTGTCTGGATGTCTTGGCTCACATCCCCAACAATGTTCCTAACAGCCTGGGGGTACGACCAATGACATTCGGCGACTCTCATCACACGATCAAGTTTCACATTCTTTGGTGGATGGAACAAAGGCGGTGTCGGGTGTTTGGGAAAACTGGGCACAAGTCTGGCAAGAGGAGGCCCATCATTCTTTCAAACAAAAATAGTGACAAGGGAAAATGAGCGAGTATACAGGATAAAATAGAAGATGAGGAAGATTTTTATTTCCATTTATTAAATTCCTCGTCATTTTCTGCAATCCTACATTATAATTATGCTCACTTAGAACTGGAAATCAACTCCCAAGATTGTCATTAACTTTGAGACACAAGAAAATGAAATTCTGCATTAAACATGAGGGCAGAAACCAGATTTCTCATCATTTTTTTAAGAGAGGTTTGAGCACTAGGAATGCAGGTGATGCCAACCCTAGCATTCATACATCAGTACTTAAGGAAAATGTTTTAGCCCCTGCAGCATGGGGAATCAAGGGTGTCCCGATTCATTCCCTGCCCACCTGTGTACATTCGAAACCCACGAATAGCACCTATCAGCCAATATGTGCATCTAAGCTTACGCTCATCGGTAACAGTCAACTCCGATCGAAATTCTTCCGCTGTGCGCGTACCTACACAGAGTTCAGTGATAAAGCTATACATTATTCGTTACGGGGAGTCTCAAATATATCCGAGCCAGGCCAGGATTCCCCCACTCCGTGGTATCCCCTCACTACTGTGACTTTAAGGACAGGAGAGTCTGGTTTGCTTCCGTGGTGGAAATGCTTTCCATGCTTGTCAAACTCTTTCGCTTTGCTCGCAGCACATGATGTGACGTTATTCATTATTAGGTGATCCGAGTATCCTTCGGATCACCTTCTGTATCTGTACGGATTCTTTCTTCTTCTTTGTTTCTTTATTTCTCCGCAAAAGTTGTGCAGAGGTTAGCTCAGAAAGTCCGCTGCCTATCAATTTCAAAATTATACCATGTATGCATCATGTCCCAAAGACGACAAATCTAATGTATCATTGTGATCAGTGGACCGTGACGTCACTATGACGTCATTATATGAAAACACATTCTCAATCATATCTCATTAATGGAATGAAATTTTTCAATGAAATTTACGTCACATATATTTCAAATTATGCGCATTCTACTCATGTTCTCAAAATTCATATTTTCTCTTAAAACGTGCGCGTACGCGCGCGTTGAAATATTTGTATGCTCCAATCGAGCTCAAAATTTTTTTGCACACGTTTCAGACCATTTGGAGCATTTTTTGAAAAATTGAAAAAATCGGACGGACGCGTACGCGCGCGCGCATATGCGCACGCACAGCTCATGTGCAATTGAAATTTCCAGTTTTTTCACTTTGATCGGATGTCTGAAATGTTAAGGAATATTTATACCAAGTTTCAAATCAATCCGACTCAATATGACGTCATACGGGCCCGTCAAAGTTGAAATTCCGCGCGCGCGTCAATGGCGATATACAGTGCAACTATGCCAAAAAACTGCCAATTTTAAATCCGATTTTACTCGTCAGGATGGACGGTGACCCCCCATTTTCTGTACATATTTTGAAAGCTGATGAGTTGTACATGTCATTTATGGGGTGGCAATGCTGACAAAATGATTAAAAGATATCAAATTTCTTAATAAAGTAAAAAAAGTAAATTTTCAAAATGACGTCATCAAATTTCAAGTTCATTCGAGCATATCTCACTAGTCCTTTGTCAATTTTCACCCAGATTTCAGTATGATGTAGATTATTTAATGTTCTTTCAAACATAAAATTACAATATTTTGATTGGATAACGGTATCACCTCGTAAAAATGGATTAAAAGTAATCTTGTCAAATTTGACCAGTTTACGTGTTATCTCTATGGGAGTGCAGTTTTTCTGGAAATGAAAATTGACATGACTATCTTTATCGAGCACTAGCTCACTTAAGCTTCGGTAAATTTCTCCCAGATTTTAATATGTTGTAGCTGAGACTTTACGCTACCGTAAGTGTGCCCTTTGTTTTTTCATACGATGTCAGAATCACGTCAAAAAATTGGGTTAAAATTCAGGCTTATCTTCGATGTATTGAGATATTTCTTTCTTTCTGCAACTTTCTTTGCAATAACTCAAGAAAAACGGCCTCTATCACTTCTATATTTTGCACATGTTTAGTTCATGTCACGTGAATTATTTCATAAAATAACAACTACTTGATCGGACACCATCTTGGGTATGTAAATTAGGGTCAAAGGTCATAAGTGTTTCACCCTGTATCTTAGTGAATACATGTCTTATCTTTCCCATATTTTGCATACGCAAAGACCATGTTACAAGGATCATTTCACAAAATAACCACTTTTTACTCAGATGCCATCTTGTCTGTACAAATTGAGGTCAAAGGTCATATGTACTTCTTTTTGTATCTTCGTTATGACGTGTTATCTCTATGGGAGGGAATTTTCTTTAATGTGAAAATTGACATGATTGTCTTTATCGAGCACTAGCTCACTTACCCTTCGGTGAATTTCTCCCAGATTTTAATATGTTGTAGCTGAGACTTTGCGCTATCGTTTTGTTTCCTTTGTTTTTTCATACGATGTCGGGATGACGATAAAAAATTGGTTGAAATTAAAGCTTATCTTCTATGTATTGAGATATTTCTTTCTTTCTGCAACTTTCTTTGCAATAACTCAAGAAAAACACGCCCTATCACCCCCATATTTTGCACATGTTTAGTTCATGTTTCGTACATTATTTCATAAAATAACAACTACTAGATCGGACAACATCTTGGGTATGTAAATTAGGGTCAAAGGTCATAAATGTTTCATCTTGTATCTTAGTGAATACCTGTCCTATCTTTCCCATATTTTTCACACGTATAGACGATGTCGCGAGAATCATTTCACAAAATAACCACTATTTCATCAGATGCATTCTTGGGAGTGCAAAGGTGGGTCAAAGGTCATATGTATTCATTGCTGTATCTTCGTTATTCAGTGTATACAGAATTTGGTACCAAAGATGGCAGATATGACTCCCTTTTCTAAATGAGAATGCAAACATCACACGGCCAATGTCTCTAAACAGAGATGAAACTTGTATGGTCATGCCTATTGCGATCAGGACTCGAATCATTGATAAAAAAAATCGGATCACCTTAATTTGTCAGTGATGACAAATTACAATCTCTAGTTTGTAATCCAATCTATTCCTTTGTTCCCTCTCGTGGGGGGGGGGGGGGGGGGGGTTAAAGTCAAGGGGCGGGGGTGAGATGCTATGGTACATTATAGGAGAAATGGAAGGGGGATGACATGGGAAGGAAAACAAGAGAGGGAAAGAGATGGGAGAAGAATGGAAAAGGGGGAATGAAGACTGAGGGAAGGTGAAAGAGGGGGAGGGGAACAAGGAGGGAAGGATGGGGAAGGAGCATTGGGGGACGGGAAGATGGAGAGGGAGGATGGGGGAGGGAAGGGGTAGGGAAGAAAACATACATATGGGAGAAGATGGGAGGGAAGAGAGGGGGAGGGGCAAGATGGGAGGAGAATAGGGAGAGTATGGGAAAGGATAAAGGAAAAAGACAAAGAAGAAGATAACAGAAGGGAGTTGGGTTGCTGGCAAAAGAGAAAGATAAATGGGAAGAGTACACGCAGGAAGAAATGGAGGGGAGAGAAGAATAAAGTTCAGTACATTGGAACATCAAAGAAGGTAAAAGGAGATGAACAGACGAGGTCTGAGACAGGAACTGGTACAAACAAATAACACAATAAGACTGAAAGGGATAACATAGTTTTGGTTGAGATGGGACTTCAGGTTTACAACTCTTTGGTGAGATAATGAGAAACCTCTAATAGAATGTGAGAGAGCATACAATTCTAGGAGGAATTAAAAGTACATTTGATGAAAATTGTTTTTGAAATGGCAGAGATATCCAAAACAAGCCATACTAATAAAAGAAGGGACCCACCTTTTATTAGGATCACTTTGTTTTACTTTGTTTTTGAATATCACAACCATTTCAAAACCGATTTTCATCAAATAAACTTTGAATTCCTTTAGAATCGTATGCTCTTTAATATTACAAATAAGGGATTAATAATTATCTCTCAAAATGCTAAAGCCTGAGTTCCCATCTCAGCCAAAACTATATCATCCCTTTAAGGTGAACTTGTCCTTTTAAAGAGGAAGGGGAGATGATGAACCAGGGCCCCATTCCATAAAGGATGTTAGGATGGCAATTCTTGTTGGAATGACAAATTCCAATGGCAACAGTCAATCAGAAAGCTGGATTCTTGTCGTTACTATGACAATTGCCATTCTAGCAAGAGTTGCTATCATATCAACTTTTATGAAATGGGACCCAGTATAGGAAGAGAAAGATGGTGAGCTGAGAGAAGAGAGGGACCAATGAGGGAGGGGAATGGGGGGCAGTATTTGCCCCTGTCTTTACACCTCTGGCTGATGCATTGTCCCACTCCTCACCCCAAACTATGACAGCAGTGTATCGGGTTACGGGGCACAATGGTAAACTATAACCTCACAGCACGCCTCGGTATGTTGTTCTTGCGTGCTAATGGTTTCTCAACAAACAAGGGAGCCAACATTCACCTACAAACACATTGTGTTGTACCCAATGCACGCACTGTAAGTAACTCATACATACACTGTATATTGCACCACTAGCACGGAAATACCAAGGTTTTCACTACTGGGTTATTCCAAAAGTAAATGAATATTGGCTCTCGATGACGCATATACCATCTTTTCATTATCAGAGCTGAAAGGAATGAAAGGAGATGGATGTGAATAAGAACATGATGCAGTATAGAAGAAGAAAGAAGAAGAAAATGAGGAAGAAGTAAAAGTCGTAGATTTTTGGCAGTGGTAGGCAGTAGTCACATGATCTGACCAGTCTAAGTTGTGTTTATCAACTCACTGCTGGCGCATAATGAAGGTTTCCACACAATTTTCACTTTCAGGGAGTTTTGGGGCAATTGATAAACGCAAAGCTGTTTTGATTATGGGGTTAGAAACGTCAAAAAAACTGCCATCTCAAATGTGTTGGAGCCAGAAATGCATTTCTGTGGGGATGATAAATGCTAAGTCGTTTTGAAATGCATTTATAGCTGGGATCTGCCCATGCCAATCACTGCCAACTACACGTCTCCACTCCTCAGGTCAAACTGCGCGATGGAGCTGTACAGTGACAAGGCCTCCCTCTCGAATCACGACAGAGATGATAAACACAACAAGTCGAGAAACATAATCCAAAAAGGCCTTTGCAAAAGTGTTTTGATAGTGGGTATCAAACATGGGAAAGATGATAAACACAGCCATGGTTAATTCAAGTTGGATCTATCTCCCTGGCTTTGGCCTCTGCTGGTGTGAATGGTATAATCTGGATGTCCAATAACTTTTCAATCAGCATGCACAAGGCTTATTAATTTGCCTGACATAAATCAAGAAATAAATCTAAAGAGCCAAAATGCAAATTTGGGAATAAACAATCCACTGGACCATGAAATATTCACCGCCACAAACACTGGGCAACAAGACTGCAGACCTTCTGTGCAAAACTTGCCCACGAGGGACGACGAATTCATTCCACGGTTCGGCGAGCTTATCACGCCTCATCGCGCAATCCCTGTCGTATCCAATCATCACGCTGCTTTGATTCTCGCCGAGTGCCCAGGCAGGAGGGGGTAAATTGGTTGATGAGGACATGCTACTGGGATGCAGCGCACTCTCTCTTCCTATCATTTCCCCTTTCTACCTGCAATACAAAATACACCTGCACACTTGATTTTACATGACCTTGTACTAAATGTCCTCAAAACTTCACTATAGGAACAGGGTACAAATTGTAGCCATGGATCCATTGTAGACTAGATTAAGTCATCTAGGATCATGTTTTGCAGCTCTGGACCTTCAGTAAAAACATCACACTACGACTCTGACTACCGGTACCACTACTGATGATGACTACATCAAAGAATAAAACAAGAATAAAAGATATTATTCATTTGAGGACGAGTTCTGAGTATACTCTGGCAAGTGTCTGAGATGGGAAATGCAATGTTGTAGCAAAATCAGCCCGTCTTCAATGGGTTAATTAATAGTGGCATAACAATAACAATAAGAATAATGATACTTATAATAACATAGAGAACAAATGGAATTACAATAAAACAAAAGCTTCATTACCAACAGCACCATCATAACTCTGACAATTTCCTAACCAGAACACCTCATGTACATAGTCAGTGAATTTGTGTTTTGGGAAGATATTAACTTCTACCACATCTAATCATTGTCATTCACCTTACCTGTCGTGTAATGTTTGAAAAATTCACCCAGTGAAAAATGAAAGAGCATACCCTGTGAGTTGCATGTGTTTATGTTACTTTTTTTTCTTTGTAGTGAGAAGCTGGTATACTGTAAAACGAGGAATTTTTGCGTGCATTTTAATTTCGCGAATTTCGCGAGCGCCGAAATTCGCGAAATTAAAATGCACACGAAAGTTTTTGTCTACACTACATGCATTGAACGCCAGTGGCAATTCGCGAAAATTTCATGCCACAAAAAAGGCTGTCGGCTCCAATTCGCGAAAATTTCATGCCACGAATATATCACGTTTTACAGTAGTTCCCTCTACTATTCAATTTTTACCCTCCACTTCTGCCCTCTTTCTTTTTTCTTATTCTGAGGGGTACACTAGGTACGCAATTCACTTCTTTGTTTACATGACATGTATACATTGACATTGTCGTGTTCTAATCCCTTGGTGGTCTACTGTCCTCTTTCACACTTTTATTTTTCTTTTCAAGAAGGAGCTAGGGGATAGGGGTAGTTGCTGGGAATATTTCCCTAGTAATGACTTTGCCATATATGAGATTAATGAACTTCACTGCCCAAGGAGATCTTAATTGGCTTTCCTGGTAAGCGCTGAAATCTCATGGCTACAGACGTCAGGTGTGAATGATCCTAGTTCTTCAGATACACACCAGCATGAAAAATATATGGCACTTTCACACTGAAGATATGAATAATTTCTTTTGACAGCATCATGATTATTATCTTAATTGCATTCATCCTTTACCCGATTCTTAATTTCGAAATTATTTCTTTCTCTCATATTAATTATGCAATCATTTGGGAGGGAAAATGGGGACACAAAGACAAATATTTGACTTTTGGAGACTGCAGTGGGTATGGGGATAACTAATATGACCCCATTACCCCATCATTATCACCGATAAATATGATCAATAAAAAAATATCACACAACTATTAATACAATTATACCTACAGTGTATATCATTTAAATCAAGGTTATCGATATTGATGATAATGATGATTATGATGATGATGATGATGGTGAGTGGTCATCTTACAATTGTACCATCTTCTAATCATATCATAATTGTTATCTATGTTACTACTGATAACATTACAAAAATGATCATTTTTCTCTCTAACAAAAGTTCTTTAACAAAAATGTTACAAAGATCATTTTTCACAGAAATATAATTATTACCCCTACCTTACCCCTCCATTCCACCACGCTAAGCGCTATAATGGTATTTAGCCAATATACCAGATGGCTGGGAAAGGGGTTGGGGGGGGTGGGGGGAGGTGGAAGAGAAAATGCCCAAGTCAAGAGACACATGATTTGAATGTACCGGTATTTGCCTAGAGGCTGGGTATGTTTGAAATGTCGCTCCTGATCACAGGTTACAGCAGTAAAACAGACAAGAAAACCTCCCAGTGGAGAAGAGTTAAGCCTCAGTACATGACTGTAGACAGACTAGGATGGAATGCCTCTTTCCTTCAGTCATTACTGGTTTTTTTTCTCTCCCTCTTTTCTGATGGGTAAGCCCCACCTCCCCACCCCCCCTCCCCGTGCCCCAAGTCCCTCCAGTTTCCACAAGATTTGATCAGTAATCCTAGCCTGTCTACAGTAGTGTAATACTAGTACTGGTATTATCATTTATTATCATCATCACTATCATTATCATAACAATAGGAGCATCTTATGATTATAACAATATGAGATCATACTATTATTATCATTATCATTATTATCATCATTATTATTATTATTATTATTATTATTATTATTATTATTATTATTATTATTATTATTATCATTATTATTATCATTATTATTATTATTATTATTGCTATTATTATTATTATTACTACTACTACTACTACTACTACTACTATTACTATTGGTACTATTAATACTATTATTGTCATCATCATCATCATCTTCATCATCATCTTCATTACTAACAATACTACTCTCAAGCACAAATATTGTAAAACATGATATATTCGCAGCATGAAATTTTCGTGAATTGGAGCCGATGGCCTTTTTCGCGGCATGAAATTTTCACGAATTGCCACTGGCATTCAATGCATATACACTGTAGTGTAGACAAAAACTTTAGTGTGCATTTTAATTTCGCGAATCTTGGCTCTCGCGACATTCGTGAAATAAAAATGCACGCGAACATTCCTCATTATACAGTAGTCTTTGGCAAGCTTCTTTACTTTGGTTTGAATTCTTGCACACACACACACACACACACACACACATCAAAAAAAAGCAAAATAATCTCACAATTTCTCTTCTAAATCATCTAGGGTGTAATATGGACTACTTTTCTCTGGATATGATTCTTTCATTGCCAAGTTCCATGGCAGAGCTTAGAGCTTTATCAAGAAGTGGTGATGGGCAAATGAACGTAAACCCCCAGTTGATGAAAAGAACATTTTATGGCTGGTTTTTCCCTGCGTACCATAGAGAAAAAAAAAAAATTGCATGTGGAATATGAAAAGCCAGTGGCAATCTGTCCACACATAATCAGTACAAATGATACTCAGTAGACTACATTCTTGCTGAAATTGATTTTTTTTTTTTCCTATGGCGATGGCCCATAAATCAAATGTCGCTGATAGGTTGATGGGGGGACCCTGTAAGAGATCAGAAATGACACCAACACATGGATCCATAGTGAGTACTGAACATGACGTACATCTACCCGCTCAATCTACATCATACATCATCAGGAATCAGGGTATGCTTGGGGGAAGGGGGCAAGAAAAATATGTAGAATCACTTTGTTTATAGCTGTTTCTTGTTTCATTGCTGTATCCTAAATCTCTGTACCTCATCTTTCATACACTCACTCCATAAAGATTTACATGCTGGCATGCTTTGCTATCCATTTTGTTGTTGAGCTGTGTCAAGCACAAAATAGAACATATCATTAGATATAAGAATTAAATAAACACATTCATGCATCACATCTCATTCTGCTTTTGAAAGTCTATTACACCTGATTAGAATTCACTATGCCCAATCAAAGCCTACTGAAATTGAATGCTTAGTGGAATATCATTATTGTGACCAATAACAAAGATATGATGGCAAAACTTCTATAACTGCTAGGAGTAATAATGGTAGTGACAGTAACAAAAATTGTAATGATTACAACAATAATACATAGCTATCATCATTATGATTATCCTCATCACTTTCACCACTTATAATCATTAACTGGTGATATCGATCCTAAGTAATCAGATGATCGACTAAGAGCTATCACGACTCGTCTTCTATTTAGCTTACAAAAGGCCCAAATGTACTTTTCACAAGGTGATAGTATTCTAATGACCATTACTATCAACAGTTAATCTGCGCTCAGCTGCATTGCCTGTGTATTATAAGTGTATTGTAAGTGTTTATGAATGTGTGCTGTTCAGTTAGAAGCTTGGAACTGGTGTAGGCCTGAGCATCTTGCAAAAATGGCTGCCGCAGATTTTGAATCACGTCACCATTTTATAAAACAAATAATGCACATTATTTGGCCAGGCATTAGTAAAATCACCTACCCTCCAAAACTTTTGAACAGTCACAAACACATTCTGCTTCGCCTCATGTATTTCCTACTGTTCAAAGGTTAGTATAAGGTGGATAATTCTTACAAATACCCTGTGTAATGTGCATTATTTTTATGCTATAGAATAAAACTATACACTAAGAAAATCACTCAGTATTATTTTTATGATTTATCTACCATTTATCTTATGTAATATTCCCTAACATTCAAATATCATAGTCTTGTTTATTACAGCTCTCTTCCTCATTCCACTTTGGACAAGCCTGGGAAACAAACCTACTAATCCACACACACACACACACACACACACACACACACACACACACACACACACACACACACACACACAAGGTGTTCACCTGTCTCTGCTGTCAACGAGGCAGGAGATTTGGGGCTTTAACCCCTCCCTCCATCTCACCATCCATACATCCATCCATCCCTGCCCCCAAGCAACCTCATCATAAATGTCAGCTGGTGTGGATGGAATCACCATCCAATATATAGCCACTGCTTTCCCCCTTGCAGAAAAGGGGTTTCACACTTGTCAAAAACACATTTGAATGTGATATCTACAAACTCAATTTGTGCAAATTGAGCAATACCAGCAAGTATGACACTCTGCCAGCCAACTTAGATGTTGTTGGGTTTTTTTTCCAAACAAGGTCTATTCAATTGCAATGGGTCAGTCATGGTAAAGAGGTATTCACAATCAGTTTTGCACCATTCAGAGTGCTCATTTTCGGTAAGAATGGTTTGACCACTTGAAACACAATTGCAGAGGTGGAGCCATGCTTAGCAGACTTGACCAGTCCATCCTCATATTCGCTTCCAGTTCCATCAAGGTGGGAACATACACGGCCAGAGTGTCATGTTTGATAATACAGACCATGGAGTTCACGACGAAACACTCGTGTGAAGTGCCTGTGGCAATTAGGAGTTAGTGAAGATTGTCATCTCAGTGCCTGAATGCTCCACATTTTAAAAAAACACAACTGGAAATTGGTTCAGAAATTGGATTAATAACAAGTTATTTTTTTCAGTCTGAAATCCCTCAGAGCTAGCTACCAATCTATTCACCCAGGTCACTAGCAATCCCAAATATTCCAGGTCAGAGAAATAAAAGGAGAGAGAGAAAAAGAGACAGAAAGAGAGACAGAGAGGGAGAGAAGATGTGGGCGGTACCACCTTTACCAGAGGTATGAGGAGCCAGTTCCATCATTCAAAGAATCATCCACTTTCATTTTCGTTTACAAAGTTTGAATGCCTCTTACCTATTTAAACTGTCACAAGCAATCTAAATAACATAGAAACTCATAGATATTCAGGTACTCTAAATATCACCATAAGATGCCACTTTGATGGCCAAGTCTTAACAAAGACTTTAAAAAAAAATAGGATGATGTAGGGCATCTTTGAGATGGAGGCATGCCATATGTTCAATAAAAATCATATGCATTTATGTGTAACATGGACCATTTTATTCAGGTTGCAAGGGGAAATATCACTATGAAATATTCTTTTGCATCCTTCCTATCATCCTGTATCTGTGGGAAAATGTCATATATCAAATAAATATTGTAGGTAGCTTATGCAAGCGTTGGACAAATCTCGATCAAGCTGTTGGTATGCTGTGGATAGCCTTTGATTTTGTGAAGGGAGAAAGTAACCAAATTTGAATATATGCTGGGACAATGTTCCAATGCTGGGATGAATATGCGTTTTCCTTCTCTTTGCATTTGTTTTGTTTTCTTTCTCTCTTTGTTTGTGCTAATTTTTTTTTTTTTTTTTGGTGGGGGGGGGGGGGGGATGGGGCTTAATATCTCAAGGTTTGGGTTACATTTCAAGAATAACCTGACGCTAGTACACTCCACATGAAATGACCAAATATAAAGTTGAAATTACAAGGCAGGTAACACTAATCCTGTCGGCACCACCAGCCTAAAATCTTGTTGACGTTCTATGCAGGGAGGTGGTCCCACCTCCCTGTTCTATGTAAAGATATTGCCCACTGGACTGGAAGGAACAAGGAAATTTCCCAAACATTAGCAACAACAATAAATTTCTCCTTGATAGCATAGTAATTTGAATTGGAGCAGTAACATTTCCCTGCACAACAGATCAAAAACTAAGAAGGAATGAGTCAAATTGGTAAAGAATACCCTCAAATTGGCAACAATGGTTGCCATAGAAACTATGGAACAAGAGTGAAGATCTACTAAGACATCCTACATGATATCAATAGTTACGTTCAGACGGCAGGCCCTAACCTCGAGGTTAGGAAACCTCGAGGTTTAGCTCTTGCCCCCTAACTACGACGTGTGTCCACACGACGAATCTTAACCTCGAGGTTACGAAACCTCGAGGTTAAGCTTCTGCCCCCCCCCCCCCCCTCGTAACTACGAGTGGGTCCCACTCGATGTTAAAACCACAAAACCGGAAGTTTCAGCCCACACTGCTAACAATGCGTCTATTTATTCTTTAGTCTAACCCTGTCGGACTCGCTAACAGGTACTCTTTTTCTCTGTCATGGTATGCAGAGATAGCACTGCACTGATGACTTTATGCCTTTATGAAGATATTCGTCGAAAACATTTTTTTTTTAGCGTCGGAGAAGAATATAGAATACAGTAGCGAGTTCGACGTGTTCAGTTTCAGAGATCAAGTGCATGGGAAGAAAAGATGATGTTGTTGTGTCGTGCGTCATACGTTTTTCACGTGTAGTGTATTTGTGGTGTACGTTTGGGAGGTTGACCCGGAAGCAGAGGGAAATTGTGGGGGCTGGAGTTTACGGCGAGGTCACTCTTAACTTCGAGTTCCACACGGTGCTTAACTACGAGTGGGGACCCCCCGCGGCTTGTGGTTAGAGCGCTAACCATAAGATTTCTTGTGGCTCGAAACATCGAGCAAACCTCGAGGTTTGCTAACTACGAATGCGTCTTCACGGTCCCTAACTACAAGCTCTAACCTCGAAGTTTCCTAACTTCGAGGTTAAGGGCTCCCGTCTGAACGTAACTAATGATGTTAAATAGAGGTATTCATTCATAGGACCATCTCAAGGGGATTTGCCTACTTGCATTCCTTGCAGATCCAAAGTTCATAGCATCTCTGCTGACCCTCAGCCTAACAGAATTAGCACTGAAAAGGGAGTTCTGGCTCCTGCCCTGTTCACACTTCTAAAAGGAGGCAAGGGGCAGAGCAGGGCAGGTCTAAGCTATTAAGGTAATCACATTATCAATTTGGTAAGCAGGTTAGGAGACATTTTAAAGTACACCTCCAGTCATGGCCTACTCCCAGGAATGAGAGAGAGAGAAGAATGTCTAGATATAAATGTTTATATCATCCATCCTAATTCACTCCAAGACATCAGACTTTCATCCAATGTGATTCCATCATTAATGGTCGCTGCAAGGCAGAAACGGATTGATGCATGAGACTTGCTCTAGGGCCCCCGAACATTACCTTTATCCCATGCATGATAATGCCCCAATCACATTGGGGTAAGGGTTGGGGTGAGGAGGGGAGGGAGATAAAGAGAGGGGGGAAGTTTATTAACCTTTACCCTGACACGGCTTTATTTCCTTCACGTAAGCCACAAGGTATGCATTGTGTCTGTCTTTAGGTTTTTTTGCTTTGAATATTCCACAAAACTTACACCAAGGAATTTTATTGACCTATACTGAACACTATTACCCCCCCCCCCATTCCTTTCTTCACCTATTATCTGAACAATTCGTATAGTTTTGGAACGCCATCAAAATGACTACAATGTACTCCCATATAACACTTTGCTCCAAAACTCAGTCAACCACAAACCTCTCTTCCTTGAAACTCAGTGATTCATACAGATCATTTAGGATGACAAAATTCAGACGGGAAATGCTTTGGGCACCAAATCCTCTGAAATCAAATTTTATATCATCCTCTCCGTTACTTTGTTTACAGACTGTTGTTATAAAGACAAAAAAGCAATACATAGTCCCATATACTTACATTTATGTCACTTCCTTTTAGGGTGCATGATCACCTGCAGGTAGTACATTACTTGCAGTTTGTCTACATTTCTCACAGGTGAGGATACAAGATTTGCTAAGATTCTCGAGCAAACAATGACAGACAAAGTCTCAGGTTGTAGATTTCCTCTTTGTGAGCTGTGTGATTAGTCTAGATAATGTGACTTACACCGAAGAGTCCATTAATGAAAGAAATTGTACTTTTGTGAAGGTGGGCTTTGTCCAGCAGAATCGATATGACTCATGCATGCACTATGGTCTCAAAGTCAAAACGCATTACATAAGCTGGGTTGAAATGATAAAAAAAGAAGAGAGGCGTAATTGGGGCAGTTTCTATCATTAGCTCTTTGTTAAGTGTCCGATTCTCACGGAGGAAACGGGGCGAAAAGTAACACCACCTTGAGGTGAGTCACACGACACATCACACATCGCTTGGTAATATCTTCCCTCTACTTTTCATCTCACCGAGTCTCCTGATGATGCCACTGAGACAACCGCCAGGGAATCTTCAGAACACCGTTTAGCAAGGATGTCTCATAAGTGAGAATGGATGAGCTCATATCATCCCTCCCTTCCTCCAACCTCCTCCCCCCCCCCCCCCCCCCCCCATCCATACCCGTCCCAACCTCCCCAACCCCTTACGGAACAAGATAAGGATGATAGCAGGGGTGTAATGATTATTGTCATGCATAATTTCTTCAGGTACATGACGTCTGCCTTACCTAGGAACTGCTTCATTAATTCTGTTAGGTACTTCCAAATTGGCACCAATAAATATTTCGCAGGAGTTCCCGAGAGACTTCAAGACGTGATTCATACCAGCCAAGCACTGTCAGGCTGACGTCATTTCAAGTGAAATTCACCTGGTACATGTATGATACTTTTCCAATCAAATCACTGGATCGTTCCATTTCTTTCTAAATATTGTAGAGTAGCTCTAAAATGGAAAGAGTTTTGCATTATTTGAAACATCAAGCAAGAACAGCAAATTGGTTTCTGCAGATATTTTAGCTACTGTCATTGTAGCTAGACTGTATATTACATGATTTTTAATCAAAATCTGTGTCCTGGTAAAACCGTTTGACGTTGTCTTATCCCTTCCCACTCCCTTTCCTTTACTCCATGCTTAGATATCATGTCTTTATGGGTCTTGAATGGAGAATGTCATTTCTAACTTTTTGACATGACTAACTGTAACATGGACCTGTATTTTTATGCAGTCATCATTATAGCTAAACTCCCTTGGGCTCCATACTTAAATTGCAATTATCTTAAATGGGTCATAAATGCAGCATAAATGAAGCATTTTATTTTGGACTCTGCTCGATCATGTTCCCTTTTTTAAGATCCCACAGAATATATTTTTCTTAAAACGTTCAAAATCTCCAAAAATTAGTCACTGTTATCATTTTGTAACTGTTCAGATGAGTATGAGATCCCCCCCCCAAAAAAAAAAAAATCCACATCACAAAATATTCCAAGTGAATGGGGTTCCAAAGAGTGAGTTACATCAAGAAGGTACTAGGCGAGCTCGCCTAGTACCTCCTTGGTTACATGATGATTAAGTCAACTTCTTGTTGTTGTTGCTTCACTGTCCTGCGATGCCATGAAACCTGAGCGTACACAGCAACATCACTACTCAAACACTGATTTCTCCGGAATGCCGATGGAAGGTACCAGCGACTGCAGACGACAAAAGGCTGAGGAGTTTTTAATCTTTCTTTCTTTCTTTTTTTTAATGTATCCTCACTTTCCCCCAGCCATTCAATTAGGGCCAGTTGTATACCCCCCCCCCCTTCTGTCCAAACAGCGGAAAGGTGCGAGATCATCAGGATGCGTCAGATATTCATAAGAAAACGAATCGCTCCCTCTTTGTCCAATTCCCATCTCCCCCTCTCTCTCCCCCCCTCGTCCCACATTATGGGGAACGGGTCTAATTGGGCGTGTCCAACATCCAATTTCCATGTCCCAGCTCCCAAAAGATGGTGTAATTCGGCCCATCGGCTATTGCCTCAGCAATAAAGGACAGCGAAAGGAGGGGAAAAAATGTAGAGAAGTTATCTAGGGCACTGTGCTATCTGATGCTGATCATTGTACGCTTCTTGTTAAACACATTCCTTTGCTTATCTAGTCTTCTTTCAAGGCTTTCTTACTTTAGACTCATTACCCTCACAGTATGCCTTTAGTATCTTAGAACAAATTGGCTGAATATTTACTAACACACCAGCAAAAATATTCTGAGTTGCATGAAGTGCCGAACATTCAATAGCACCTTACTACAAAACTTGCATTAGAAAAATAACACACATGGACATAAGAATTAAAGGACAAGTTCACCTTCATAAACATAAGGATTGAGAAAATGCAACAATATTAATAGAACACATCAGTGAAAGTTTGAGGAAAATTGGACAGTCGATGCAAAAGTTATGAATTTTTTAAATTTTTGTGTTGGAACCGCTGGATGAGGAGACTACTACAGCTTGTGAGTCATATGCGTACAACAGTATAAAGAAAATATAAAAGAAAATTCAACATACTTTCACTTTTTTTGCATAATAAAAGAGCAATTGACTTGCCTCTTTCTAAAGGCAGGGGGAACAATATTACCCATAACATTTATCGGTAACGAGTCAGGGGGATGTGTACTTTTTTTCAAAAGATGGAATTTTGTGAAATTCTCTTTATATTTTCCTTATATTGTTGTACGCATGTGACATCTAAGTTATTCATACACTGCAGTAGTCTTCTCATCCAGCGGGTACTGCACAAAAACTTCAAAAATTCATAACTTTTGAACGGATTGTCTGATTTTCCTCAAACTTTCAATGATGTGTTCTACTAATATTGCTACATTCTCTCAATCCTTATGTTTATGAAGGTGAACTTGTCCTTTAAGATCGTTTCTCATTACAGAGAAAAGACATGTGCCAAATATTTGACTATCTACATTTTAGTCTGATAGTCATTCCATTGTTTATACATCATGTAAAAACCAGTTAGTATTTATATTTTTTTCAGTGTATAAGTGCAAAGACTTAATAGTGAATAATTCTTTTTGGGTGGTTAATCTCTGCAATACAAAGTATCTTTCACAAAGAGGCTTATTTCTGTTTAAACTCATCTGAACACATGATGACTTCTAACAATCCACTGTGTAATCGTTGCGTGGTTTTCATGTGATGACTTCTAACAATCCACTGTGTAACCATTGCGTGGTTTTCAAAATATTCCACAACTATACAGATGGTGTGCGGTTTAATGTGCATTATAAACTTCCATGTCTCATTGCACACACACACACACACACGCACACACCTTCTCTTTCCCTTTTTATCTCTTTGTATTTATCTACCTCTTCTCCCTTCATCTATCCATTTTTATCTTTCTATCCATCTTTCTCTCTATTCATATCTATCTCTTTTTCTCCTAAACTCTTAGCTCTCTCTCTCTCTCTCTGTCTATCCTATGACAACATTAAAAAAAAAAAATCTTTCTTTTTTTTTTCTTTCCCAAGCCTTTTATAATCTTATCTTATGCGCAAAGAATGTGATAACAACTGAAATTTCTTCATCCCTTATCTAATCCACTATGGTAGACGACGTACTGGAAACACAATCTATTTTGTAATATTCATCTATCAGTGGAAATTCACCATCAATTATCTTCACTACCACTTTTTTGAGCTTGGCATGCATGATGTTGAAAATTGCACAGAAATTGATGCATTTCAGGCTACCTTAAAAAACACATATTTACTTTGTGCATGAATTAGGCCTACTCAGTTCACCTACCTACAATATGATGGAATCTTATGTATTTTGCCAAGGGAGAGCAAAATCGACTGATATAGAGACATACATCATATACGACTCGGGACATGCAACATAAAAACATCGTCAATTGTCATATCAATAACTTCTTGACAAAGAAAATAATGAATAGCATTCGTCAGTCAGGTCGTGCCTGATAAAGCATCAAACCTTTTCAGTAGGAATATCATTGACTGAAAGATGTAACACAAACTTGTCATGATGCCCACAATATGGAGGGCGGTCGGGGGGGGGGGGGGGGTATATTAGCATCATCAAGGGTAATGCTGTCATGCAGTTTTGTTGTAAAAAATGTCTTGAAATCTTCCAGTCAGCAGATTTCAAAAGGGCAATACATGATTCTCGAAATGACTCATGACAATCTGAGTGAAAAGCTTAGCAGGTGAGTGCTAATTGACGTATACCATACCACAGTTGAGAAACCTATTGTTACTTTTATATACCTTGTATCAAAACAGATTTTCGGTTTTGCCAAAATTTCAGAATGTCATTGTCACATCTGCCAATCAAATGTGAGTATTTTAGGTGTTTTGTTTTGTTTTGTTTTTTTTTTTTTGGGGGGGGGGAGGAGGGAACCAATAATCGATACCATGAAAACTTGTGCGATTCATGAGAATTCCATTCATTAAGTTTGGATTGATGCATTTTATTGGCCACTTACAGCGGACTTATGCTATTCAAACCGAGTCTTCAGTATCTCTCTTCACATGAACATATCAAATACAATACATCATTAAAGTAGAAGGTAACATTTTACTACGAAACAACATTGCACAAAATCTGACATGTTAAGAAATTTTAAAAAAAAGAATAGAAACTTGAAATGTCAAATTATAAATGTGAAGGGAAACACAGGTTATAATAAAAAAAAACACCAACTCAGAACACTGCTTATTCAAAAAGCACAGCTTGCGCTTTGAACTGAAAAGAAAATTAATTCTATCGTAACATGATGGAAGAATATGTAACATGTAAATATGATATGATATTGTGTAATGATGTAAAGCATGAACACATAGTACATGGAACTGAAATGAAGAATATGAAGCAAATTGGCAACATAACATATGCAAATCTAAGATAAATAAATATTACAAAGAGAAAACTATAGGCAAAAAAACAAACAAATGATGTATAATGCCAAGCAAAACGAGAAAAAACAGCAAAAATGTGTGAGGTGTTGTTGGAGTGCAATCAGTAAGGTTCAAGAATATTGCACCATGAGTCATGCAGATAATACTAGATGGTATCTTATGGGATCAACGCACAAAAACAGAGTTATACATATTCATGATTAGTGGTCTTGATGATTGCAGTGGTTCAAGAATAGTGAATTATAAAACAAATCTGTGTATGTGTGCACATGTGTCTCTTTAAGTCTTAATACAAATGACATGCAGTGTTGGTCAATAATCAATTAGCATTTATTATTAATTCCTACCACAACCATATAGTGGATAAAAACTTGTTTAAAACACCATCATTTTTTATTTTTTATTTTTAAATTTGATTCTATACTTTGCCCTAAAAGTGGGTGAAAAAAGGAAACTTCATTGTATTTTGATGATTGATGTTAAGCAAGCAAGCGTTAAATGAAAGCTCAAATAAAACAGGGCTTCTCTTCTATTTTGGCTGAAATATGCTTCCGAAGCATTAGCTGCTTTGGCATACAAATGTATATCTAGTTACATAACTTTAAATATAACTAGGGCTTGATACTCAGAGTTTTCTCTGGCTGTCCCTTTTGAGCCACTACAATCTTTCAATTTGGAATTTGGTGGTCTGAAAAAGAAATGTACCTGCCCAAAATAAAAAAAAGAAATAAAAATTTTCATTCTAAATTTTAGCTGCCCGACTGGGCCACCAAAAGTGAACCTTTTTCTGGAAATTTGGTGGCCCGAGATCAATTTCTAGTGGACCCTAGCCAATGGGCCACGGCTATAAATGTTGAGCCCTGATACAACAATTATCATAACACATGCAATTTCTACTGTTATATTTCCACTGTAGATTAGGCATATTTTTGTATTCAATTTTGGAATTGACCTATAGGGACACTGCTATTCACTGTCTAAGAGTTTACCAGTATATCGCTTGCCCATTGTATTGGTTTGATGATAGCAATGACAAAAAGCACCTCAGGAAAATAGCCCCCCCCCCCCCAAAAAAAAAAAGGCACTTCAAATCATTATTTTGCTCTTATTCAACCAAAAATTACGATAATTACTTTGACTGGACATGAATTACAGCTACACAACTATGACTGTTGCATGATAAGGAACCTGGCTAAAGAGAAAATTTTTACTTTAATCATAACTACCAGTAGCTTATCTGATGCCATGTTTATCAAAAGCATACTGAAACAGCAATTGCAAGTGCACAAATTGCACAAATTTTACAAATGTGAAACAAGAACCGATGGCAATACTGTATGAGGAAGTCAGATTTGCGACAACAGAGTGTATCTGTGTTGGTGACTTGAGTGACTTTGGCTTTGGCACAACACTAAAGGAAAAGGAAATAGATTAGACCACAACTGAGAAGGCGTAAAAGGGCATCAGAACAGAAAAAAAGCAGCAAAACTATGAGGGCAATATATTAGACAAACAAATCGAGATAACCACAAAATAATAATTGACACAATTAAACAGAGAAAATAAGTGAGCAATGGCTACAGTACGTGATAGAGATATGGAAACAGGTAGAATGTGTTAATTTCCAGGAAAAGCGCGCGACTACCTCTAGCGTTGCTGAGCTCGTGATGGCGCTGTGACGTTTTAGGCGGCGGAATGGGCGGTGGCCCTGTCAATAGGTCAAAGGTCACCAAGCCAATATACCCAGTTAGCAGATGCAGCAGGAAAAGATAATAGAAATATGAGGAAAAAATATATTTTCTTGTAAAGACATAAATATTAAAGAGTTTGTTACAGAATCAACTTTTTTTGACAAGATTTCACACATACTCAACAGTCAGAGAAACCCCATGTCAAAAGATGTCATGAAACACCAATGGCTTTTAATATAAAGGTTTTGAAAATTATTACTGAAAGAAGCAGAGTGTGAAAAACCTCTCCCAAGCACAATTATGGCTGGCATGTAGATTGCTAAACTCGAGCATTTGCGGCAAATGTTGCAACATCTACCTGTGTCATTGTAAAGGCTTTTCCATCATCAAAAAGATCTCATTTGTTAAACTTGTTAATAAACTTGTTTGATGCCTAGAAGGCTTTTTTCCCCATTGAATGTCTCAAGAGCAAGTAATAAATCATTATATCTATGATTGATAAATCTCAAACACGTTTTAACAGCTAGTCACAGTTAGCAGAGTTTTGAAGTCTGAGTCTGTTTTTTGAACATTTGACCTCTGAATTATAGTTGGAAAGTGAAGAGCACAGCTTCAATTTTGATTCACTTTTAGGCCAACAAACTCACACTCTCTGTGAAAACATACATGTACCATGGCACATGCATGCGTGTGGGTACTTTTGCATAGATGGGTATTTATAGCTGTGCATTTTGACTGACAGGCTACACAGTATACAGCAAGCTACCCATGGAATCCCCAGTGTGGTTTGTGTGGACGCTCCATTCGGCATCCGAACAGCCCATAAACTCGATCGCAATCGCAAAATGTATTTCGTAGATGTGATTTCAAACAAGATCTTTTGTGCTGCCAGAAAAGCCTCTATTTTGTGTCACAATCTCACACCATTACATCGAGAATGCTACTCAATGCGATGCTGGCACACACTTGAAGCCTTTGCACATGAATCACCTTTTCTCCTTCGTTGTCTTCCGAGACTGAAAATGGCAAGCCATCAATGTCTCGAACTCGACTCTAACAGCGAGCGTGAAGGAAGATGAAGCATGTGGGACTATTATCGTGGCATCCTCCAAGGTCAGTTCACTAAACAATTTACAAGTCCCCCGTGAGATTATTACCATCCCCTTTGGTATCAAATTGATGAACACTGCCACACAGTACAAAAATTGTTTCACTGTTGACATATCAAAGAATTTCTTCCATGCAACCTACCCCTATGTTCCTTTAATCACTCAATGTCAAAACTTGGTGAATTTTTGCCCAAAATATTTAAATAATTACCAAAAAAAAAATACTGTTATCATACTTGTGCATAGTTACACATGTACACATTGATCAAACAAACATGTTGCTTTAATATTTGGACTAGTGAATTATTAAGCAATGAACATGATTCTGATAAAATTTCATGCAACATGATTCATGATGATATATTGACTGCTTTCACAGATGCAGCAGAGTTTTGTTACTGGAGAATGATATTAGTCAAACATCCACTGAATCTCTGTCAAATACAAGTATAACACAGCATGCGATGTAACATGCCATTTCCAAGAAGTACCAAAAGTTACTCCCATCAAAATGCAGATATAGCAATCAGTACTTTTGCTCATCTTTCACCTGACATACAGTGTATGTAGAGCAATGTGGATTCATCATTCTTTGAGTTACATTGTATGTCTGCACCAGCACTTTATTTTGCAACATTTCGACATCCATCATATTTCATTAATATGCAGCATTGCAACATTCATTGGGGATGAGGGGGAGGTTTTTTGATGATGTAGCAGACTTTTGCAATCCTGTATTCAATATAGCAGTCATCTCTACAATTAAACACAAATTTTCTGACATTTTCTGCCAATAAATAATAAAAAGTAGTAATAATAATAATTATAATAACAATAACAATAATAATAATAATAATAATTGCATTTACATGACGCTCTATACTGGTGTTTCTAAGCGCACAATAAACTTTTCTTCACCAACTATCTCACTGTTTAGTCTAATTCCAATGCTGAAAGATTTTTCTTCTCTGGCCAAAATAAGAATGAGTTTTTCTTAAATTTGCAACAAAGAATTGCACTGTATCTTACTGTTAGTGTTTAAATCATCCTTTCCACCAGATCTGAAAGAGGAAAAGAGACTTGCTGCACACATACAAAACATTCAGCCTGGAATTAGGCTAAACAACAGATAGACTGGAATTAGGCTTAATACATGTAGCACTGCGAAATTTGAAAGAGAAAGAGAGAAAAAAAGCCATAAAAGAAAAGACTTCACCTTGATATTTGAAAAGCACAGCTTTGAGAAAGAGAAGCAGTTCAATATGATTCACAGCAGAGCGCTAGTGTTATAACATTTTTGTTGCTGAAGACGTAGCACTTATGACAAAATAAATTCCAGGTTAAAAGCTGAAATTTGTTTGCTTGTTCCTGTGCAAGTCAGGTGCACTTACCTTTTGCCGTTCCTGCTGGTTTATAATAGCCCGTAGGTTTGGGCAGTGTCGGGGGTGCCACACCTATTGGGTCAGCGGGTTAGTGTTTTGTTCGACCAATGGATGATGCAAGCGTGCAGGGCGGAAAGATGCACAATCAGAGAAGGGAGAATGGAAACAAAGACAAAGAAAAACCAGATGATTAACGACTAAATCTACTCAAACATTCTACACTACACTGGTCAACTATCAACAACATTCAATGCTATCAAATGAAATGTGTTTGGCTTGTTTTATATTTTTTTAAGAGTGTGTGCGTGTGCAAAGGGGCATTGTAAGCCTAGATAGATGATACACTGCGTAGCACGAAGTGCAGAACTATCTAGCACCCAGCAGAAGATACGCCAGAGACTTTATACCGTATGTCCCCCCCCCCAAAAAAAAAAAAAAAAAAAAAAAAAATTACAACAGGACCCTCTGCAATGATAACTTAAAAACAGTAAATCAATCCTACAATTTCAGGGTATGAAACTATAACTCATTGCCCATATCTTACCAAAAACCCCATTCGATTTGCTTCAGTGGCCAAAGAGAAATGAGGAATTATGTAGAGTATGTCAGGAATCTCTTCCCTCCAAGTTCTGTCCATTGAGTTCACACATTAATAAGCAGTTCCAGAGCATCCAAGTGCTATAAAGCTTGACATCATGACTCATGACATGCTTTACAACAATCCATATTTGTCTGTGACCACTTAACCAAATTGAATGGGGTTTTCTGCAAAATAGAGCTAGGATGTTGTATTTTAAGACCCTGAAGTAGCATTAAGACAGTTTAATCATATTGCAAGTTA
Organism: Diadema antillarum; assembly: GCF_040938485.1. Taxonomy (NCBI): domain Eukaryota; kingdom Metazoa; phylum Echinodermata; class Echinoidea; order Diadematoida; family Diadematidae; genus Diadema; species Diadema antillarum. The sequence continues at coordinate 857,505 of NW_027271446.1, forward strand.
TCAATGCAAAAATCTGATTGTAATTTTTTGGGGGGACATACTGTAGGCCTATATGACACATCTTGATACACCTGCCTGACACATTCCGACATCACACGACTATTATTCAACATGGCCAACTACACCCAACAGTGAACCAATCTATGGTAATATAGCCTACTCTATAGGTATTCATACAGTACATGTACACATAACACCGTGTAGTTTTCCTAGATCACCTTTGACTCGGCATAGCAATGCAAGCATGCAGCTGCCATTTCAAAAGCCTGTCTCTCCTTCTACTGCACCCGCTCACACACCGCTGCAAATTTCAAAACGTCCAATACACACATTAAACCACAACGAGCCACACTTCCACAAACTTTTACTCACGTTTTTCCTTCCTATTCATCACAAGGAGGTCTCCCAACGTGAAGTGGTATACCACCAAGAGGAGAATATCCACCACCTCGGACTCCAAACACACCCCAGAACACCACTCGGAAGAGCGGCGATACACACCCTCATCCAAAGCTGGTCCTTTATAGGTCACACCAAACTACTGTAGTAATCTCAGCATCACCAATCAAGAGCCGCAAAGAAGTCGGGAGTTTCTCCGAGCTCTAACCTCCCCACCCCCACCCCCTTTTCTTGGTTCAGTCATCCCCCTCAACTGGGCAATAAAAAAGACCAAAAAGATAACAAAAACAACCCAATAATCTGTCAGAACACCGATTCTAGTCCCAACATTCCATCTGCATCAAATTTCAATTTCCATTCGCGCTGGATTGTCGCGCCTCCCAAAAGACCTGGCTGGTAATAAAGGGAAAAAGGAAAATTCGTTTCAGGATGCAGAAGAGGGTAAGGGCACACACGGTGGAGAAGGAGAGGGTTGTGGGTGTTTTTTTTTTTCCTAAACTGTACCGAAATTTCTAAAAATTTTGACCCTTTAGGGGTCTAGTCAGTTGTATCAGCCCCACGTCTGCATACCACGCATTCTAGGTCAAAACACATTGGAAAAAATATGAAAAAATAATAAGAAAAAAAAGGCAGGTTGTCAAAGGGCAGATTAGCCTCTATTTCAGACAGTAGCTGTATATTACTACTGTGAAATTCATAGACAAGAAGGTATTGAGACTGGCTGGTTTCATATTCAGGGTTACTCATGGTCACTCTTATCCCTTGTCAATACTATACATCTACTTTGGGCCTAACTCTTATATGAAAATGAATGAATGCATATAACATGATTTACAATGACTGACATGAATTCTGCTCCATTGTCTCCAACTTCTAAGATGAATTCACAAACAAAAGAAGAGAATCTAGTCTTTTTTTTATGCCACATAATTTGTAACATACATTGTACATTTTGGCGTGAATATACATTGTACATGTACATCAGGGCTGCCAACACTGGAAACTAGTTGAGAGTGAGACTCCCATAGGCCAATGCTATAATTTAGGAGTCAAAATGAGTGAGATCAATAGAAATGCATGCAAATGAAATAAAGTTTTAGAGTGAGAAAGGACCAAAATGCGTGAGTCTCACGCTCAATGCGTGAGAGTTGGCAGCCCTGATGTACATGTACAACAGTTTGTAGGTCCTACACTCTTTTTGTACGCTGGGAACTTTGGCGATGAATGTGAACAAGAGATGATGTAGGCCAACAATGTGAGGCTCTGGGGCACACACCACACCAGAAAAGAAATGGGCAAAGTTCACGTTTATTTTGAAATCCTGTCAGAAACATGAGGGCAAAGTGTAGCATATTAAAGAAACACGGCCATGACAGAAAATGTTGAGGCTCCACATGAAATATTAAAGGGACTGTAAAGTACTGGTTGAGGTGGGGATTCATGTTTTGAACATTCCTAAGTGAGATAATGAGAAACTTCTTATGCAATATGAAAGAGCATGTAATTTTAAGAAGGATTCAACATTTATTTGATGAAAATTGGTTTTCAAATGGCTGAGATATATATAAAAAATAGTGATACCGGTAATAATAAAAGGCGACAGGCCACGCCTTTTACTAGGATCTCTTTGTTTCACCTTGTTTTTGGATATCTCAGCCATTTCAAAAACGATTTTCATCAAATAAACTTAAGATACCCCTTAGAATTGCATGCTCTGTGGCATCTCATAGAGTGGTATCTGAATATCTCGCAAAACATTAGAAGCTAAATCCTCACCTCAACCAGAACTGTACACACCCTTTAAAAGGTGCTCTGAAAGCATGTAGACCTTTGCTGAGGTACAACTGTACTGTAGCTCATATCCCCCCAAATATCTTGCAATTGATGAAATATTTCAAGTTATCATTTATTCCTTGCCCATCTCTCTAACCAAATTTCTAAATAGTTTTTATCAAAATCAGTTTGCAGTTTTTGCAAAGATTTGCGGATGGCAATTAGAACAGAAAAATATCAGCTCAATTTATCCTACTTGGCAGAGGTTATACACAGTCCTCTATAAAAAAAATGTCCTCTCAAAGACTTATGAAATTATTCATAATTACAAATTCTACCTCCTTTACATGATGATTCAAGACAAGATTTAATAAAATATTGAGGAAAAAAACAAACACAATTCTGTATCATCATCCTCGCCGAGCCGACAGTAGACTAAAAATCTTTGGTCTCGTGTTCTTCTAAAAACGTGTCATCCAGTAACAGACTCTACACAGCAGGCAGGATTGTGAGTGAGACTACAACCTCAAATCCTCGTGACATTTCAGAACTCTGCACAGCTGCTATGTTCCACACTGCCAGATTTTAATATCGGGTGCCAATAGAAAATCTGGGTCAGAAGGAACCACAGGCGCACTGGCAAATAACATTGTAGTTGAACAGCTTTACAGGTTCAGGCGGTCTGAGTCAATGTAGTTCATATCTATTTCCACCCAAGTCTCTGAATTTTTACATAACATTTACATCATTTCCAGTTCTGACCAGCAAGAAAATCTTCTTACCTGTAAAACTACAGTGCAGGGCTACTGACATTCGCATAAATTCAAAAACAGTGCTATTCCAAAGAGCAACCATTCTCATTTATGAATGCTGTGATATTTCTTGGTATTTCTGGCAAGTAAGCCTATTGCATAATATGCATATCTCCAACGGGAACTGGGAACAAGAAAAACACCACTGTACCACTGGCGGTATTTTGCAGGCACAGTTCACACTCGACTCTTGCAAGCATATTTTGCGTGAACTTTAAATTACCATCTTAAATCCAATGGTATTTTGCAATATACATTGTATATTTCATTGTGTAGGGCCTATTTTGTGGTGTATTGAATTATTACTTCATTATCATTTTTCATACAATGACTGCTTGTAAAAGCACAATGTCTTTAATATCTGACTCGTACGGTACAGTGTACACACGTTTCTATTAACCTGTTGAGGACGGACTGATTTTGCTACAACACGCATTTCCCATAGACACCTGCCCAAGTATAATCGGGACTTGTCTTCAACGGGTGTATGTTCTACAAAAGGTACCTGGGTTCTCAAACACTAAAGGTGCAATTGACCGTTTAATCAAGAATGCATGAAAAAATTAAAGATTATGAAATTATAGGCCTATACGTTCACCTGAATCCATACACATATGCCTATGTCTGTGCAAAACACCCCAGTAACATGCTGTCACATAACTGCACGGATCTTTTAGTAGAAAAAAAAAGACAAAACATGACAATTTTTGCTCTTTGGTAGTAAAAATGTCTCTATCACCATGTCTTATCAACAGCTAGACTGGAAGCTGAAGCCATTAGCTGGGATGGAGTGTCCCTGATGGCTCTTGAATTGCTCTACAATCTGTAACCTAAGTGGCTTGGTGATGACTGTCATATTTCAATTGGTAACAAGGCATGTGTATGACTGTAGGGCCCTAATACACTTTGTATCTACATCTCATGTAGATTGGTATTTTATTATCAGGCACAATCATTTATTTGATCAATCAGAGTGGCCCTGTCCTTTTGATTGGACAATCTGAGTGCACAGTCATATTATATTTGAGTACCATACCTTTTATGTTTAAACATACTTGTTCTTCTGATCTGTTCCATGTTCCTTTAAGTTACGTTTTGTTTTTATACATGTAGCACTTGGAATTCCAATTTCATGCAATATATCTGTACCACTCGAGTTCTATTCCCAGGCATCAGAAATTAACAGTTTTGGCAAATCAATTCTTGCAAGGCGATGCGAACACTGGTCTAACCTGATTTTTTTTTTTTTTTTTTTTTTTTTTGCAAATTTTCGCGATAATTTGCCTGTGCAGCATGGCGGAGGTGAACTGCACATGAAGAAACAACTTACATTTTTAAAATCCCAAAATGCAACTTGTCATACTGGGTCTGCACAATTGGGTGGCTGAGGTCATGCTCTGGTCATTGTTTTGATATGGATTGTGCAGTCTGGAGATTCAAAGTGCTTCATTTTCCATCTGAGTGATCTTTTTACCGTGTGTGACAAGAGGCAAATAAACTCAATTTTTGCATCACAAGCACCGATAACCCTTGTGTGTGAATACGGCTCTTGTCAATCAAGCTCAGGGCAAGCTCTCCGAGCATCAGGAACAAAATTTGCTTTGAAGGTATTTCTAAAAGAAGTTGATAATATACTGGTCTATTTATTGCTACGCTGGAACTTTCCACAGTAACCTCTGCTCCCCATGAATCCAACTTTGGGAATAAAATATGATGCATGTATAGTTAATCCTGCAAATACATTAACTTCAATAATAGACTGGAAGAAGGTGTTTCTGCAAAGTAAAATACAATCATCCACTTCTTATTCTATAAAACTAAAAAACAATAAAACAAAAAAACGATGAGCTAGAACATCAATAACTTTTGCAATTTTATCATAGGCCTATTAAAAGGACAATAGACTTCCCCCTGCAGAAACATTCGGCCACTGCACATTACAAAATTAATAGTCATGCTTTGAAACAAAGAAACAAAACCAAGGACTTTGGCATTAACTGATGTCACAGCTTTCATTTGATAGTGACAGAAATAATTTGCAGATCATGTATGGCACCAATCTACAATTGTGCAGTTTCATATTCAGTTCCCCATTTATGCCAACTTTACACAGCTTCATTCCCCCACATCACATCTGTTTTTAGAATTCCACTTGACTGCTACTTTACAATTGTAAGAACAGTATTCAGTTTTCAGTTCCTCAATCTATCACACCAGATGTTTCGCTCTCGCCCACTTGAAAACACTCCCTGCATCAAGATTTTGTTATTGAGTGGTTTGACAGAACAAATGCTTCTTTAAGAGCCCAATAGCAGATGATACGATCAAGTACCTTTATGTGAAGTACCGGTACATGTATATGGAATCATTACTATATCCTCGTCTGTTTGTAGGGAATATAAAGTAGATTGAAAGCCATGATTAAAGGCAAGATCACAGTACTTACAGAATGAAAGAGAATGTGTTAAAATAGCATTAGTACATTATATTTTCTCAGCATTTGATAGAGGCATGATTGGAACAAACCCCACAGTTGATTAGTTATAGCCCTATATTTCTTATTAGAAATCTCTAAAGTTAACTTCTAAGTGCTCTTTATTTAGAGTGACATAATACTGATAGCAGTACTGAAAGCTTGTTTGTGTACAAATTGTACCAAATGAACTTTCATGCCAAATTCTAAACAGAGTACGCAATGAGGATGACACACTGATTGAAGAATTATAAAATTGGTTTTAAAAAATCCTGTCTTGCATAATTGTATCCACACATTTTTACATATATATAGAGAGCAGGTTTAGAAATTGTTTGAAACCTTGTTTGGGCATAAGAAGATAGAGCTACATGTATAGTACTCATTTACACTGTCTGCAGCACTCTGAGTTTTAGATTCTGCCCTGAGCTCTGAATTGGACTAACAAGAAACAGATTTAAAGGTACAGGAAAGGAATGCAAGGCACGTACGGGCAAATTGCACTTTTGCAATCCAACCCTTACATTCTGCTTTCATTCACTCAAAATAATTCAAGAGCCATAAGAGCCTCAACACACATATATGGAGGAAGAGGAGGAAGAGGGGATAAAATAACAGTTTCAATAGATGGATTTTCTACTTTGACCACTATTACTTCCACTTGGTTGGAAAGGAATGAGAACAGATTTACTCTGCAGCAAAGATGCCAGCATTTTACAGAATAATCAAGATTTATTCTTCAGAAGGTTCTTCACTCTCCAGTATCCTAACACAAAAAAAAATGCATGCTATAGATCACAATAACCTGTAGGCAGGCTGCAGCATATTGATGAGGAAATATAAATGAAAGGACTTCCTTGCCACTGTACAAGAATGGAATCACAGAACTTTTTAAATATACATTGCATATATATTTTTTTTTTGGGGGGGGGGGTGGACAAATGGCAGTTCATTAAATGATGGGACATGCTTCATTCTCGAGTCTTTTAGGTTCTTTACATCACATGTCAGACATGTATCTGTTCTGAGAAATCACACAAAACATAATTTGCAGGCATCATACCAGTTTTATGGGCATATGATAACCGAAAGGAAAAAAAAATCTGAAAGTGATTCACAAGATGATTTTGTGCAAGTGATTCCATTCAGCATTGTAGATTTGATTTGGGACTTTGAATGTCTCTAGAATATGAACATTCCGACTGGTCAACATTGTCATACTTTCAGTTGTTTTTATAAAATGAAAAACCTTCAGTTGTATTTTTACAAGACACAATACACACAATGAGACCACATTGGAGGAAGTTTATAGAATGAAGAAAGTAAAGAGGATGTCTGAAGTATCTTAGAGTATACCAGAGGATCAAAATGTGGCTCCTGCGACATTAACGAATGTTGCACGTTGCCATGTTACACAAGACAACCATGGTATTAAAACTAACAAGAAAACAGTAGTCGGGCTATAGGGCAGACGGTAAAGGAAGTTTTGCTGGTACTGGGTCATGATATGGCGGATGTGGTCCACCCCAGTCAGTTTCTCATGACATCCAATCAGGAAATAATAGCAGGAAGCCCGTCACTGTAATACGCACCACACTGCCGCTGCTCCCACACATCAAAAACAAAGTCATCCAAATATGACAAGGAAGGAATTCTTTGAAACGAGAATATATATCCCTACAGATGATATGTTTAGCGCCTGAGATGATTGCCTCATATTTGGGTGTTTGTTCACAGTCCAAGACAAACCCTTAAGAGCTTCCGCTATTAAAAGCATTAGTACTTCCTTTTTTCCTTCCATTTGTCAGTTTATTTGATATTCAATTTTGTCCACAGCAGAAAAAAACAAACAAACAAAAGTATAGTTCTTCTTCTTCTTTTTCTTCTTCTTCTTTTCCTTCTTTTTCTTTTTCTTCTTATTATTATTCCTCCTCCTCTCCTTCTTCTTCTGCTTATTCTACTGTTTTCTGTGATTCTTGAATAAATCATGTGCCATTTGAGAGAAATATCTAGGTAAAGTGGAGAACACATGATTCACTTGCCCAGACACTACCCACAACTTTCTACGTCAATGTAGTTGACAGTGAGAGCTGCAGGAATTTTGTTGTAAAGGTGACTAAATGTCACATCCGTGTATGCATTGCAAATGCCTAAGAGTCATTTCAGGATCCATGATTCATTGTGTAATTGCCTAAAAAAAAAAAAAAAAATGAATGATCAAAGACAAGAATCTCAATATGAAAGGTCCTACACTGTATGTACACCTTCATAGCAAGCAGTAATTCTGAAAGCTTTGGAAGTGAAAAGAACTTCAACATAGTACTTTATGCGAATGTTTGTCAGTATCTACACATCTCCTTTTAAATTCTGGTGTTCCGTATAAAGAGATATGCCACACAAACCAATTCTCTTAGGCTAGCAGGATATTATGTCAAGGATATAGGTTTGTTTGGTTTTTTTAGTCCAGACTCCTGCTATATCACTTTCTTCCACTTGTGTGGGTGGGCTTCTTCGGCTCAATTTCAATTCAGTTTGACTACCAGGAACTATCGGTTTAATAAGAATTGTGAAAATATATCACATAGAGGAAGAGAATCAGCCAGTCACTACTACATTGTATTTGATCATTATTGAAGTGTTTTATTGGTACATTACAAAATCATCCATGAACAACATTGATATAGAATAGCTAAATCTGTGGATTTCTCTTGTACTACCAGCATACAATTGGAAGCTAAATATTGCAAAAAATTCTGCACAGTCCATGGAGTTTTGTTACGCAGCAAGGATTTCTGTCAATCAAACATATCGTGTCTAGGTTCAGTTGTATAAGGTATAGAAACTGACAATGAATACTAATGTAAGGGAATAAGATGTCTCATTTATTAAAAAAATACTTACAAAATTTTGTGAAAGAGGAGATTTGGGCCTACACTGTGATGCTTTTGTTGACACTGTGAGTTTTTATTGACAAACCTTGACCTATATGATTCTCAGTGAGTCATACAAATGTATATCATTCATTACAAACAAAATAATTCAGTCTCCCATGTACAATGTAGGAAAACTATTTGGGGCAATTGATACTACACTGGGTTCCTGACATTAACACAAAGGAGCAAACTTTTACCATAAATTCAAAACTTTTATCTTCAAACATCAGTATCACTGAAATGTAGAACAAATCAGCCATTTCTCAAATCTGTTCTTGCCCATGGATCAAAAACAAAGTGCTCAGAGATAATCATAGTACAATCACTGCCATATTTGGGCATTCCCAGAGTAAAATTCCAAACCGATGACTGTGAGGCAGTCAGTGGTTGTCGAGGTCAAAGGTCAGATGTTGTCTGCGCCCCACGGACCAGTAGGGTTCACTGCAGTTCCACGCAGGGATCTCAAGTCATGACCGCCTCGACTGCCGATTCCCTCTAGCATTCTACAAACCCTGTTGTCTCTGGGCAGATTCCATTTTGTATATTGATTATTGTGTGTGTGTATGCATGTTTGCGTAAGTGTATGAAGAAAGAAGGGTCGAGTAAAGAGTATCGTAACTGTGGGTGGATGATTTGTCATGTTTAACTAAAAATGTAACACTCAAATAAAGAATGGAGTCTGCCAGGGGCCCGAATTGGTGCTGGTGGAGTGAAAGGCGGTCCGGCTGGCATGTTCGCGGGCTTGTCGGCGGTTTGCCTGGGACATCTCTCGTAATCCTACATTATTTTGCTTAAGATGATTTGTGAAAATGGGTGACAGCTCCTATTTGTGAAATACTTGGTATGGCTGCTTTTTTTGTTTTGTTTTGTTTTGTTCTGTTTTGTTTAATTTTTTGTTTAATTTTTTTTTTGCTTTGATTGTTTTCATTTTATGTATGATTTGTTTTTGAAAATCAATTAAAAAAAAGAACTTGTAAAAAAAAAAAAAAAAAAAAACCTGTTGCCTCTGGAGCTTGTTATACCCTTGAACTTTTAGAAGTCAATCATCTTTATCAGGGAGATGGGGGCTGACCAAACCTCCCCCATTTTAGAGTAGCATGTACACAGACCGTTCGTGTAGATTTTAATTCATGGATATTCCTTTGCCTACTGTATTAAAGCTTTAATAGTAATAAACCTTTTTATTCACACCCTCTCCGTCCAACATATTGTTTCAGTAATGTATTCAAATTCCATGCATGATTTGTACACTATATAAGTTGCCCATATCAACCACAAAGCTTGCCCAACCTAGCAACTAAGTGAATTCCTGCTTCAAAGGACTTGAAAACTGTACTGCAAGCTACAAATTGTATCATAAACCTTTTTGAGAACAGTCTTTATGCACATCAACATGTATGCACAACACACTCACATAACACATGTAACACAATATGAACTGGCTTTACAATGTACACATGTACAATTGTAGCTCAGCTGTAGTGCCCCAGCCCTGTGAGCAGGAGGTGACGTGGGTTCAAATCACAGGCTATAGTCCTTTCTTTTTTGAGCTTTTGGTTTTCATAATAATACAGATCAAGCATAGGATCTTAATATTCAAGGAGAATAACAGCAACAAAGTAAATCTCTATAAATGTGATTTATATGCAAGAAAAGGCTGATGGAAAAGCTCATTGCCAGAGTTATTGAGAGATGGAACATGAACAAATTTAAATACTTTTTCTACCAAGATAATTTTCGCGGCATGAAATTTTCACGAAGTGGAGCCGACACTGACAGCCATTTCGTGGCAGGAAATTTCTGCGAACTGTCACTGGCATTCAACGCATAGTATAGTACAAGAACTTTCACATTGCATTTTAATTTCGCAAATCTTGACCCTCGCAAAATTCACAAAATTAAAATGCATGCAAACATTCACCGTTCTACAGTACTTTTGATAGTAAACCAACCAACTGAACAATGCCCTTTGCACACACTCCTTACTGCAAATGCTTGAACCATAGAGAATTCTCCATGGAAACGTACACGTAGTTTACATGCCGGCACATCACAACAATCAAAATGACAACACAACTATTAAGATTCTAGCTAGAGGTACCGTATGTAAGTCACATTTCACTTTCATTCAGTTTCATTTATCCTTGCAAACTTTCTTTCAAAAGTGCAGTTGGTGCAATTCCATGCATGTGATACTAGCACAGACTGATACCAAACTCAAATACAATCTTAAAACTGTGCTCGAAACAAATAGTATATCAGAAAAACATGCAGATGATGGTGTTAAGTGACAACAATTTGTGCTGGTGTACATAATACAGAAGGCTTCGTCCTGCATACAAAGCTAAATTCTAACTCTTTTTTTCTCTCTTCTTGCTTTCATTCTCATTTTTTTTTCAATCAACGTGCACTTCAGTTTAGCTTTAAAATTCATAATGCAAGCTTAAGTCAACATTTAGCAATCAATCTGTAAAAAATATGAAATTTTAATATTCCAGTGGACCATTTTAGGCTTTGGGGGGATCTAAATTTTAGATGGCATCCCATTACTTGTTCAGTACCATTCAAATTCACATTTACAGGTCAGAATACATTCTATATTAAAGTGCCACATGTGGTAATCAAGCTCCATCTTATTCTCTTTTGTTTTCTTTTTCTTTCTTTCTTTCTTTTTTTTTTTGGGGGGGGGGGGAAGGCACTTAGTGTTTTGATTTCTGCTTAACTGAATATCTTTTGTGGCAGTGCAAAGACTTGGCATGTACAATGTACAATCACAATGTGCAACAAGGGTCAACAAAACTCAACAAAGAATGGAAAAATTTTCTTGCTCTACCACAACAATAGATCTAGACGTGATGGATTACAGACATGTAACAGTGATCCTCATTAGCCATGCATCAGATGGGGTACACAATCACAAGTTCACTTCACACGAAATTCCTAATCCTTAAGTTTAGCACAAAGTTTTCAAGTTTGATGATGATTAGCTTCTAGTTTAGACCCATTCTACATTATGCACTAAAAAAATCTGCAATCTTACAGAATAGGTAATGTTTAGAACCCCGAGATTTCTTAGGGTTTACGCTCAGTATCAACATGCCGTGAGGGGGTCCCCACTCGTAGCTTAGAGTTGTGTGGACACAATAACGAACTTGTTAGTTAGTGTGACCTCTCTGCGAACCCAATTCCTCCTTACATGTAGCTTAAGGATCAACCTGTAGTGTTGTACACTACAGTAAAGATCGCCAGCACTGCATGTGTACATGTATTTCTTCCAGTTCTGTGGTTTAATCACCAAGTGGGGAATCTTGTCAAGTTTAATGTTAAAGAGTAGATGTTGTGTGAACACAGGTCATGGTTTAAAACTTCAAGCTAATCATCAAAGTTAAAAAGTTTGAGTTAATCTTAAAGATTAGAAATATTGTGTGAACCTATACTATAGTGTCACATGAAAGCATCAACCGCATGAGTCTGCCGGGAAGACCATCGTGACCGGTTTTGCCAGATCCACCATAGAATGCTCTTGGGTTGTTTGTTGTGGATGTCATTTTTTCTTTTCCCGCTGATATCTGTCACATGTTTTGGCAGTGATAGTGGAATAACTTGGGAAGGGCTGAGAATCAATCACTGCTCTGCTGTCAAGCTATGAGTTCAAATCATTTCAAAGGAACGTTGCCCAAAACAAAATTGGAGTCTCTTCTTTACGGGTATTGGCAAGACTTTTGCAAATGAGGATCAGTTGTTCAGTCTTTCATTTGTAAATTTCTTTAAACCTTACCGCGAGTAATAGAAACTGTAAAGCATCTCACATTTGGTATACCCGTAGTTATATTTAACAACAATCAAGAGCTCAAAATTTTTGTGTCAGATCAGTTTGATAACACAGTACCCCACTGAAATACATTGTATAGAGACAGTTGTGATACAGTTGTACATGTACACTGTAAGTATGGTAGAAAGGGGGAGAGGTGTATTAAACAGAAAGAAGGGGGTAGAGTGTTGCAAGCTTGAATTTGACTCACCCTTTGACCCAGATGGGGGCAAGGAGTTCTGGGTCCCGGGGGCACGGGGTTTGGGGGCGGCCACCGGCGCAAACTTGCGCGGCTGGTTGCTGTAGAACTGGGTGGAGCTGACGTGCTGCGTGTACACGTTTCCGGGCCGGGCCTGACCGTTCTGGTCGCCAATCGTACCCATCCTCGCTCGGTCACCATCCATGTCCTCAAACTTCTGGTTCAGCCTCTGGAAGGTAGTCATGGTGACAAGAGGTGGGACCCTTGATACTGGCTGAAGATGGCGGGGTTGCTGTGTGCTCTCTGAAAAATGGCAAGCATGGACGACATTGAGTGCTTGTCACAGATGGATTGGGGGATGGCCTTTCATCCATCAGCAGAATTTATACAGCAAAGAGACAGCAGCATAGGGGTGTTCTTACAAAACACAGGCATGTTCTTACCAAACACAGGCGTGTTCTTACCTGACACAGGCATGTTCTTACCAAACACAGGAGTGTTCTTACCTGACACAGACATGTTCTTACCAAACACAGAGTGTTCTTACCTGACACAGGCATGTTCTTACCTACAACATTAATTAACACAGGCAGGTTCTTACCTGATAGTAACACAAGTGCGTTCTCATCTACCACAAATCAAGGCTTGATATCATGTACGTACGTGTAGTATTTCACATGAACATACTGTACATGTAGTCATCCACAACTGCAGTACCCAGATCAAGTTCAGGTCTGTCATCATTTTAGTCTTATAAAGGGACTGTACAGTTCTGGTTGAGGTGAGGATTTAGCTTTTAACGTTTTGCGAGATACAGTATTCAGAAACCACTCTATGAGATGTCAAAGAGGGTGCAATTCTAAGGGGAATCAAACGTTTACTAGTATTTGATGAAAATCGATTTTGAAATGGCTGAGGTATCCAAAAACAAGGTGAAACAAAGAGATCTAAAAATCATGGCCTGTCGCCTGTTATTATTATCACTTTTGGGGATATCTCAGCCATTTGAAAACCAATTTTCATCAAATAAACGTTGAATCCTTCTTAAAATTACATGCTCTTTCATATTTCACAAGGGGTTTCTCATTATCTCATTTAGGAATGTTATCAACCTGAATCCTCACCTCAACCAGTACTGTACAGTCCCTTTAAAGTTTCATTATAACCTTGGTCTCACTATGAAGTGGCTTGCAATATTAAGGTACAGACCAGCTGACAAGCGCAACAAAGACACCCGACCCCTGCACTTTTTCACAACATTCTAAATGTACAGTAATGAAATTATCATTACAATCTCAAAAACGCACTTCTACCTTTGTTCAGCATTAGCAATAATATGATGCAAAGAATCTATATATCATTTTGCAAGCCACAGCATTCAAGCTATCAGTATCCATTTAAAGGGAACCATAAAAATGCCCATTGCAGACAACATGGATGATGTACATTTAAATAACATAGTACTGTATGTATGGTCCAACACAGCCACAGAATGCACATTGTTTTTTAAAAAGTTTATTCCTTATTTTTGAAAAGGGAGTACAAAACCACACACTGGCTTACTGGGGGATACCCCTGTGGATTTTCTCTCTATCAAGTGAAATGTTCCAGCACTTGCCTATACAGCTGTACTACGACAAACAATATAAAGTGTATAGCGGATATTGTCCAGGTACCCAAGCTACATGTACAAAGCAAGAAACTAACACTATTGTATCTTGAGAGGTAATACTGTACTCGGTCATGCAATCAACCAATACTTCTAGCCATCTGCATTATGATATTTGGACACAATGCACGAGACCTAGACCCTTTCACATACTGTAAAGCGTTCCAAAAAAAAAAAGTATGTTAATAAAGAATCACAATGCAATGACTCGCGTCTACCAGGGTATCACTCTCTACAATGCCAGATAAATCTACTTCAAATACCACAAAGTTACCGGTGCATTTAGCAATCAATACAAGTGGAGGGCATTGTACACTTGTACACTACTGACCAATTCAATCAAATTGAAATAGCCCAGCCTACTACCACTTGAATGACACCATAGCTTTAACACATGTACATGTATAGCACCAGCCAATATTTTGACTGGGACACAATAATATCACATTTAACAGTTTAGATATAGTGTTTCATAGTGTTTCACAAAAACTTTATTTGTCTAGTATCAATAATTTCCTTTTTTAATATTTCAGTATTATCTATCATAAAGGAAGTTGCAATAAGCTTTAATAGCAACATATCTACATCTTCTATTCTCCTCAAATTCATAATGAGCAGTGCGAATTTACATCAAAACAAAGTCTCTACATGCACCTCAGCTACATCTACATCTGTATAGCTGATGAATTGTTTTAAAGGTGCATAGTTCCGATAGTGTAGAGGGTGCTGTTGATGATACTGCCGATCACCGTTAGCATTGATACGAAGATTGCCGAAGTTGAGCTGTCATCAAGAGTAAAGTGCATAGGTGTTGCTAAGTAACGTTGCCTTCGTTGTCTTCCCTGCGCATCACGCAGTCTGTAGTAATGCTAGAATGTGTACATACACTGTATGTGCTTGTTATTATGACATCACAAAAGAAGTTTGCTAAAGCTGTCATCCCCCTCAGCCGAATCATGAGCCGAACTGTGATCGGACCACTGACTATGTACAGTGAATCGGACTTCTTAAGACTCGGGGAAGTGGGCCACAGCATAAGCACTAAAGAGGAGTCGATAGCGTAAGTTGTAGGTCTCTACAGGAAACTTGCGTCATGCGCCTGCGTACGCATTTGACTAAAACACCGGGACCATGCACCTTTAAGAGAAAGAATATTTGTTGAAATTGTGATCTACAGATCCTGAAGTCCACTATCTTCATTGTCATTACACACATGAATCATCCTTTTTAGGAAACAGCACATTTTGGGGGTACCGAATTGTGCGTGATGAAGAATATGACAAAAGTGACAGCATCATAGTTTATCCACATTTATAAGATTTTAATCCATAAATCCTCAATTCAATAACATTTGCAAACATTTTTAGACAAGAGCATGGTGAAATTTCTAGTTGAAACAATCCCTTTGGACATGTGAACACTCCCTCACAAGACTGGACTTTGAATCAGTTCACCTGTGATATCATGTAAAGGTTTTGTCCTACAGGTCAGCAACACGATCTGACCGGCAAATCTGCAACTGGACCTTATACAAATGTTGGCGAGTATAACTCAGGAGCAATTTCATTGACAGAGAGAGGGAGTGAAATACATCACTGTAGATTCCAGTAACAACAGCAGCTGACTGGATCATCAACAAAGCAGTTTAAGTTTACAAGCGTGGCTGTAACGGTTTGACCTTTGAAGAACACAGTCAACAAGACAGGGGTGTTTACAACCCACCATCAAAGAGTATCGGTAGTTCCATAAACCCACAGGTAAAAACATTTCTGGCATGCGAACACGTGTTGCAATCATTCAGAACAAACATCCAAATCTAAAAACAAAGTCGTTTTAAATCCACGCTGTGCTAAAATACATGTAAGTACATGTACCAGGTACATTGTATTACCGCTTTTAAACGCTTTTGCATGCTTTGAGTGGTGACTGGCACAGAAAACTTCAAAGCGTTGTACGCACTGTCCAAAGCCCTTACACAGAAAAGGTTAACAAAATTCACCTGAAGGAGTGATTCATACGGTACACAAATATTGGGAAACAAAACAAGAAGAATCAGCCACGTAGGCCAACAATAAATGGGAACTCCAGTCTATCACACAACTGATAGACCCACTACGCAAACAGACACACACTTTTAAAATCTTGAAAGGGTGCCCAATTGCCAGACCCATTGTGCGTGTGTTTTGTGTCAAAACCACAACAAAGACGGGCAATCACCTTCAATACAAGCCTGGGCCGTCCTTGCAGATAAAAATAAATGTTGATAAGCCTTGTACAAGGCTATGTGCACATTGCCCAAGTCCCATTTTGTTTATTGCCATAGAGTAGATCAGATTTATATCACCACCACTAGCTTGTACACAATACTATGGGAAAGAAGAGGTAGAGGTAGAGGTAGAGGCAAGTGAGGGGTGATGTTGAAGAAGCGGGGAAAACTATCTTAACCCTTGCACGAAGAAAATGTATGACCTTTACAGTTGTACAACAGTTCTCTGGAGAAATACAACGTACAATGTAAATCCCCAAATCCCATTCAAATGGAGAAAGCGTTATTGCTAGTCTGCTACATAAAATCTGACAGAATAAATCACTATGTACCAGAACAATGTCAGGCTATCATCGTACAGTTGTCATTATACCAGAGCTACCAAGTCTCACGCATTCTGAGTGAGACTAAAGCATTTAGGGGTCGTCTCACGATCTCACGCATGGCACCCATTTTTCTCACACATCGGGCAAAGTCTGCAACTTGGGCAACTAATAATGAGCATAGCTCAAATTGAAGGTATATCATCCTTTTGTCTTTCAAAATAAATAAAATATAGTCACTTAAGTATGCACCTGACCGCACCATTAAGAGCTAAAAAATCGAAAAATCTCCCTACTGTGGGAGGCCACCGGGGTGGGGGGGGGGGGGGGGGTTGGACCCCTCCAACACCCTCGCTTGCGTGCACATTCGCTCGTTGAGATTCCGAGTCATGAAAATCTCACTCATAAATTTTTTTTGAACTTGGCATCCCTGTTACACAGAGACACAAAGACAAACACTGTTTTGAAACCCTTCGTAACTGAATACACAAAACCGATGAAAATGTATCGGCTAATTTCATCTTGGAACTGGGTAGGCCCTACATTAATTAACCCGTTGAGGAGAGTTTGATTATGCTACAACACGCATTTCCCATCTGTATGGACGCTTGCCCAAGTACACTCGGGACTCATCCTCAAGGGGTAAAGTATTCAGGACTGCCAACATTCAGACAGCACAAGTAGGAATAGTCTGACAAGAAAATCAGGGAAAGTATCAAAGGGAATCTCTCCCCTAAAATTTAAATTTGAGAAGTGTGAGAGCATGTTCTAAGAACTCCAGAGAAAATTCTATCCCATTACGAAAAATGTCCCAAACTGTGAAATATAATAAATCAGCATGCCCTAAATAGAAGAATGCTGCTTAAAATCCAAATCCAAACCTGAGAAAATTCAGCACTATACAGTATCACTATGTGCACCAAGGCCTGTAACAAAATCAGGAATCCATGAGCGGGCAGTGTCCATCTTGCGCATCGATAATGAGTACGGTCAACAACGTCCACTGTTCTATAACAGTCGACAGGTCGCCTGAATTTCTCGCAAATTTCTTTGCACTTTGGCTGTTGCCCTAGTGTTTTCCTTCCCATTGCTTGTGTTAACTCTGCCTTTCCGAAATGTCAGAGGGGTCAACTTCAATAATGTTCCATCCAAGTTTGTCCTGCAAGTGTTTACAAGTGACTCTGAAGTCATTTTGCCCCCCCCCCCCCCCCCCCCCATGTAATACGCTACATACACTGGACTTTACATCTGAATTTCTTAATACTGGTACCTTTGATTGCTTTATTCAGTGCTCTGTGTAATCAAACACAGAGAGCACTGAGATGGGGGAAAAATATCGATCGGGGAAAGCGTGTTGTGTACATTCTATTCATCAAACAGTAATTTACACAAAGTTTGTGAAAAGCCAGGTATGTAGAACGGAATCTTCAGACGCTTGGCCGGCGGAGTTTGCCAAGAAGCGGGCATTCGGAGGTAAATATTGGCAGAGGTCGTGGCGGTTGAAGACACAAGACCTCACTGTGTAAGGGATTCTAGAAGCATACATGGTCACAGTGAATGGCATTCAAATTCACATTCTACATAAGTACTATCTTGTGGTAACAATTTTTAAAGGCATTATTTACCATTTGCAAATGAAACAAAAACCCAGCTTTAGTGCTTCAAAATAGTTCTAAAATGTGAGTTACAGGCATAAAAACAACCATTGTAAAAATTTTAATCAAGACAATCAATTTGTAAGTATTGTTAAATACACGTTTACATTTTAATGTGAACAACAGAACTTTATAATGAAATTGTTTCTAGACTAAACAGTCTACGGTTATGGTTTGATGAGAAAAACAGTGATATCTCCCTATATTTTATGTTTTCTCACAAAATTTTTATATGATAGGATATGTTTTGTGATACAACTGACCTACACATGCATCAAATGTGATAACCCAGAAATTTTTAAAATCACTGCTCCCAAAGGTAAACTGTACCTTTGATAAGAGACACCCCAATATTAAATTAGGGGGGCAGTAATACTAGTGTATCATCTGACATAGATTGTATTATAATATCATATTCACAAAGCCTATTTCTTTTCAGTTTAGGTTTAACAGATATCAGACTCATTTTCTTGCTACTAGCATTGTACAAAATTTAAACAAAAATCTGTGTTAATACTGATAAGCATTCCCCTGTACTTGCCAATATGGCAAGTGGGCTAGTGTCCAGCATCCTACACGTGTACAATGTGCAAGCGTAAACTATCGTTAAACTTGTCCCATTCTCTTGGATGCCCCAGACAGAATCATGTGTTTTTAGTAAAGAGCAACAGACGGTCTGACACCTGCTCATGCATACCTGAAGTCTTTTTGTTGTTGATTCATTTCTCAAAATTGAAAAGCCAGTATTCAACTTCCAATTTCCATGGCAACTGTGACTTGTACATCATTCGATCCTGTCACCTGCTTCAATGAAAAACTGAATGATCCTGATGTTGGCATCATTAAATTCTTTAAACAGCAGTGGAGGAAAAAAAAAGTGAATTCTTGTAAACTGGCCATGAAAGTGAAATTACACACACCGTGTCATCATTACCCATGGATGTGGCATGATTTCAAATCCATTTTTCTTTCCTCTTCCACAGAGGAAGTTATTAGCTTCAAAATACTTCCTACAGTACACACGCTTGACTTGTGAGCCGCTTTAATAATTACAATTACACGCAGTCTATGCAAATCCTTCCCCCCCCCCTTTTTGTATTTTTATTTTAGATGAATTAGCACAACAGATGGATTTGACATCATGAACCTAATAGGATAATCACCAAAGGTACGCTTGCCCTCCGGCTTCGTGTGATCAAAGTACGGCCAGCTGCATTTCTGCGTAATGGCCAGACGATATCAACATGGACGCTATAAACACGCAAGAATGGCGATTTTTCATCATAAATGGTGCACTTTTTAATTGAAGTTTCACCAGACAAATGGGGGAGAAACAACAGTGACAACAAGGTGAACAAAATATGTGGGGGAAAAAACTTGGCACTGCTTCACCACAAGACTGCTTGTTGCCAAAAACAGTGCTAAGCTTTACCAAGGTTTCCAGCTTAGAGTACTAATGGATTGCAAAATTTGAGGAAAACACAAGCAAAGAAAAAAAAATGGAATGTTTATCTGTCTTTCCTGTGATCACGAGTCAACAGCAATATGCTGAAAATAATGTTATTAAGTTAAACCTTTCTTGCTTGTCTTCAGTAATTCAGCACTAAATCTTCAGACAACTGTTATTAAAATTAAAGGTCCTGTTTACCATTGGGAGCAGTGATTTAGAAAATGTTTGAGATCTATCACATTTGATGCATACAATTGTATGTGTACATGTACGTCAGTTGTATCACAAAACATCCTACCATATAAAAATCTAGCGATAAAGCCTAAAATACAAGGAGATTTCACTATTTTCCTTAATAAACCATAACTGTAGACGGTTAATAGTCTTGAAGCATTTCATTATAACTATTGTTCACATTTTGTATACTTAACACTGATTCAAATTTTTACATTCAAGGTTGTTTCTATCCCTAACTCACATTTTAGGATTATTTTGAAGCACTAATGCTGGATTTTTGTTTCATCTGCAAATTGTTAATTACACTATGCCTTTAAAGAACCAGAGTGACACTTCATGACTGTGTTGCAAGCAAATTCAGTCCCACTATACATGTACATGACGTAGCTATGAAAGATAGAATTGGATGATTGGATCACATGTCATTGCACTTTCTAGCACTGGTTTTACAGCATCGCCTGTTCATAAAATCTACATGTAAATCACTATTAAAGGCACCGATTTCATTGACGATGAATGAGACATTATTGTGTACTCAAGTTGAGTTGAACCATCATTTTCATTCACAAACCTATATCTTTTTATGATCTCCTTACAATTTTACATGGGAACTGTTATGGCTGCGCTGTACCAGTACATTGTATGAGACAGTTAGCATTTTGTATCATCATAAATTTTGCATCATGATATGTCACATATGCGGTTAAATACAATTTGAACATTAAAGCAAGCTGTTATGTCCCATCCAAAGAATCAAGCAGCGATGATAAAGTTCTTTGCCTAGGAGCACGACTGCAGCAGCAAGGGGGCTCAAACCAAAGTCCTAGTATCAGCAGCCTTTTTATATTTTCCCTCTCAGTTCCTTGCATACAATTCCTTCTACTGTTTGAGTATTAAAAAGTGCAAGTTCTTTGTCTTCACAGATTTAAGGGAAAACAACATCAGAAACAAAGGCACTGTATTACAAAATTGTACAATATTGTACTTGGTAGTTTATCACAACAAAATATGGACAGGTGAGAAGTACAATGTAAACATGTGATCCTAGAGACGAACAACAATCAATCCTACATAGTATGTATACTCATACTCATTCCCATTAACTTTAAATGTGAACCTCCCTCTCTCTTTAGATCCATTGCTGCTTGGCATTACGTGCCTAATGACAGCCGTGTTGAACAATCCTTGGCACCAGACACAGTGACTGATGACACATCCACACAAGGTTTCCACAATCCCTACGATCCCACGACCGTAACCTAGAGCCCTTGGGGCTAGAGCAAACACAATTAGTGCATGCATCAACTTTACAGCTCGAGTTGTACAAACTGCCTAAAGTCTAGACGACATGAAAAACTTGATGGGCCACAAAACCTGAAAACAGGAAGCAATTCTTGAACCAGAAAACATGTATTAAAAAAAACGAGTACCAACTTCCAAGCATAGATGCTGAAATGTTGAGTGTTATGCTGTTCACATGAATCTTTATTATTCATTTGAAACTGAACAAAACAGGCAACTGTACAAGTTGTATGTCTTTTATCAGAAGGGAGATTCTTTAACCTCAAGATGTACAGTTGTACAAACATGCAATCTTGTTGTATGAAAATTCTACTTTTCAAAGCACTTAAGTAGCGAATACAAGCTGTATACAGATGACTGATGTCGGAAGCAACGTTTTTTGCTTTCGGCCACCATCCGAAGTGTATTGGACTGCAGTCTGATGAATCTGACTTGTGTTGGTCGACTATCAGGTCAGTGTCAGACATGTCGGGTGTGATCCGATGAGCCAAGATCGTCTGACGAGGATTACAAGCGACATAAGACTGTGCATGCCTTCATATGTTGTTTTAAAATACAAAAGTCTGAATTGTATGAACATTTTTTCTAGTTTGTTTGTTTTCTACTGTCATCATTGACAATTTAACAATGCGGCTCACTCACTAGTGTACATAAAGTACAGTACATTAGCACTTTGGTCCCATGAACATACAAAGTGAGAAAACACTTGCATCCATAAAAATCCTGCGTTGAATGGCCATGAGGGCATCGCAAATAATTGAGCTGTTTATTGTATTGATATAAAAGGGGAAAAACTCAAGTCCAGCTGAGGTCGTCCAGTAGGTTGATGTTTGTGCTGAACCAGCACTGTAATTTCATTATACTATGTACATTGTAAGAACCTTTTCTTGTGCAAACCACATCCTTTTGATTCCCTCTCTGAAGGGACCATAAGCATTAACCAAAGAGCTTACAACAATGTGTAGGGTCTAGATACAGTGCCTGCCATTATGACAAATACAGTACATAATGTACAACAAAATTCTGGTTACAATGACATAAAATTCAGACAGCAACATCATACACTATTTTTTTTTAAATTGTTTATTAGTTCGGTTATAAAAACATTTCAATATAACGAAAGAAAACCATCGGTCCTGAGGACTCTGATATGATGGCAGTCCATGTAGTAGAGGCCTTCAATTTGCCATACGCCCTTTATCTATTATAATTACTCTACTATTGCGCGGACAGACATAACGTTAACAGCTAGTGTAGCACACAAGCAACCAAGGAGTAACCAAATCATGGAGTGCGTACTCATGTTACAAAAGTTAAAAAGTTCAAATACACCCAGTATTACAGTAAAAATTTCACTTGATCACGAAGTCTGACATTACTACAATGTAGGTAACATGCGCAACTCCTTTACGTATTGTAATCATAGACATCAAATTTGTATACTAGTACAACTGTAGTTCAGCCTTGTAAGAAAAATCTCTTTGCCAAAGACTTAGGCATTAACAGTCATGAAAGACATTTCAAAAGAGAGATGACTACCATTACCAAAATAGTTAGGTGACACTGACAGTCATGTACATAATAAGTAGTGAGACCAAGTGTTAAAAGTCACATGTAATTAGAAAACATAAGGTAAAAATTCTCCTGAATACAGCTGTAAGCTTCTGTCTCCATTTGATGAAGTGCCTTCCTTCAAAATACCTTAGTAATTACAATACACTTTTTACTTTTACTTTTATTATTTAACTCACTTGAGCAAGTACAAAAGTCCGCAGCCCGCTTTGTCCTATGTGATTACAGCCCAACGTCATCTTCCACAGCCCTAGTAACAGCACTTGGATGGGACAGCCTTCACTCTCGCCGCCTTCTTGCACAATGCACACTTTTTCACAAAATCCAACATCACCTGGTTGCCATGTCCTTCCCACCCGATATCACCCCAGCTAACTACATTGGAAGACAAGATCAACTCAAATACACAATCCCTAGATCCACCATTGACTCCCACAAGTATTCATTCTACGACTATGGATTCGCCTGCCGGGACCCGTAGTAAGCACTGCCAACCCAACATTATTTCAAGGAGCTGCTTTACCCATCCTCAGGGCAATGCAGCCTCCTGCTGGATCTGCCACTGCGTAAGAGGATCGACACTGTAAAACTCGCACTGAGCACCTATACTCACATTTTATTGTATGATAGTGAGACACCTGTACATACATGTACACTGAATGACATCCCCTCACGACACACAGTTCGAGTTCATCCCAGTATAGCTTCATTTACAAGCTGCTTCAAGGGATTACTACATCAAGGTAATACAATAGAATGTTGTTGTTTATTCGGGGGGGGGGGGGGGGGGGGGGAGGGGTGTCATTAATAATACAAAATTACAATAGACTCTACAGCTGTATAGAAAAGTCTCTTCGACTTTTACTCATGGAATGCAATACAACTACAAGTCGCAACAAGACTTTGTAAACGTCATTTAAAGATTGATTTAACTGTACCTGCAATCGAGGAATTGGGAATTTGTCAGCTAGAATGTCGAAAAAATTTACAACGGCTACAGAATCTCCCGGAATGATTGAGTGTCCTTAAAATTACTGACTCTGTAGACTATGTGTATAATGTATTAATGACATGTAGTGCACACAGTGTCACAATTTCTGTTTCACTGCACACGTAATGGAGAAATGACATAACTATTCCAGGAGAGAAGAAAATATTGGCAACATTTTCCATGTTTTTCTATACTTGATAGAGTCTACATAGTCTTCAAATCGCCTTTCAATGAGGCATGACGAATAAACTCTGCTCTCTGTGCACCATCCACACAATCCGTGTACATTGATTGCTACCAAGATCTTCACGCCACTGACGCCATAACTCCCCCCGTGGAAAATGTACCAACACGCCTGTCAACATAGCAGCACGTTGACTCAGAAACAAGGAGCCGAGATAACTACATCAATTCATAAAATGGCTAAAAACAATCTTACCAAGATATGATTGTAGTGACGAGATGACGGTGTTCAGTATCTCTGTGGCACTGTAAAAGTCATGCACGACAAGCCGAAAGATTTTTTAATCCCGTTTTTTGAAGGAGGTGAAGTACATCTAACGTTACACTCTTGCGTTCCCACTCTACACGTAACGTTCCAGCGCAACACTGGAGTTGTGTATCGTATTTAATACACACGATACACAAAAACGCGACGACGACGCGATGCGATTCTTCTATGCACGCCCTCTATTGTAGTTCTCAGTACGTCGAACGCACAGCTTGCACGCTCTGCTGAGCAAGCGAGAAGTCGCGAGGCTGCTGGAAATAGCTGCGGTTGAATGCACCTTGACGTATCAGTCGCGAATGTCTTTCGCATGACATAATAGAACGCTATTGATAAAAAAGGGGGTGGGTCCTGTATGAAATCGAAACCCTGTGACGAGCAAGACAAATTCTTTATCTTTGAACGGCGCGTAAGTTACTTCCGGTTCGATCATAATATCGACTTTTCTGTGAAGTCATGAACGCTTATGTGCTCCCAAATATGGTGCGGTAAATAATTGGAGTGATTCACTAAAGCAGTTCAAGGATATTATAGGCCTACTAATGTGCTCGCATTGTGTTGACTGTCATAACTGTTGTGATGCGCTGTGTTACGCGGACTTAATTTTTTCGTTTTCTTTGGTTGTTCTTTTTTTTCCCCAGAGTGTTGACTCCGCGATTTTGATTTGTTAGTTTTGTTTGGTCAGGTTTCGATTGTGAATGTTCGAGAAAAACCAAACATTGGTAGACTTTAATGTTCGACTTTGGACTGGTTCACGTACGTTCAACAAATTGAATGCTGCGTCACTCTTAATTTTTTTCGCAGTTATGATTTATGATAATGTGATATGATTACATATTTTATCTCTTTTTCTTTCACTTAAAACAATTTGTTTTGAAGGAAGGGCACGATTATAGAGATCGATTTAAGTATAATATTTTCTTTTATGGAGAAATAGATAGATGAAGACGTTGATCATAATATGAGACATAATCCAATAACTAACGCGGTTTGACAAACTACTTCTACAAATAAATAGAACATAATATATACCTATTTTCGTATAGGGCTGCCGTAATATCCCCAATGTAATCACCAATATTTTGCTCACTAGGTCTATAAAAGTTGCAAAATGAATTAGGCGATTTAGCACCACCAATCCGTGAACAGTGAAATAGTAATTGCAGTGCATATTGCAGATAGCTGAAGATTCAAAGCACTTTACTAATAGTCAACATGATATTCAAGATGCTGTCCATAGTATAAAAAATTCATTATAAAACAAGCAAAGTAGGTCGTTCCAAGAAGGCAAACACAAACTTTGTAATGCAGGCCTTATGATACTTCTTCATTACTCAACATACATATCGAACTTTGTGCATGTTTCCATAATATATATAGCAATGCTATTTTTTTTGTCAAATCTATTGTCGATCATTACTCTAACAGCTGGATATGAAGAGTTTGTTCGCAAAAACCGATAAGTCCATATTTGCCAAATGGAGATATTTGCGATTAAAGGTCAAGAAAAATAAAGAGAATAATAAGAAAAATGTTGCTTATTTTGACCATAACTTCAAAAGTGTACCTTTATATGTAGTGACCATATACTATTTTGTACTTTATGACAGAGATCGTACTTCAAAATCTTCAAAAATCTACTTATCGGTTTTTGCGAACAAACTCTTCATAATTATCATGTTCCCGACAAGTGAGAGAAACGCAGTGGGAAAAAAGGAAGGCCATTAAACTTAGATCACTAGACGAAATATAGGCACCTTTTTTATATTAATGGTGGTTAAAACAAACAGGATCAGCCTTTCAAAATAGCATTACATTATTTTCATTTTATTTATTTCATTTCACTTATTCATCTTTATTTTCAACAACAACGAATATAAGTGTAAAATATATCAAGCAAAAAAAAGCAATATACATATTCTACATAATATCAAAACAAAATAAAACACGCAATAAATACTGTGAAGCCTAGATGCATGATAATAAGTATGTAAATAATGTTATAGTATGGATGGAGTATCGCATTCACAGTTTTGTCATCATCATCATCATTATCATATACGTAAGGAGAGATCGTGACAATCACCGAATGAATTATTCAGACGAGTAGCATTTGACAAGTTTGATTTTGTTTCAAAAAGTTGAACTTGGGCTAATAGACAGGGGAACGGGAGGGGGCTGGAGCTGCTGCTCCGATCTCCATGAATAAATCGGGGGGTGGGGGCGGGGGTCTTGGTAATTTAAAAACAAAAATAAAAGAAAAATTCTTCAAGGGGAATAATTTAACCCATAACATTCCACAGTTTCAGCTGTAAGCTTACTACTTTATTTGCTCTAGTTCCGGAAGTCCATCTCTAACCAGTTTTCAGTTCAGCTCAAATCTATTTCCTATTTTTCTACTTTCTCATTGATGAGATTACAAAATGATTGACAGTAAAACAAGAAGACAAAATATATGAAGGGTTTGTTTGCAAAAACCGATAAGTCCATTTTTGAAGATTTTGAAGTACGATCTCTGTCATATATAATGTACAAAATGATACCTTTCAGATGATATATTGGTCACTACATAAAAAGGTATATTTTTGAAGTTATGGTCAAAAGAAGCAAAATTTTTCTTATTATTCTCTTTATTTTTCTTGACCTTTAATCGCACACATCTCCATTTGACAAATATGGACTTATCGGTTTTTGCAAACAAACTCTTCATATATACATTTTCCATTAATGTTATTCCTGAGAGAATGGACGAGTTGAAACGTGATAAAAGTTTTTAACTTTAATGATTATCCTCTCTCTTTTATGACTTATAAGCCTATGTATATATAGGGATATGGATATTAGAATAATATCATATACTCAGTAGTAAATACAACATATCACACACGAGGCAACACATCTCATGTTTTTCGTGTTTGAGTTATGCCTTTATATTTTAGTAGATGTCTGGCATTAACTCATATGCTTTGATCTTTAGTCATCGATCTTTAGTTCTATTGTCTTGTATAATTAAACGTTTTTAGAGCGTTCTTGTTGCCCCAAATAATCTGCGAGGGATCACGTTATGGAAATGCTTGATTTAAGAACAGAAAAAAAAAATTAAGAGTTTGTTCGCAAAAACCGATAAGTCCATATTTGCCAAATGGAGATATTTGCAATTAAAGGTCAAGAAAAATAAAGAGAATAATATGAAAATTTTTGCTTCTTTTGACCATAACTTCAAAAATGTACCTTTATATGTAGTGACCAATATATCATTCAAAAGGTATTATTTTGTACATTATGACAGAAATCGTACTTCAAAATCTTCAAAAATGGACTTATCGGTTTTTGCAAACAAACCCTTTATATTTTAGTAGATGTCTGGCATTAACTCATATGCTTTGATCTTTAGTCATCGATCTTCAGTTCTATTGTCTTGTATAATTAAACGTTTTTAGAGCGTTCTTGTTGCCCCAAATAATCTGCGAGGGATCACGTTATGGAAATGCTTGATTTAAGAAAAGAAAAAAAATGTTCTACGAAAGGAATTGGATTGATCGGTAATTAGGATAGTGACGACGATGATGAGAATAGGAAGATAACAATAATATGAATATATTGATAATGACAAAAATGATGATGGCAATAATAATGATAATTATCATAAAAAGACGAACTAGAAGAGGGGAAAGGGAAGAGAAGAAAAAGAAGAGGAGAATGGACAAAGGCAATGGGCAACGCACCGGGTCAGACAGTCCTTCAAGGTGTTCATATATTGGACGTAATAACCAGAGCACTATTATAAAATATCTAGGAAAATCTCTTTCTGCATAAAACTCGTATCTCAATGTCAGTTTTGTGGTTGTGCCCATGGCTTTCTTTCTTTCTTTTTGTATGCAACGACCTACAGCTACAGCTGCATGCTACTTGTTACGGAGCAACCCTGCGCAACTGATTATAATGACGCTTACTCGTACTTGGTACTTGGTAGTGATCCTCCAAAAGACCCCAAGCGGAGTTTAAACTGGAGTACAGTTTGAGAAAATATGATTTGAAACCATGGTCTTAAAAGTAGTTGAATTAACTTGAGAGATTGCACATTGAGGAAGGCTATTCCATGTCCTTGTGGTTCGAGGGAAGAAGGAATTCCTGTAGGGCCTACATAATATTATCTGTGTTGTTAGTTGGTACCTCGAACTGATTTGAATGCCCCCGCCTACTTCGATCTGGTTTAGGGCAAATATGGTCTGTGTGATGTATGTCGATTTCCTTATGGAGCATCTTATAAAAACAGGATAAGCAATGTATTTCCCGTCTGTGTCGGAGTGAGTTCCAGTTTTAGTGAACTAAGCAGCTGGGTGACACTTTGCTTCTTGGTCGTACAATGTATGTGCTTGTAACAAAACGAGCAGCCCGTCTTTGGACTTGTTCGATGGAGGAATATTCTTGTTTGTGTATGGGTCCCAAGCAGCGGTAGCATAATCAAGGTGAGGACGGACAAGGGTTAAATATAACTTTTCCTTCACAGATGTTGAACAGTTGGAAAAATCTCGTCTGAGGAAGTTTAAGACAGTCGATGCTTTCGTTGTTGCATGGTGAGTCTGGCTGTTCCAGCGCAAATCGTTTTTAATATGAATGCCGAGATATTTAACTTGTTTAGACTCTTCAAGGGTGATGCCGAGAATGTTGTGTGATATACTCCCTGGAGCTCTTTTCCTGGGTCCCGTTGCATAAAACTTTGTTAGCAAACTCAAAAAATTCAGGTTGGGATTTGCCAAACCTGAATTTTTCAAGGTTGCTAATCTAAGAATGTAAAATAAGTTGCATAAAAACTCTGGTTGGGAGCTTCCAACCGGAATTTTGTGATTTCAACCGGAAAAAAAAATCTGGTTGGAGTTTGGATGCAACAGGCCCCTGGTGACACGCATTGATTCACAGAGGGATTAAATTTCATACCCCACCGGTGTGACCATTGTACCAATGTATTAATGTCATCTTAGAGGGCATTTTCGTTGTCATTTGATTTATTTGGCGATACAACAAACAGTCATCAGCAAATAACCTCGTAGTTGATTGTTGATTATTACGGAGCCTGTAAATAGAATTGAATGTTTAAAGGAGATGGCCTACAAGAAAGAAAAAAGTGAACTTGACTTTGCCATCCTTTCGCACAATTCATCGCTTAAAAAGAATGTTTTGGAAGAAACAAACATTATATATAGGCCCTAATGGGAGATCAACCAGTCCCAGCTTACATAAGCAAACATGGTTTGTTTAGCTGCGTGCAGAACCAAAGTTTTATACATGGAGTTCCAAGTGGCTGTAATTATTATTCAAACAGTAAGGTTGTCAGATTTCTGTTGATGTATGAAAGAATTCCTCAGGTGCACTTGTGCCTTTGATGATGGATGTTCCAGGCCGCCGTCTTGCTGAGCGATCTGATGAAGATTCATCCATTGAACGTTATCATAATGTTGGCCATATTTTGCTTATTTATCTATTAAATGAAATGAAATTTCGCTTAATGATAAGCCATGTAAAACAAAAGTCAATTCCGTTCAGAAATTTGCGCAAAAGTAAATCAAAGCTGTATTATGTGAAAATGTTTAAAACTGTACCATCCTGGAAAGCATGGTTTTATCACTTTTCCACTTAATTTCCACATGGAATAATCTTTAAGTATAATTCTTTATTGATAGATAAGTTATATCAGATTAGTACCTGGGTATGCCCAGTCGAGTGATTTTCATCTTCATTTCGGCATTTTTTGCTCAATTAAGTAAAGTGAATTGAAATTGAATTGAATTTCTATTCACGCATCGTGTCTGTACCACCTATACCTTTTATAAGAAGGGATAGCGAAAAGTAATTACCATCACAAAGTCTTCCTTTGAAAGCGGCTGGTGATTATGCAATGAGACAAGAGTCAATTGTCTTCGTATCTGCGGGGCAGATCCTGTTTGGCTCATGCTTTAAATATTGTTGAGCGGCGGCTTCGAACATGGGATCAAAGGGAATAACTCTGTAAAGTAATGTTGTTACTCCATCTCTTCAACCTCCTTGGCAGAACTTACGCAATATTTTTCCTATTTTTCACCACTAGAGGGAGCTAGAGCATTCCAAGACCACGCTGAATTCAAAATGGCAGCGCCCATTGAAGAAGACGAAGGGCCGGCTCCTTCCGATGACTTCTACGCAATCTTGAACGTCCGAAGAGAGGTACGGCTGCAATTTTTTTTTTTTGAAATAACTCCTGTTGTACTTCTGCTCTACATTATTATCTCATTTTAACCCTATTGTTTCCAATGAACTTTTCAAACGGTCAGTAAATGATGATGCCATTGAATGCCGTTCCTGGCCAAATTATAACCACTGCGATGCCGCCCGCCCGGCCGTGTGTTGGCGCGTGTTCCGCGAGACCGGCTAGCTAACTAGCTGCTTGGGTGATAGCCCGACACCGTTTACATTGACATTGCATCATCATCTTGAAGATGAAAATTTAACAGTCAGGCTTTTCATTCTTGCTAGCATGCGCCATGGATATTAAATTATCATGTACTACCATGTATGTAGCTTCACGTTCGCGTTCTCCTCTTGTTGACTTGTAAACAAACCAGGCCAGGGCAGGGGCCATATTCTGAGGGCTTATTAAGTGTCTTATTAGCACTTCAAGGACAAGTTCACCTTCATATACATGTGGTTTGTGTGAAGGCAACAATGTTAGTAGAACATATAAGTGAAAGTTTGGGGAAAATCCGACACTCCGTTCAAAAGTTATGAATTTTTAAAATATCTGTGCAATCACTGCTGGAGGAGAAGACTACTACAGTGTATGATGTCACATGCGTACAACGATACAAATACTATTACAAGGAAAATAAAAAGAGAATTTCACAAAACTTGACTTTTTGAATAAAGTGCACATTTCCTGGACTTGTTACTGACTTATGTTAGGGTAATATTATTCCCCCTGACTTCTGAAAGAGAGAAGTCGAGTGTTCTTTTGTTATTTGAGAAAAGTGAGAATATATTGAATTTTCTTTATACTTTCTTTATATAGTTGTACTCATATGACTTCACAAGCTATAGTAGTCTTCTCATCCAGCCGTGACTGAGCAGAAACTTCAAAAATTCATAACTTTTGAATAGATTGTCCGATTTTCCGTAAACTCTCATTGATGTGTTCTACTAATATTGCTGCATTCACTCAACCCACATGTCTATGAAGGTGAACTTGTCCTTTAATTACCAAATTGGTATTCTGAGAGCTTAATTAAGTAGGGGTTTATTGACTACCATGACAACACGCATTTTGGCGGGAAAGTCTTACGCGCTTGCGCTTATCAATGGGCGTACACCTCTGAGAGGACTTAATCACAGAGTTAATTACAAATCGGTATTCTGAGTGTGTAATTAAGTATGAAAGTTAATGGAAAACTTAATGATACCAAACTTCAAAGAGTGTCATTATACTCCGATATCACACATTTTATTCACAGAGCTTTTTCTCGGCCACAACGATGCTTACCGTCTTCGGTAACCGAGGAGCGGTTGAGTCTTTGTCTCTTGTTGTCATGGTATCCGTAGAATTCAGAGAAAAAAAGAAATATAGGCGATCTTCTGGGAATTTTGTCATTTTATGTGAGCTCTTCGCGTGCGTAGGTGAAGGGTTGTAGTCAAAGACCGAAGTGCGCGCATGGAGCTCTTGCGTTGGAAATACAGGGGGTGCGTGGAGGAGTGCGCATTGAGGGCATATTTGTGCGCGTGATCATCGTTTCGGCTTCTAACAACGCTTCTGATTGGATAGAATAACAATTAGATGGGAGGAACCTAAGATAGTTGTAGGGAACTTAATCATACCTTAATTACGTCCTCAGAATACCACCCCAGCATTTCAGATTAGAGATCTTTGTTAGACACCCTATCATATTTGCAAATTGTAGCATAAATTTACTCATGTGGTAGTATAGACATCCCCTCTAAATCGAAATTAAATGATAACTTGCATTCTTTTATTTTTGTAATGTGTTGCGTGTTATCAAAATTTTAATGCACTGGAATGGATGCTACAGAAAATCTAACTTCAACCAGCCCAACGCAAAGTTCTGACAATAGAGTGCCCTGGTATTGCCTGGGTGGGCCGTGGGGTTACAAGAAATCATGCTCAG
This sequence comes from Diadema antillarum, assembly GCF_040938485.1. NCBI lineage: Eukaryota > Metazoa > Echinodermata > Echinoidea > Diadematoida > Diadematidae > Diadema > Diadema antillarum. The sequence goes on from NW_027271446.1 coordinate 890,028, forward strand.
CACTCAACAGCATACAGCAATGATTGAAAGAATGTGTTTGTCTGTGTGTGTGTGTGTGTGTGTTTTATTTATTTTTGTGTGTGTGTGTTTTTTATCTATTTATTTTTTTGGTGTTTTTTATTTATTTAAATTTTTATCTCAAGAATGATTTGATTACGTACACAGCCGGTATAAACTGTAACATTGACCATGAAATATATTGAATAGTCTATTATAGAAAATAGATAGACTTATAGTCTATTATGTACACTATTGTTGACAATGTGCAATGAATTTCACAGTGCATTTATTATGCTTTTAGTTCCAGATGCTTTGTGGCTAGAGTTCTACACTTCCTTCAGTTCAGCTATCCGACAATTTGATATGTTTTGTTAAATACATTTGTACCTGCAGCTTTATTCGCAATTTCATTAGAAACATTAGAAATGACTGGATCTGCCAATTTTAACTAATCACTGCATATGTTCAGGATTACAATACATACAACAGTAATATCATACAAAGAATTACATTAGCAGTCTAATTAGATATAAATTTCTAGATACGTTCTGCTAGACCTAGATACTGTATACTTATAAACTCAGAATTGATCATTTGCAAGAATTCAGTAATGCTCTGACTGAAATTTTGAGAAGCTGTGATGGTAATGTTCTTATCAAATGCAAGTAATTTTCAAGAATGTGAATATTTTTGTATTCAATGTTATTGGTTGACCATCAATAGGAAATCATGTCATGCCTTTCTAACCCATCTAACAGAAGTTGTTAGTTTCAAAAGAAAAACAAATGACATACAGTACAGAAAATCAGATATTGGCTGCACAGACTTACAATTGTTCCCAGACATAGGCCTCCTGTACACTAATACATTTTAAAATTAAACATTATAGTTAAAGCAAATCTGTTATTTCAATAAAGTGTTTTTGGTTTTTATCTGATGATCCTATTACAATTATTTTGATGGTAGGCCTACTAATACATTAAAGGACAAGTTCACCTTCATAGACATGTGGGTTGAGTGAATGCAGCAATATTAGTAGAACACTTCAGTGAGATTTTGAGGAAAATTGGACAACCCGTTCAAAAGTTATGAATTTTTGAAGTTTCTGCTCAGTCATGGCTGGATGAAAAGACTACTATAGCTTGTGATGTCATATGAGTACAACTTTATAAAGAAAGTATAAAGAAAATTCAAAATATTCTCACTTTTCTCACATAATAAAAGAACACTCGACTTCTCTCTTTCAGATGTCAGGGGAAATAATATTACCCCTAACATAAGTCAGTAACATGTCGAAGATATGTGCACTTTATTCAAAAAGTCAAGTTTTGTGAAATTCTCTTTTTATTTTCCTTATATTGTTGTACGCATGTGACATCATACACTGTAGTAGTCTTCTCCTCCAGCAGTGATTGCACAGATACTTTAAAAATTCTTAACTTTTGAACGGATTGTCAGATTTTCCCCAAACTTTCACTGATGTGTTCTACTAATATTGTTGCCTTCACTCAATCCACATGTATATGAAGGTGGACTTGTCCTTTAAATCACCATGTCAGTTGATCTTCCATCTGAGCTTTAATCAAATATGAAAATGATCCAATTTAGGCAAATCAAACTCCAAATTTACAGCTTTCAAATGCAAAGCTAATTGCACATTGCATCTCTGATCATGAGTATTGAAGAATTTGTTGTTCATCTCCATGGTAACAAACATCTTTGCAGGCCTCACAGGATGAGCTGAAAACGGCGTACCGTCGGATGTGCATGCTGTACCATCCAGACAAACATGGACAGACGGCAGACAAGTCCTCGGCAGAGACCATCTTTAACAATGTACAGCAGGCCTATGAAGGTAATCTACAGTATGTCCCCCCAAAAAGTTACAATCGGATATTCGCATTGATAACTCCCAATATGATTTAACTGTCCAAATGCTACTTTAGGGTCATAAAATATAACATCTTAGCTCTTATTTTGCAGAAAATCCCATTCAATTTGGTTATAAGCAGTCACAGAGAAATATGGACTATTGTAAAGCATGTCATAAGTCTGATTCTTCCAAGTTTAGCACTTGGATGCTCTTGGAACTGCATATTAATGTGTGAACACAATAGCCAGAACTTGGAGGGAAGGGATTCTTGACATGCTCTACAAAAGTCCTCATTTCTCTTTGACCACTGAAGCACATCGAATGGAGTTTTCTGTGAGATGTGGGCAATGAGTTGTTGTTTCACACCCTAGAATTGTATTTGGATTGATTTACTATTTTTAAAGTTATCATTGCAGAGGGTCCTGTCGTAATTTTTTTTTTTTTTTTGGGGGGGGGGAGGGGGTTGGACATACGGTACAGAGGCTCTTCCCAACAGAATGGGTGTACAACTGCTTAAAATTCATTTTGGGGAAGTTTGCAGTGATGAGTGGTTATCTTCTGTGATCATGCTCTTTTCTGAATAAATCCTACAAGAAAGAAAGAGAAAGAAAAAAAAAGGTGTATTTGCATGAAAGTATGCCTGTATGGCAATACAGTGTATCTGTGCAAGAGTGGACAACGAATGCATCTTGCAGTGAACACAAGTTTGCATCAGATTTCAATGTAGTGTGATCATTCACTATCTAGAATATTTAGGATATTGTGAGCTTGAATAAAAAGTTTGCAAATTTGGTGGCAAATTGCCAATCATTGGAAACTGTCAAATCAATGAATAGTTCGTCACAGTAGTAATATTTCAAGACAAAGTGTGCATGTTAATGTTTGTGCACCGAAAAGGCAGTCCCATCTGCACTCTTTAATTTTTTCGACAGAAAATAGAGGAATATGTTAATATGTTTAGCAGAAGGGCTATTTTTTATCCACAGTCACAATACTGCAAGGGATACTATGCACCAACCATTTTTTTCTTGCATATCAATCATAAGAATTAATGGACTGGCTTCTAAAGTCACTGATATCTTTGCCAGTCAAATAATTGCAGCTGTTATTCTGCACGCATGGCCTGATGGCTACATCTCTACTCTATCCTATTGCGCAGTTCTTAGCGATCCATCCAAAAGAGCAATCTATGACGTGTACGGGAAGAAAGGCCTGGAGGCAGAATGGGAGCTGGTCCCTAAGATGAGATCCGCCCAAGAGATCCGCGAGGAGTACGAGAGACTTGCCAAGGAGCGAGAAGAGAGGAGACTTCAGCAGAGTACCAACCCTAGGGTAGGCTTGCTACCTTCCCCTCATCCATAGATCTGACTATCACCCCATCCATCTATCCATCTATTTCTGTTTCCTCTCCATCTCTCACTCTATGCCTGTCTTCCCGTCCATGTATCGCTATTTCTCTTTATCTGTATACACATCTTTTTTCTACCTTTGTATCTTTCTGTCAATTTCTTTATTCATCTTTCTATCTTTATATATCTATCTATATCTACAGTCATTGTTGCTCAAGTTGACCTCACATAAGTCGCATAATCGTCCAAGTCGAAGGTCTTTGCATGTCCTCTTCTCTTTATAAATTTTATTGATTTAAATCCCTCATGAGTCAAATTTTCCATTGGTGAATTTGCAGCTATTTCTCTATTCTGAATAGATTAGACTGTATTCACTATCTTTTCGTCATTCTGTGTGTATATCCATTTATCTATCTGTCTGTCTGTTTATCTGTCTGTCCGTTCACATACATTTGCATTGTAACACTAATGGTTTAATGACTCTTGTTCCATATGTTTGCAGAACATACAATGTTTATATGTGATGTCGGCAACTGAAGAATTGATTTGTGAAAAGGAAAACTTCATAAGATTTGTGAATTCCATTGGTGTAGTCCTAATATTCTCTGCGTGTGATTGACTGCTGTTTGCCAATTATAAGATCACTTTTTTTTTCCACCAAAGGAAAGCCCCACTCACTACTGCTATGTGAAAGAGAGCCAAAATATGCAAATATGATGATGATGTAGATATTTGTAATGGTCATGGAAATGAGTGATGATAATGATGATGATGATGATGATGATGAAAATGATGTTCAAAGCAATTGTTTAGTAAAGTTTTAGTGAAGCTTTACAGACAGAGGTGATCACCAAAGAAGCTTTTTTTGAGACAGTCATAATCCTTTTTCAAGATTATTTTTCTTTTCAGGGTGTTATCAGCGTTGGTATAGATGCCACTGACGTGTTTGACCACTATGAAGGATACGAAGAGGAGTTAGGGTAAGAATCTAACTTCTTTTTCTGTCCCAAAGTGATTGTTCATTTTGCATCATTTTTCTAGTCTGTAGTCGTAGTTAGGTGGCCTGCTAAATTTTCACACCATTCAACATTTTGTTGTAGTATGACTGGTTTATGCCAAATTAAAGTATTATTATCAGTATTGTTGTTGTTGTTGTTGTTTTTTTTTTTTGGGGGGGGGGGGGTGATGTGGGTATGACAAGTGTTCTCAAGAATTTTCTGCCATTTTCTGTCAGTTATACCAGGGTCTTTCAGGTACTGTGAATATGTATGTTAGTATTGTACATGGCACGCACGATTGTGTTTTAAAATCCTCCTCATACATACTGTAAAACGAGATATGTTCGCGTGCATTTTGATTTAGCGAATTTGGCGAGCGCCAGGATTCGCGAAATTAAAATGCATGTGAAAGTTCTCGTCTACACTATATGCATAGAACGCCAGTGGCAATTCGAGGAAATTTCATGCCGCGAAAAAGGCCATTGGCTCCAATTGGCGAAAATTTCATGCCACGAATTTATCTTGTTTTACAGTATTCTCAAGCAGCATTAGATGGAATCAGATTTTAGAAAATGCATGAAAGCAATCTCTTTGTTATGTCTGCTTGTTTTCTTCCAGTGGCCTCCCTCTAGTAGAAGTGAAAAACATGTCCATTGCCCAATCCTTGGATACACCTCTCACAACCTCTGACACAGCCACGTTCTCAGGGAACCTGCTCACTCAGAACGGGAACGGGACCGGGAATTTTTCTGTGTCCCTCCGGAGGGTGACGTCACCTCAGGCGTGGGGGGAGGTGAGACACTTTCAGGTTCTTTGGTTAAAGGTACAGTTTAGCATTGGGAGCAATGCTTTAAAAAATGTTCGAGTTATCACATTTGATGCAAATGTGTCATTGAGTTGTATCACAAAACATCCTACCATATAAAGAATTTTGCAATAAAGCCTAAAATATAAGGAGATATCACTATTTTTCTCGATAAACCGTAACTGCAGACGGTTTATTCTAAAAACAATTTTATCATAACCATTGTTCACATTTTGTATATTTAACAATACTTGACATTGAATATACTGATTAACATTTTTACAATGGATGTTTCTATCCCTAACTCATATTTTAGAACAATTTTGAAGCACTAAAGCTGGATTGTATTTCATGTATATATGGTAAATAATGCCTTTCATTTGGAAACATGTTTGGTCCTTTTGCTAAAACACGCACACAGTAAAAACAATTGACCCAAATCATCTTATAAGTTAGAAATATTAAGCAGTAAAATTGTTATGTCCATAAGAAGATGGGGGAAGGGGTGGGCATGTGGGGGGGGGGGGGGGGGAGGTGAGGGATGGGGATGGGCGGAGCATGCACTAAGCACTTGGCTCCTTCATTTATATAATATGACCAATGCAATAGAGATGTTTGAAACACACTTTGGCGATTTGGAACACCAAATGTATCTGTTCTCAAGAGGTGATTCTAGTATGTGCTGATCTGATGCAAGATAAATACACACTCAAGAATAGTTCTTCATTAATTAGAGCTAAAGGCACAGTCCTTTAAACTCTCCTTGGTTCATATCATTGTAAACTTTGATTCTCTCTGTCTCTAATGATTATTGACTCTCCTAATTTTGAAAACCTTTTGTGGTTCACATGATACATATTCCATGTCCAACACAGCCATGGCTTCTAAACGTGTTGTTATTAAAGTTACATGTAAATAAAGTTACCAAGAATATCTGAATAATAATGCGGTTCACTGGTGTCAACTGTTGCCATTAATGAATACCAACTGCAGCAATTAGCTGTTATCGATGTTGGTTGATAGTTTGGTTAACTTTAAACACAGCATCCAATCTTTGCTCTGATTCCACTTTTATGTCACTATAATGTATAATCGTGTTACATATATCATTCTTTTCACTCCAGTTCCAAATCTCAGGTGGCAATGGCCCTTCATTTGTCATGAAGTATTTCAGGAATATATCAAAGAGAAGGTAAGATTGGTCCAGATTTGACTTTGTGTCAGGATTGTGATTGATTTGAGATCAGAGATATACCCGGGCCCGATCTTGTTATTTTTTGCAATGATTGAAAGTTAGTGTGATATGTTTAAAAATGTTGTGAGCAACCCGTGGTGGGAAAATGCTATATTGAAAAGCAACCAAAATCATTATTGTTGAATCCTGGGTACAAGGTGTACGTATATCAATTTTTGGCAGCCATCTTGTCTCAAAATCCTCAAGGATTCAAGAGTTGCATTGTCCAGATTCGGATTCAGCACCTTCGAAATAGGGTGAAACTGTAAAAAAACACTGGGTGATCAAGAAAACAAGGTTGACACAGACTATATTTAACTTATTCTCCCATCTTGTAAAGCTAGACTGCTGTTAAGGACTTTGCATCGCCTGTCAATTAATGATTTTGATTATTTGTGTTCTTTCTTCGCTCTCATTTCTTCAGCTTTGCCTCATGCTCAGGGTTATTCCAGGTCACTCCTCAAGGCATGGTTGCCCCCGGCCTTGTGATTGGTATGTCATGACCAGTTTTCACTGATGGATGTTGTCATTCATGCAGTCTATGTAAAAATGTTTGCGATTCTAAATGATAGAGGAATAAGAACGCAAAAAAAAAAAACGGCTAATGGACACATTTGTGTAATGGTTACAATGCACAGATCAGGATTTGGCTTGCTCTTGGGACTTCTGGAAGGAGAGTGATGTTTAAATTTTTTGAGGAGTTTTGCATTGTCGTATATTTTTGCAAGGCTTAATATGAATTATGAGCACCTTAGAGGGATGGTATAGTATTGGTGGAGATGAAGATTGGGCTGTTAACTTTTTGCGAGATACTAAGAAACCACTTATGAAATAGTACAGAGCATGCCATTCTAAGAGGAATTCAAAGTTTATTTAATGAAAATCGGTTTTGGAATGGCTGAGACATCCCAAAACAAAGTAAAACAAAGCGATCGTAACCAAAGGTGGGTTCCACCTTTTATTAGGATTGCTCTGTTTTGGATACAGTATCTCAGCCATTTCAAAGCCAACTTTTATCAAGTAAACATTGAATTCCTCTTGGAATTACATACTCTTTCACATTTCATAAGAGGTTTCTCATTATCTCAACAAAAGATGTTAGAAACCTAAAGTTAAATCTCTACCAAAACTACACAATCCCTTTAAAGGATATTATAGTCATATGATGAAAGCTGCCAAACTGAACATCATGCTTGATTTACGGACATGCAAACAAGCATTCACTTTAGTTCCTTGATTTGAACATCCATTTCTTTTTTTTTCTTCTTTTTTTTTTGGCTCAAACTGTCACTTATTTGTTGCTTCTATTTCACCACTCATATTTCAGCTCAATTCAGTAATCAATTGATTACTGTCATACCATGTGCACATGCGCAAGCTGCTGGTGCATTTTTAGGGACATGTGACCATCTAACTACAGTCATCCTTGCCTGAGTCGAATCTATTTGGACTGAAGAAATAACCTCAACTCTGAGAAAATTTGAATTATGAGGGATCAAAATCAATAGAACATTAACGAGATGAGGACTTGAACAGACCTTTAACTTATGTGAGGTCAACTTTAGCAAGGTTTACTGTTTGTTCATAGGATTACACCCATGTCATGTCATGTCCATGAGGGTATTTATCAGCATGTACATTGTAGCATTCATGTAACACTGATTCAGTTAGATACATGTATTGTGCGCAGGTTGCGCCCTCTGCTATAAATTTTGCTTTCCTCAGGGTCCCGTCCCTCACAGATATGATTTTGTGACATGCATAGATTTGTATTTAAGCAGAGAAAACAAAATGTGATTATCAAAACGAAACATAGATTAAACAGTGCTCAAGTATGTACGCTCATGATTTCTTTTATCATGGCTACTACTAAAACACTGATCAATTCAGTGCTTATTTACGTCGATGTAGGGCAATTTGTCAATCAGTTGCAATGAAAGCATCTCGACGGAAGAATGTCATGAATTTGAAAAAAAAAAAAAAAAAAAAGACAGAAAGTGAATGCAAATCTTTTATTAATTGGGTCTCTGGTTTATCTCTAGTGGGAGCCAGACAGCTTGACCGACACACCATGGGCTACCTGACGTGGAAGGCTGGACTCCAGTCCTCCATGACGTCCATGGTGGTCAGAGACACAAAGGACAGCCACCTGTCTTGCCAGCTTCAGGTAGGCAGGAGAGAATATTGGAAGAGGTTGGTAGGAGGAATGAAAAGTGATGCCTTCCCACCAGTAGGAGGAGGTTGGTAGGAGGAATGAAAAGTGATGCCTTCCCACCAGTAGGAAGAGGTTAGTAGGCGGAATGAAAAGGTGATGCCTTCCTAACAGTCGGAAGAGGTTGGTAGGAAGAATGAAAAGTGATGCCTTCCTACCAGTTGGAAGATGTTGGTAGGAGGAATAAAAAGTGATGCCTTCCTACCAGTAGGAAGAGGTTGCTAGGAGGAATGAAAAGTGATGCCTTCCTACCAGTAGTAAGAGGTTGGTAGGAGGAATGAAAAGTGATGCCTTCCTACCAGTAGTAAGAGGTTGGTAGGAGGAATGAAAAGTGATGCCTTCCTACCAGTTGGAAGAGGTTGGTAGGAGGAATGAAAAGAGATGCTTTCCTTCCAGTAGGAAGAGGTTGGTAGGAGGAATGAAAAGTGATGCCTTCCTACTGGAAAAAAAGTGGATTTCTATGAGATTTGATGCCTTCCTTTTGGTAGGAGGTTGGTAGGAGGAATGATATGTGATGCCTTCCTTCTTGTAGGAAGTAGTAGGAGGAAGATGATAGGAGGGCATAAAGTGACGCCTTTGTACCAGCAGGGAGAGGTTGGTAGGAGGACAGAAAAAAAGATGACTTTTAAGTGGAATGAAGAGATTTTGTTTTAGCAGGAAAAAGAGGTGCCTGCCTACTGGTAGGAGAGGGTTTGTAGGAGGAGAGAGAAATGATGGCTTCCTACTGATGGAGGAGGAGGGTTGGAGGAGAGATGAATGATACCGTGTGGTAGGGAGATTGGTAGGAGGAGAGAGAAAATGATGCCTTCCTTCAGGTAGGAGGAGGTTGATTGGAGGAGAGAGAAGTGATGCTTTTCTACCAGTAGGAGTTTGGTAGGAGGAGAGAAAAAAAAATAATGCCCTCCTACAGGAATTAAGAGATTTGTATTTTGGGAGAGAAGTGATGCTCTCCTACTGGTAGGAGGAGAGATAAACTATGCCTACCTGCCGATAGGAGGAGATTGGAAAGTCTGTAGGAGGAGAGAGAAGGGATACCTTCTTACTGGTATGAGGAGGTTGGTAGAAGGATAAATTTGTCCATTGGGGGAAACAGAGGAGAGGGAATTGTCAATCTTCAACTGATTGGATTTTAAAAGGTTATTGCTTATTGTAGCTGAACGGCATATAAAATGGAATAAAGAACAAAAGAAAGCAATGAAAATTCAAATTGTATTTAGCCCCAAAGAGGAGACACGATCCCCCAAGATCATCAGCAACAATGGCAACAACAAATTGAAGCAAGCAAACAAGCAAAACATTGACAAAGCAGATCTAGTAAGAAAACATAACACACAAAGCTCAGATGTAATATGGAGAATTCATTGGATGTTTGTCTAATTTTAAGAGGGAATCAATTGAAGACCTGAATATAAGAACGACCCAAGTCCAATTTTTGGCCAAATTCAGTTTGACATGGGAAATTGTAGCTTATGCAAGGACTCATCTTGTGTATAAATGATAAATCCTAATTACCCCCGGAAGTGCCTGAAATGAATGAGTTAAATCTTATATTAATGTAAGAATGAAGGACGTGGGTCATTCTTACATTCATATAATAGCGCCCTCTCTCATCCTTCTCTCATCTCTATAGCAGAATATCATGTGTATGAATCAAAGAACGACCCAAGTCCACCACACAAAATGGCCTCTCCACAATTAATGTAAGTGTTAGTTGTCATGATAATATATGTTTTAATTTGTATATACAATGTTGCCTTCCCATCACAGTTAGATAGAATATTATTGGACAAATAAAAAAGATATAAAGTTTTTTTTAGTTTACTCAAAATGGTCTTCCATGGACTTGGGTCGTTCTTATATTCATATACTCAATTGTGTGATCATTTCAGAAAAATAATGCCCCCCCCCCTAAAAAAAAAAGAAAGAAAGAAAGAAAAAGAAGCAGCAGTGATATGAATGCATTCTGTTTTCTCTTCAGTTTGGGATACCCAACACCTTTGTGAGTGCCTCGTATACCAGGAAATTCTCCACAGATGAAGCCCGCCTCACTGCCTCCGTTAAGTGAGTACAACTCAATCATCTTTGATCTTGTACAGGACATATTTGATTTCAGAATAGGATGAGTGAAATTGTAAAACTTTTCATGAATGGACTCCAAAAATGTTGAATATATTTACAAAATGCAGTTTGGGATCACTTATTGGATGATCTGATATACGTTGATAAGCAATTCTTCATAAAAAATTTTATTCGTTTTGCTATTGCTGTTTGCTTTCATCAAAGACAGGTAGTTTCTTATTTCAGTTGTTTTGATGTCAAATCATCATGTTTATTAATTGATTAATTAATCTATTTGTTTTTTTTTATCTATCCGTTTATTTGTCTAATTATCTTTATTTCTTTATTCATTAATCTCATTTTTATTTTCCTAATAGAATCAACCAAACTTGTTTGCCTTCATATCACAAGAGTATTTCATAGCTTGTGTTGACCCTCACTCCATGTTGGAATATTTCAGGGTGGGAACATTTGGTATGATGTTGGAGTACGGAGGAGAGAAGAAAGTCTCTAAACACAACCGCCTTGGTGCCAAGATCAGTGTCGGCTATCCGACGGGAGTTTTCCTGCGGCTGCGGTAAGTTCTTTGAAGTGTAATACCAAGTATCAACAGACTGTGATTCTCTTCCATCATGTAGAAGGTGTAAGTTTATGTTGTTTTGCCTTTGATGCAGTCACAGTTATCTTTTGATAATGTTTTATCACTCCGCAATTTGATCTCTCTGCTGCCATGGTGGTGTTTTTGATAAACTAGATTGATTGAATGAATAAACGAATGAATGAATGATATTACGCATGTTGAAAATGATTTATCCTTGTATCATACAGACAGAACTGTGGGTGCACAAGTGATTTTAAAGGACAAGTCCGCCTTCATATACCGGTACATACGGATTGAGTGAATGCAGCAATATTAGCAGAACACATCAGTGAAAGTTTGGACAATCCATTAAAAAATTATGAATTTTTAGAACATTTGTGCAGTCACTGCTGGATGAGGAGACTACTACAGTGTATGATGTCACATGCGTAGAACGATAATAGGGAAAATATAAAGAGAATTTCACAAAATTGTATTTTTAGAAAAAAGAGCACATATATGCATCTTGTCACTGACGTATGTTAAGGGTAATATTATTCCCCCTGCCTTCTGAAAGAGGTAAGCCAAGCATTCTTTTATAATGTGAGAAATGTGAAAATATGTTGAATTTTCTCTATATTTTCTTTATATCGTTCTACACATGAGACATCACAAGCTGTGTAGTCTTCTCATCCAGCAGTGACTGAGCAGAAAGTTCAAAAATTCATAACTTTTAAATGAATTGTCAGATTTTCCTCAAACTTTCACAGATGTGTTGCACTAGCTGGTGTTGCTGCATTGACTCAATCCACATGTCTATGAAGGTTGACTTGTCCTTTAAAAAGAAAAAAGAAAAAAAAAACTCTGCTTATCCAGTTTCAAATCAAAAATTGATTTACATGTGGTTTGGTGTTGTCGATCCAGGGCCCACCGAGCCAACCAAACACTCGTCTTTCCCATCCACCTGTCGCACGATGTCAGTCCCCAGGCCATCTTCTACGGCACAGTGGCCCCCTTGTTGGTATACTGGCTGGTCAAGGTGCTTGTGGTCAACCCTTACCTGCAGCAGCAGAAAGAGAGGTCAGTTTGAACTTGAGAGGTCAGTTTGGACTTGAGCTCTCTGAGAAAAGGCCAAAGTTGAATTGATTGAAGTAATATTTAGTTATGATTGGGATATGACATGACCTTTTTTTCCCCTTGATTTGAATAAAAGTAGCATTTTGTATGAAGAAGAAGATTTTTGAAAAGTTTAGGAAAGTCAGTTTGGATGGTGACTTGTGTCCAAATAGACTTTACTCCATCCCAGGGCACCCAAGAATAACAGTGTCTACATCACTGATTGGGCTACCCCGGGTAAAGAATACTGAATAAATAAATAATTAAAGTTTCTTCGGTCCCAGTGGGCTGAGAATCAGTCTTCCTTGACCATCAGCTTTTCTGCTGTTGCTCAGTACTGTTCATATCAAGTTTGACTGTGCTGAGAAAACCTGTCACCCTGGAAAGATTTGTGTGTGTGAGCTTTACGAAATATTACTGTGGCAAGTCACAAGTTAAACAGACATGCCCCGGTGAGACCGCAATGAGCTATAAAACAGGGAAAATTTCTGTGCAAACTTCAGAGAAATTGACAAATGACTTTCAGTATCCCTCAGTGAGAAGACATTGGCATTACAAGGAACCTGTGGGAGATACAATGGACTCCCATCATAACGAAGTCCTTGGGACCAGCAATTTTCTTTCGTTATATCGAAATTTCATTATAATCGGACAAATAAACAATAAAAAACATAGAGCGGATAATGTTGCGGCCTGATTTTTTACTTCGTTGTAACCGGAATTTCGTTAATATCCATGTTCGTTATAACGGGAGTGCACTGTGAAGGCTTAATAACTGATAGCTTGTATGCGTATTTTGTCTTCTGCTTTTCTAGAGATATTGATGAGCAGAAGAAATCCAACAAAGACGCCATGGAGCAAAAAAAGAGGGAGGCACACGCTGCTGTAAGTAAACTTGATTCACTGAAAGACTCAAGGGAGCCAGTCACTTTAAGCAGAGAAATTTTGGCGTAGTATTTGGCTTCCTTCAGCAAACATCGTGCTTGCATTGATGCCACAGAAAATCTTAAACCTTGTCTGTGCTTTGAGTGCCGAGCGGCACAGAGAACGTCTGTCCAAAGTCCCCAACACAGAAAGAGTTTGGTAGCATCTGTGTTTGATACACAGTCAAGTCTTGTGCAATGATGTATACAAGTTCTTTGAATATTCTTGAAGGCAGTGACACGTCATGCTAAGATAATTGACCAGGCAGATGTGTAGCTATGCAGGGATAGTCAATGGGTCTGTTACAGCTCATTCATACTTATGAATCAGTGGAGGAATGCAAGTGTTAAGAAGGCTCTGTGTAAGAAGTAAGAAGAAATTTGATTGTTTGCAAGCCATTTACTATCAGGTAGTGTTGAACTACAGTTTATTAAAAACCATGTAACACTCAAATGTATGAAATCATAGATCGATGATGCAATTAATACCTGTCCACTGAACACCATAATCTCTTACAAAACAATAGCTACTGCCTATGTGATGAAACTGAGCCTGTGTGAGTAGGCAATTAAAAAGCAATTGAATTTACACTACATTTTGAGTGGATTCACACTCATATTATTATGTATTTGGTTGGTTGCACCAAAGCATTATCTCACACTGCAGTCACAGCTCAGATTTGATGGGAATTTGAACGAGTGAAAGTACTACCAAGTGGTTATGCAATAGTCTCAGCAAGACGACACTTCAGAGTGCTGCCTTGGTCTTATCGAAGGGATATTGCATTGGATGACAGCTGATTTTGGCATTTCCCATTCTTAGAAGACCCAGGGAGTTTTGTGATAAATCCAAGGTCACACATAACTTCTGTAGACCCAAAGAAAACCATGATTCAGATATAATTGGAATCAGAATCTGTGACTGTGTCTGATTATAATCGTTGACTGTTTCTGGTTGAATTCGCAGGTGAGGTTAATGGAGGACATGATGAAAAGAATAGTTGACTTTGAAGAGAGCCGCAATGGACTGATCATCAAAGAAGCCTGGTACGGCAAACTGGTCTCAGCCAACGACATCGGCAGGTCGTCCGCGGAGGGCGACTTCATCGATGTCAAAATCCCACTGCAGTGCCAAGTGAAGGATTCCAAGCTGATACTCACCGATGTCTCAAAGGTCAGTAGTCACTCGACCTTTGACCCTTCAGCACTGCCAACAATCATACTACACAATATGTGCATGATATACAGTGGTAATCCTGTAAGTGTTTTCGGACTGAAGGAGTGCAGATGAAACGTCTCTCGTATTATCCGCAAATACTAGACTTTGTATGAATGCTGCCAGAGAAAGTACACTGCACACCGGTTTAACATTTCATAGTGGCTCCATCTTGGCCAAAACTCTGGTATATATTTAGGTGTAAAAATAATGGCAATGGTCAATTGTGCTAATATGAATTATGCGTACGTCTTTAATAGCTAGCGAACAGAGTCTGAACTTCACACCTCTTTGCCTCTTAGAGTAAGAAAGTCAGGAAGCTAACAGCTACTCCCATTACAGGTGAGTGAAATGAATCCTAATAAAATGATTGGCTGTGAGCTATCACGTGACCAAAGGCCCAAATATATGTGTTACCAGGTGTTTGTGTACTAATGACCGGCACTAGCAACGACTCGGCCACACAATACTGCATTACCCGTTTACCAGGTATGCAGTCAGTTATCTTGGAGCTGGGTGCTGGCCTGTGAGTCTTGGGAAAGTAGCTGCCTTGGAACTTAAATGGTGGCTTCTTTTTATAAAACAAATAATGCACATTCCTGTGTCAGGCATTCGCAAAATTATCCACTCTCCATAACTTTTGAGTGGTCCAAAATTTCACTTAGCTTCTCCTCACGTGTTTTGGACTGTCCCAAAGTGTATTAGGTGGATTATTCTTCCCAATTATCTTTATGTTGAGCATTACATGTATTTCGTTTACTATTAATGTTTGAAACGCTCTTCCCCACAGGTCAGTCTTCCTGGGTTCTACGACCCCTGCATAGGTGAGGAGAAACAGCTGAGGGTGGTGTACGAGTTCCGCCAAGCTCTCCACGAATGCACCGTGGGCGACACCGAACAGCTTAGGATACCGAGGCAATGTGAGTCACAAAGCCTATGACTCCAGTAAAATTGGATATCTTAGCAGTGTTGTAATTTTTGTGCATTTTCCGCAACATATGAAGCACGCATGGAAGTGTTAATTTTTGGCTTGTTATATATAATGTTATTTTATATCTGTGCTTCCGCAGAATTCAAAACATGTGGTCATCTTACTGAGCTGAGTGCAAGAAATAACTTGTGCTAAAATTTCTGCTTTTGCAGTGCTTTTGTGGTAAAGTGCACTCCCATTATAACGAACACAGTTAAAACGAAATTCTGGTTACAACAAAGTGAAAATTCAGGCCACAACATTATCTGCTCTATGTTTTTGATTGATTATTTGTTTGGTTATAGAGGAATTTCAATATAATGAAAGAAGACTGCTGGTCCTGAGGACTTCGTTATAAATAATTGCAGTCCTCTGTACTACTTGTGTTATATTATGCTTGCTGAGAGCTGCTTGACATAGAATACCAAAGTGTGAAGTCATAGTAATTCATTGCTATGGAAACTGGTTCTAAACAGTCTCACATAGCCTACATACGGTTTATCTGTGAACGCAATGTTTTCTAACCATTTTCTTACCCGGTTCCATGCCGCTACCTGGGGGGCGTTTCATGAAGGAACTTGTCGGATAAAATGTCCGACAAGTCAATTACATCCGACAAGTTCAGAGAAATCAGCCAATCAGACTAAAGAATTTCTCAAAACTTGTCGGATATAATTGACTTGTCAGATATTTTATCCGACAAGTTCCTTCATGAAATGCCCCCCCTGAAGCCATGTGCAAAGATATCTTTCTAGAAACTAGCACTAAGCTACAGTGGACCCCCGTTGCAATGAAGTCCTCAGGGACTGTCAATTTTCTTTCGTTTTATCAAAATTTTGTTATAACTGAATAAATAAACAATAAAGATACATAGAGTGGATAATGTTGCGGCCTTAATTTTTCCTTCGATGTAACCGGAATTTCGTCATAACCGTGTTCATTATAACGAGAGTGCACTGTATAGCAAAAGACTGTAAAATCATCACTTCGATACTGTGACGACAAAAATGCTTGACATTGTAGTATATTTCTCTGCTGTGTTGATCTACACCCCTTAACCACCATGGTTCATGTAGATACTCTGCATGTGTGTGATTGAGTATGATCACACAAGATAACATTTTCTTTTGTCCCATGTATTGTGATTTATTTTAGGCTTCTTGTATGTTTAAACAAACATTTTTGTTTGTGATTGTCAGTGACATTAGCACTGATTTATCTTTATCAACCTTTCTCTGTCTGTTTAACTCCGCAGCTCACAAACTAGATCCAAGTTGAAACCTACTTGAAAGATGGGATTATTGAGGGTGCGTGGACAGACCACATGATGACTGCCTGTTGCCTGGAGACACGGCCGTTTTAGTCAAGAAACCTGCCTCATTGCACATGGACCACTCTCATAATGTATTCAAATTGTAGTCATATTCCCACCACGATGCTTGGTTGCGTAGTGACAGCCTGGGGGCATGATGGAGGCTTGCCTGATGTAGCAACAACCCATGTATGCGGTGTGCATTGCCATGGATTTGAATGAAGAGAACTTCATTAGCATGTACCAGGGAATGAAAAGCTACCGACTATGTGTGCCGGGATGAATCATCGTTATATTTGAATACATTATGAAACTTGCTTGTAGTGCTGAACATACATTAATGACATTAACATAGTATTGGATTTCTCTGTCATTTTAGGTTGGAAAGCTGCATTGTTAATTTACCTCTGTTTCTTCATGTCCATCCATAGTACAATTGTTTTTTACTTGGGTATGTCAGTTTTGTTTTGTTTTGTTTTGTTTTTATTCGGGAATATATTACAAAGAAGTGCTTATTCTCATCCAATAAAAGGACCTGGTGATAGAAAAGAGCATGAAATGTTATAAGACTACAACAAAAATACCATGTTCTTTCTGTGGGAAGTACAGATTTTGAAGGGAATGAACACATTTGTGTTTTCTGTCTTGTTAAAAGGTTTACCACAATTACAGTACAGCTTGACTGATCTCGCCATGCATTTCATATTTACATTGAATTACAACCGAATTCAACGAAAGAGTATTTGTGCAGGGGATCCCCCTTATAATATAGACCTAAAAGCCATGACAAATACCTTGTTATATCAGGTTTTTCACTACATCAAAATTTAAAAACAAAGAAAAATAAGGAGTGTGGACTTGCAAAGTCATCTTGTTGTAAGAGGTTTTAACATATCTGACTTTGTTTTACTAAGGTTCCATGTAGCTGCAGGAGCGTTTGAAGGATAAAACATCCGCCATATTGAATACCTAATGAAGTCTTTTTGATTGGGTGACTGCAGTGAAAGAGTTTTCATCATGTGACATGACTACAAGAGATTGAGAGGATCTGTGACTCACAAAAAAGTGACACTTTCAAGTGACACAAAACAAGTGACACTTTCAAGTGACACAAAACAAGTGACACTTTCAAGTGACATAAAACAAGTGACACTTTCAAGTGACACTTTCAAGTGACACTTTCAAGTGACACTTTCAAGTGACACAAAACAAGTGACACTTTCAAGTGACACAAAACAAGTGACACTTTCAAGTGACATAAAACAAGTGACACTTTCAAGTGACACTTTCAAGTGACACTTTCAAGTGACACTTTCAAGTGACACAAAACAAGTGACACTTTCAAGTGACACAAAACAAGTGACACTTTCAAGTGACACTTTCAAGTGACACTTTCAAGTGACACTTTCAAGTGACACTTTCAAGTGACACTTTCAAGTGACACAAAACAGGTTGTCAATAAATATTATACAGTGCACTCCCGTTATAACGAACACAGCTATAACGAAATTCCGGTTGCAACGAAGTTAAAATTATGGCAGCAACATTATCCCCTCTATGTATTTTTTAGTTTTGTTTATTTGTTCAGTTATAGCAAAATTTTGATATAGCGAAAGAAAACTGCCGGTCCGAAGGACTTCGTTATAACAGGAATCCACTGTACTGTCATTTTTTTCTTTGCATGAATGGAATCATTGCAATCTTAATTTTTGTTGTTCATATACATGAAGAGAACAAAACACATGTATGCAAATTTAAGTTTGAAGTGAACCTTTATTCATATTCTGATTTAGTACAATACCAGCCAATTCCCCCCCCCCCCCCCAAAAAAAAAAGAAGAAAAAGAAAAAAAAAAACGATGTGAAGAAATAATGCTGGTAAATGGCATTCAGCAGAAATGGAACAGAGGCTCTGAATACATGTTTAAAGTACAGAATTCTTATGTTAACAGTGGCAAATCCAGAGGGGGCGCAACCGGCGCACGCCCCCCCCCCCTGTATTTTTTGTTAAAAACAAAAGAAATAAAAAGGAAAAAATGAACTGAAACCCGGAAGTGGCACCAGAAATATTAGTTGCGCCCCCCTTTACAGAATTCCTGGATCCGCCCCTGGTTAATGTATGGAGGGACACTTTCCATGTTGGCAGGGCAATTGAAGATTACAGCCACATTAATTTTGGGTAAGAAGCCTTACCAACAGAAAGAAGCTACAATGTAGATTGATTAGACCTGTATGTATGCCTGAGCCAAAAAATGGGAAATGACATCCTGAACTTAATTTTTTTTTTTCAATTTTTGCTCAGTTATTTGTCACCATTGTGAGATTTTAGAACAGGGAAAGTCATCACTACAATTCGTCGGCCTTATGCCAAAAGGCCCTTAACAGTGTACAAAGTCTATGTGTTAAGGGCCCTTTGGCATAAGGCCGATGAATTGTACATTACAAAACTAGGAAAGTGTATACCTGGAGCACTCTTACACGTGTATGTGCAGTCCTGTTTTCCCAGGTGTGTCAGCATTACAGTCTACTTGGTTAATATCAATGTTTTGTTCATTATACACATGACATACATGTATTTGTTATAAAGAGCCCTATGAATTTGATGTTATGCTGTTTATTCTCTCCAGAGTGATTTTATTTGGAGACAATATTTCCTTGTTTAACCCGTTGAAGATAATCCAGAGTATTCTTGGCTAGGGTAAATTGGAATGCATGCTAAAGGAAAATCAGTCTGTCTGCAAAGGGTTAAATATGGCCTATAGGATTGTATACTGGTAGATTGTGAATTTGGCAGTTTATGTCAGTGAACAGGACTCTCATAATAATACAGACAAACAAAATGTTAAAGCAAGCAATCCCTTCTCCAGAATATCTTTGTTGTAGAATCCAATCCTAAGAGAGGTTTTGTTTGTGTTTTTGGTTTTTTTTTTTTCTCAGTGATTTTAGCTTTGTGTATACAATGCACTTGCAAAGCAGTTCTTTTTCTTTTAAGCTTCTGGAAAAAAGAACAATTTCCAGAGAAAAGACCAGGCAGTGGTCATAAAAGTTTTGAATTTTAGCTCAGTCTGAATCATTGTGTCAGGTCGGTGCTTTTGTACTGAAGGCAGATCTGAATGGTGATGAGAGAAAGATGAATCTTGGATTCTTTGTCCCTTCTGCAAAGAATTTTTCAAGTTTTGTGCAGTATTTGCAGCTTGGGAAGCGGCAATGTGATGTAAGCGCTGCCCTGGATCAAAGATGGGCATCTTGTGTTTGACCAGTCTTGATATAGTGTGGATATATTGTATATTCCTGGAGCAGGAATTTGTCTGCATTTCCTGATTAAATATATTTCAGTGGAATAAGAGATTAAAGGAAAAAGAAAACTATTGCTTTTCGTGTTTGTGTGTAATTCCAAGGTGAAATACAGGGAAACAATATTAGAATGGAGCTGCTGGGATTGCCAATTTTACGTTGTTATAACATGTACCTTGCAACTGATTGACAAATTGCCTTACACCAACATAATTACGCACCAAATTGATAAATGTTTAGTTGTAGTAGCCATGATTAAAAAAAAAAATCAAAAAAATCATGGGCACACATAAAAAACAACTCAATGCAAGAATTTAATTAACAATTAACATGAACATGCATCTTGTTATAATTTCGTGTATACACACAAAAAAAGAGAACAGTTAAATGCATTGATGCTACTGTATATCGGAACCTTCAAATTCACCTCATTGAAAGCAGTACTCGCAAGTGAGCTCATTTTATTGTGGTTTTCCTGTACAGACAAACCCCATCATACAGAGCATATCCAACCAAAAAAAAAAAAAAAAAAAAAAAAAAAGAAGGTAATCCAATTTTGGAGGGCTACCATTTCTTAATTGTCAGCTATGGAGAGTGCAATGGTTGTGTTTAACAGTCTCAAGATCTGCGTGATGATGACCTGCCATGGTGGTACAGACGAAGTCCGCAAACTACGCGAGGAACAGCTTATCCATCGCCTTGGATGCCTGTAACCCAATGGACCCAATGAACAAAATTCCATGGTTCTCTTATCTAAGTGTAAAATATATCATTCCTGATTGAATTAGAATAACGATCAATTAGATATAGTACGGCAGATATGTAACAAAAATTGGTCGAAATGCTCACATCCGGCGGAAAGTATGAAATTTTGCATATAGGGGTATTTTGGGGCGCTGATTTCAAATATTGCCGGATCCAAGAGATCTGATCATGGGGTTGGCCGCTATTTTGAATTCCAATATGGCCGACATCACAAAACAAATTCAAAGATCCCTATCTTCAGCTCTGAATGACCTGTGGCACCAAAATTCAGTACACATGAGCGTTTTGACACATTGAATTTGATGACAGATTGATTTGGAGTGTCTGACAAACATCGAATGGCCGCCATTTTGAATTCCAATATGGCCGCCTCGACGAAATATTCAAAATCCCTATCTCGATTTCTCAGTGGTGAGTGACCCTGAAATTAGGGGTAAACAAGTATTTTAACATACTGAGTTAAAATATTAACTGATGTGATGTGTCTGACAAACGCAATGCCTTCTATTTTGAATTCCAATGTGGCTACGAAGACAAACATCATGACTAACATTCACGGGCATGTGAAAAAGTGCAGCAAACAGGAAGCATAATGCACCTTTCACTGACGTCACAATGTAAATACAGCAGCGCGCACTCTATCAGTTACAAACGCGCGCTCAATCAGGTAGCCTAATTTACAAACCCGAGATACAGATTTTCAACACTCCAACATGGCAAATATGTATAAAAATTCAAATTGGCTGCCGTGCAGTTTATCAGACAAATAAAATAAGTCTGTTATTGAAGTCATCATATCACCATGCTTTAATACATCAAATTCCAATGGCTAATGTCATTCAGAACTGAAGATAGGGATCTTTGACGGCGGCCATATTGGAATTCAAAATGGCGGCCGACCCCGTTGTCAGACCTCTTGGATCCGGCAATTTTTATACCCCCGCCAAACGAAGTTTGAAGGGGGTATATAGGAATCAGCGGACGGTCGGTCGGGCGGTCGGGCGGTCGGTCGGGCGGTCGGTCCGTTGCAAATCTTGCGTCGCGAACTACTTCCTCAGTTTTCAACCGATTCCCATAAAACTTGGCACAGATGTGTGCCTTGGGTTGTAGATGTGCAAGACGTATTTTTTGACAGTACCCAAAAGTACGTTGCCATGGTAACGGCATATTATGGGCAAAAATGGGTACAAATCTTGCGTCGCGAACTCCTCCCACAGTTTATGATCAATTTTTATGAAATTAGGTACAGATGTTCATCTGAATATGTTGATGTGCAAGACACATATTTCCGCAGTGGCAAAAAGTGCGTTGCCATGGTAACGGCATGTTATTGGTAAAATATAGGGCAAAATGCTTCATGGCAAAACTGCTTCATCAGTGTTCTTCCAATTCTCATGGAATTCATATTGAATGTTTGTCTTAGGATATAGGTCAGCATGACACATTTCTTGACAGTGACAAAAAGTATGTTGCCATGGTAACAGCTCACATATTATGAGCCAAAATGATGGAAAATTTTGTGTTGCAAACTACTTCCTCAGTTTTTGCCCAATTTCCATGAAACTTGGTACAGATGTGTGCCTTTGGTTGTAGATGTGCAAGACGTATTTTTTGACAGTACCCGAAAGTACGTTGCCATGGTAACGGCATATGAATGGCAGAAGATCAAGGAAAGATCTTGCGGATTTAACTACTTCCTCAGTTTTTTGACCAAAGCTTATGAAATGTTGTTTTGACCAAAGCTTATGAAATGTTGTTTGGCGGGGGTATAACCAGTCGTTGTAGCGACATTTCTAGTTGAAATCAGCGCCTCAAAATTATACCCCTATATGCAAAATTTCATACTTTCCGCCGGATGTGAGCATCTTTTTCACATATCTGCCCCACTAATATATCGTTAGTACGGAAGATGTTCATCATCGTGGTAGGAACTGAAAGAAATAAAGTTGATCGTTTGTCCCATGAAGCGAGGTATGAATACGACGTTACGGCTGCGTAATCTGCTGGCCTCCGTCTGGCAAAGTAGACCGAGCGCTGCAGTGCATGCCTATTTAGGCCTACACCCATGGTTAGTGGAAGGGAGCATATAATCATTGTGCTCAAGGGCACGCCATTGTTCCGCTTCTCTGGAGCGTAAGGTGCGCTATTACATTATTAATAGCATATCCAATTATACTTAAGTGCTTGCAGGATTTGCTGTCCCGTCAGTACGACATTTACCTGTATTCTGATGATGAAATGTTGCTGTGTGTAGCATTCCGGGTATTTCAGGACAAATTTGGAGTCCTCAATTAAGGAAATTGAGTTTTAGCTTCAGCTGA
Organism: Diadema antillarum; assembly: GCF_040938485.1. Lineage (NCBI taxonomy): Eukaryota > Metazoa > Echinodermata > Echinoidea > Diadematoida > Diadematidae > Diadema > Diadema antillarum. The sequence continues at coordinate 913,053 of NW_027271446.1, forward strand.
AAGATTTGCGTGGAAATACACAATGAGTTGCCTTCATGTTACTGCAGGCATGTAAGGCTGATCGGTCAATTGTTTTGATGTGGATTTATATAAGCTCTTTTGTACCTGCCTGTCTACGCCATATGCATGTACTTAGAATGCTGAACCTGACCGCTCTTACTCTGTTGCCGATATGCTGAGCTTGGCTTTCTACACACCTCGCATTATCACACACATCATTTCCTCCCGGGTTGGACAATATAAACCGCACTCCGGTATGCGGATTTTCTCGAACTCAATTTTGCAAGGTTGGTCGGCAACTTTCACTCAAACTCGGTGCCTTTTCAAAAGTGAAGTTTCATCACCAGTGTAAATAAGCTGTAGACACGGGTGACAAGGTAATACCATAAGAAGAAGAAGAAGAAAAAAAAAAACTATTTAAACTTGAAGTCACTACCGAGGGGGAAAAAGGTCCTATGAACAGTTGCCACTCAAAGAAACGCATTTACATTTGGTTAGTCAAATTTAAATGGACAGATGAGTAAAGAAACCAAGTCAAGTATAAAACATAAATTGATAGAAAGACAACGCAAAATAATTAACAGAATCATACAATACATACAACGCAATACCTGAATATCTACATGTATGTAAAAACCTCTTTTTTGTGATCAGTAATAATTCAAATCTTCATTGAAATAAACAGTAAAAGACAGGCTCATTTTGACTTCCAGAAGTAAACTTAACAAAATTTATGATCCTGAATATAAAACAAATATAAACCAACATTTGTTTTACTTAAAGGTAAATGATAATTCAGAGGATTTTGCAAACAGCAGGAATGGATCGCACCGTTCAACTGAAACAAGGAAGAAAGGAATTAAGACTGAGAAGAATATAATGTTTGAAATATAAACACATAAATATACCAATATTGTAGTTATAGGTTAAAACGTCTTGAAAACCTAGTATTTCGAAAATGGTTGCCATGGTTTTAGGCTGTTCTGTTGGTTTGTTTTGCTCGCTTGATTGAAGAAGGGTGATAGGAGCCTTTTTTTATGAAAGGCCAAGTCATCATAATGATATTGCTGTAGTGCAGTTTCTACAAAAGAAAAAAAAAAGGGGGGAGGATAAATGATCGCTAATGCCTTCAGTTGTTCCTAAAAATGTTAATGGATCTTTTTTCCCCCAATTCTGAAGGATATGTTATAGAGATACCACGACGCCACTTGTGTTGATTGATATAGCTAATTAGTGGTTACCTTAATGTCATGCTGAAAAAAAATGATACAAAGCAAAAGCGCCGTGACATATACCAATAAGTGGCCATGCGGAACATTGATGCGCGGTTCAGTGGTGTTACAGGGACAAGAGCATCATGCTCGCTAAAAATGAAAGCGTTATCTTTTGTTGACACGGATCAACGAGCTTACACAATTCACCGTATGAAACGCGTGTCGCACTCAATTTAATTATTATCTCATAAGTCGCAAAAAATTGAAAACGGCTGCATTTACAGAAATTGGCGTAGAATAAAAAGTACTGAACCAAATTTAATGATTTTGGTATCATGGTCTTCTGCGGAAGATGCTCTTTCTAATAATGTCAATGTCACGTTTAGAACACTAGGTACTGAAAATCCACCGTTCCGCTTTTTTGGGACACCCGGTATTACGCATTTCTTCCTGTCAAAGTGATTCGTCCATGTTACGCGCGGTATCTTTAATATGTTTATAGAGTGTGTATAAGTAAAAAGACTCAAACAGCATGGTATTGATATACTCTCCGTGAGAAATTTGTATACAGTGGCTAAACATCGGTTTCTTTCCTACAAACCATCATATATATTACTTAACCAACCTGGAATTCAGGATAAACCAACCTAAAACCTATTCAAGTTCAAGTTGATTTATTTCACTTCCAACAAGCAAATGATTAGAAATACAATGAAACGCTCGTATACACAGACGTCAGTACCACAATGCGATGAACAGAATAACATTGTAAAAGAGATACAGGTAAATTATCAACAGAGATACAAATAACAGTCCAACTGTTACGTCACTGTGGTAATTGCATAAACAATATTGCTGGAAATGGAGGGGACTGCTAAAAAGCAGAGCTTGTAGAATGCAGTTCCCTCATAGAGAAAAAAAATCTAATTGCAAAAAAACAACAACAAATTTCCCTATAACAAAGCGGTAGTAAAAAAAAAAAAGAAGACAGACAGAGTAATACACACATACATGTACACATACGGACGCAAATTAACAAACACAAGGCGGCTCTGTTGTAAGGAAAGATTGATGAGGGGATAGAAAGATACAGTAGTGAAGGAGGTAGTAAGTCCGAGGTGGACAAGGGGGGAAGGGGGGGGGGGAGGATGGAGGCACAGAAGCACGGGCTCGCTGATGACCAAAGAGTATAGTGAGATTAACGAAGCAAGAACAATTTTGAAAATCAAAAGTGAAAAAAAGAATGAATTATTATGCTGCATACGAAGTTTTTAAATGATTCTTTAACTTTAAAGAAAATGTATTGAAACTTAAAGCTTCTTTTATATCATTATCAAGAGAATTCCAGAATTTTGGTCCAGAAAAGGAGAATAAAGATTTTGCAAAAGCAGTCCTAGTCACAGGCAAATGATATTCATGGGATTGACAAGTTTAAAACCCATTTGCCTATGCCATACAATTGTAGCTTTTTGATAATAATAATGAACATGTTATGTATGTATATGGCCCTATCGAAAGCTCCGATATCATTGGCGATGACAGGTTAATTCAAAGACCTGAATGTTTTGTAGGAGCCAAACTCTGTTCTGTTTCACGATCTGTTGGCAAAAATCTGAACATGTGTGACTTTTCAGTCTCATTATTTTTATAAACTCGACATTAAATGTGGGATATTTTGTGATTCAATTTCATGGCCCCTATTCAGAGACTCCATCTCATCGCTTAAACGCCTTAAAGATCTAAGACTTTCATATCAACATGCATATTCATGTAAAAATACACATGTCAGTTTTCCGCGCTGTTACTCAAAAATAATATTTCACGTAAACTCGAATATGCACACATAATCCAACTCCCCGCTCGAATGACCATATGCTATGAGCTGTAAAATTGGCCTAGCCCATATATCGATAAATATAACATTCTGAACGCGACGTCTTGAACAACTTATACCTGATCCTTGTCAACCCCTGGGTGCGCGGCCACTCAACTTGGAAGACGTTCCGCTGCACCTGGGGACAGTCAGTGTTGATACTAAATTAAAACGGGAATGAAAACTCAAAATACATGTTAATTGAGTGAATGCAGCAATGATAATTAGAAGAATATACGAGTAAAAGTTTGAGGAAAATCAAACAATCCGTTCAAAAATTATGATTTTTGTTTTTGTTTTGGTGTGCATGATTACAAAAAGGAAATACAGAAACAAAACCCCAAAACTTAATAAACTATTTCAGTAACCCCTTCCATACTGAATTCTGAAATCCTCATAGACTTAACACACAGCTCACCAGGTTCCCGAAGTGAACGGGTAATGGTCTCCTTTATTCCCGTATTCACTCACTCAATCAATCAATCAATCAATCAATCAATCAATCAATCAATCAATCAATCAATCTAGCTATCTATCTATCTATCTATCTATCTATTTATCTATCTATCTACCTACCTATCTATCTGTCTGTGTATCTATATGTCTATCTTTCTATCTATCTATTTATCAAGTCTCGCAAATAAGCATCCAATATGACTAGGTAATGCCGGTTTTGCGTGTACTGTATATCACATGGGCCTGGAATGATATATCAATTAACGATATTCATTACATATAAGCACTACAATGACAAGGCCATCTTTAGAAGAGTTGTATCAGCTTTATTAATTCAGAAAAAAAAATAGTCACAAATTTAATAGCTTGTTGATAGAAAATGACACAAGAGATGTGTGAATTATTGTTTGCGTGTGTTTGTGTTTGTGTGTGTTTGTGTGTGTGTGTGCGCGCGCGCATATGTGTGCGTGTGTTCGTGTGCGCTTGCGTACAGAGATTTTCTTCCTTGATTGGTCGATTAGAAATAGCTAAAGAAAGTAATGAACTAACAATATAGCAATATCATCGAATATCGGAGTAGATCTTCATGTACAAAGACCTCAGTAGCTTACAGGTTGTCGTACGTGGAGAAACGGCCTCTCACTCACGTGTGCCCACGCTCATTTTGTACACGACACATTGACCTGCAGCCTATTGAAGGAGGCAGACATAACCAGGGGACCGTTTCATGAAACTTTTTGTCAGTGATTTACACTGACAACTGTTAAAAGCTACTGAAATCCTTGCGTCTGATTGGCTGATAGCAAATTTGTCGGTGAAAACCTCCGACGAACTCGTTGATGAAACACCCCCAGAAGTATAGAGAAGAAGAATTGTGGATCCAATGTGCGTAGCATTCCTCAATCGCATCATATTCAGCGGATGGGACAAAGTTTCGTTGTTGCTGTTTTTGTTTTTTGTTTTTCGCGCACTTTCTAACAGCAAACGGGAGCGTTTGTTGAAATTCTTTCTCCATTCTCAATGGTATGGTCGATGAGCAAAGGAAGTGAAAAGGTGAAAAAAATAACAAAGGAGACGAATAAGTATCTCTTCAGGATCTAGAAGAGGAAGGTAAAGGCAAGCTTATCACGAGCATCAATGTTCTGTAAATACTGCGACCCCCTGTCACTGTTCCACTTCATCAAATAATTGTGGGTAAGTTGTCCAGTTCGACTCTCATGTAAATCAGGAATGAGTATTCGCATCAGTAGAATTTCATTTCATTCGTCAATATAGGGCCTAGTACCCTACTAACATAAGTTTTCTGTAATGTTTGCGTGTTCCCATCCCACACTGTCAATCACATTCCTTGTGCCCGCCAAGGCATACAGAACTTTACTCCTGATGTACTATACAATATGTTATAGTATGATCATGGACCTCACAGGTCCATGGCATGATGAGCATGTATATTGCAGGGCCGACGGAACCGGGTTGTCGACAATGGTCGAGGGGGCTCCCCCCCCCCCCCACACACACACATCTTTTCTTTTTTTTTCACAATACATGGGATTATTTACCTAGGGTGTAATCAAAGAGCGTAGAAACCTACGAGAGTCTACTCTCTCGATTTCGCGTAGTACGCTCACGGGCAGCCGTAAGCGCCATTTTAGGAAGCAAAGCGATCGATAGCGGCCGGATTTTTACGTGACCCTCAATGGAGAGGTATCTGCCTCCCTTTCATTTTCTCCCTTTTAGGGAGGCATACAGGGTAAAAGAAGAACTTCGGACCTCATTACGACATTCATAAGTATCATTCCTGCCTAGGAACGAAATATGAATGAAGGAATACTCTTTAATATCCAATCTATATGGTCCCTCAAAATTCCAGCTAACTCCTAATGATAGGGATATACCTAAACCATTATGTGTGATATGCGTGAGGGTGCTCACAGCTTCAGAGCCCTCCCTCTCTCCCTCCCTCCCTCTCTTCCTCTCTCTCTCCCTCTCTCTCCCAACTCTTCTCTTGGTCAACGATGTAGGCTAATATACCGTGATTTTTTTCCCTAGAACAACCAATAGAAATCATTGTATGCTGTCAATACAGTTTTCCTTTCTATACAGTCGTTTCCAGAAAAGCTGCAGAACACTATGAATTTCTATTTCTTGTTTTGGGGGTTATCTTTCTTTCTTTTTTTTTTTCTTGTTTGTTGATGCGGGATACCGTGGATGGGGTAATGTAGACATCTTGATACGTGTAGTGAACTTTTTCGCTGTGTTGCACTTTTGAAATTAAAGAAATTGTATGTCTCTTTTATGTACTGATCATGATTATAGACATGAACATGTTATTATTCCTGCATATGACCGGGTCGCTGTGTATATTTTCAACGACAGGCATGTCAAATTTCACATATTTCTCCGTACATTTTTTGAAAAAGTGAAAATAAAGTCTGATGATTTAAATTTGAATTTGAATTTGAATTGACATGGACCAAATGGATGCGGTGGTATTGTTTTTATTGTCATGATGCACGCCTGTGAGGACATGAGGAACAGCCAAATCATGTATACCGTCCTGGAGTATAAATAAAACTATGAAATGAAATAAGAATGTATTCATATCAACCATGGCACTCTTCTTCTTAGTATAAATTATCTTATTTACCACAATAATTGTGATCTTTGTCGCCATCACCTTACATTTTCACATTACTGATCCCTAAAAACAACGTCTCTTGCTATAACAAATGTCGATTATTCTTGCCCTGATGGAAAAATATTCCGGGGGTAAAGTGGCAATGTATCAAAGTATATAGTGATGTGTGTGTGTGGGGGGGGGGGGGGGGGGGGTCGAACTGACATTAATCGCCTTTCTTGGCCGTAATCATACTTGGCCGCAAATCATACCACCAGGTCTGATCTGAGGACTTGTCTACACCAGTGCCCCCTTTATACCCTCGGAGCTTTCGGATTTTTCAAGAAGAATTCAACAATCTTTGCGGCGCCCACTTTGGTGGAATGATATTCAAAACACTTTTAATCAAAGAGATTCTGGGACAGTGATTGGCTGAATCATGGTATCTCACCTCTTGATCTACGTTGTCGGTCTTCACGGTGCACTCTGCCATGTGTGTTTTATTGGAAGTCGACAGTGGGGCCCGGGGGGGGGGGGGGGGGGGGCTTAGAGGATGTCTCCCTCCCACACGAGGGAGCTTTTGTATTCTCAGAATTGATTTGATTTGGTGCACAATTTGTGGAATATCTGCAATTTTCAATGAAAAAAAGAGGAAATGTAGGGAAAATGTGGCTAAATTCGTTATTATTCGCGACCTCTTTATCCAGGATCCACATAATATGCGCGTCTGCATTGTGTAAGAGATGGACCCAAGGGGCCGGGGAGGGAGTCTATGCATTTTCAGAATTAGAATTCAACCATGTGGTGCACATCTTTGATGGAATATTTGAGAATTTTCAATCAAATATTAATGTAATCTTCAACAAGTTCGCATTGCAGATCATCGTGACAAGGTCTATACAAGAGTGCTAAAAAAGAAAAGAAAAATAAGAATACAATAAGTTTGAAAATACAGAGGGGATGATCCTCAAAACAAAACAAAAATCCAGGGGACACGTTCCCCCCCCCCCTCCCAATGATGTTATATAAAAAAAGCCAAAAAGGCAGGGGCAAAAGAGAGGGAGAGATGGAGAGAAAGGCGTTTCAGTAGTGCCTATAGCTTGAACTCTGAGGGACTACAGATTCGAAAATAATGGACATTTCTTCATTTTTTTTCATCTTTAGGCATAAATGATGCTTCTAAATGGAAATGTGAGGTCTTAAACAAAGCTAACTATACCGCTGTTTGCCCCCTTAAAAGGGAGAAAATGAAGGGGAGGCAGAATTCGCTCCTTATTATAATATAGGTCACGTATTATACGCTCGCAATAATCCAGCGGTTTGCTTCCTAAAATAACCGCTGTTGGGCTCCATGGCTTAGTACATCAGCATTCTGTTTACGTATAGAATCGCGCGAGTGCACCCTCTTAGGTTTGTACGCTCTTTGGGTGTAATCACTATATGGCCTTCCCCCTCCCCCTCCCCCCTTTTTTTTTTGCCCCGGAAGTGGCATCGAAAAAAAAAAATGTGGTTAAGCTTTTGTCGATTGGAAGTTGTACTAGAGCTGGGTTTTTTGTTTGTTTGTTTGTTTTCTTTTCTTTTTGCTTGTTAGCTGGAGAAACCCGGAGGTGGCATCAGAAAGCTGCAATGAAAGCTTAAAAAAAAAAAAAACACCCGGAAGTGGCACCAGAAATAAGATCAACTGCCCCTCCCCCCCCCCCCCTTTTGAAAACGTGGGGCCCGCCGTGTATAATGTCATGCGAGTATACCCTTATCTGTCCGTTGCTTCTACACTACAGGAGCAAAAGTTAATGAAGTTTTGTTTGTATTTCATATTATTATGTGTGGCTGTGTCTCCCTTTGATTTCAGTTTCACTGAAATATACCTCTTTTCATTTGTGAGAGCGTCCTCAGCCATCGGGATCTGACCGCCGATAGAGTTCGTCAGGCTCCTGCAGAAACTTCGTGTGCGGCGACAAGATCGTTGGCAAGCTCCCCAACACAACAACAACATGACCTAAACAAACAAACAAACAAAACAAAACAAAAATAACCCAAAGGCGATAGCTTGCAAAAGCTCTTTGATAAAGATTGCATCCTTCTAGTTTTGTAAGGGTGTCATGGTGTGACCAGGGAGATACCGTCCCGGGGCCCGTTTCATAAAACTTGTCATCAGTGACAAGTTGTCATATTATGTGACAAGCTACTGAAATCCTTACATCTGATTGGCTGAGAGCAAATTTGTCATAGAAATGTGGCAGTTGTCACTGATGACAAGTTTTATGAAATGGGCCCCAGATGTGACCTTCCATCAAGAGGCATCGTTGCTTTGGCTCTGGTTGGCGCTTATCCAAGTCTGGGGCCAACTTGGGAGGGGGGGGGGATGGGGGCGAAATCAAACATTTCATATTCGTATAGCATATTTTATGTCCGTTAAAAAAAAAAGAAATTAGCACTATAGCACGAATTTGATTGCATTTTTTTTCTTTTCTGCATAGCTGACGTAGAGTCAAACCAAACTATGGAATGTAAAAACGTATATGATTTTACCTTTGAAAACATACCTATCCAGACCATTAATGAATGTGTTGTACAGGAAGATCCCATATTTCCCGTCGTAATTTTGAACCTCTCCCCTATAAAGATCATAGTTACTGTCCTTGTACTTCGTGTTTCATCTTTTTGATAGAGTAATCTTCGAAAAATATCAATCATGTGCTGCGGGTTGTCAAAGACGGCTGCTTGTTTGGTGATTATCGCAGCAGGTAAGAGAAAGAAATGTTGATGCCTTGTGTTTCTCTACTTTTTTTTTCGTTGCTCATGAATCAGATGTGTCTAATTTTTCTGTATGTTAATGTGAGATTATCATAAATATTACTCTGCACTGAATAATCTGTGTTTATTTACCCCCATTTAACGTTAATCACTAGCAATAAGGTGTCTTTTGGTCATTACCACCCTTTTTTTTACCCCTTTTTATCTGCCAATATGCCATTGCATCATGTTCGATTATCCTCCATCTTCAACCGACTTCTACATTCATGTTTACTTAATTTCAGTCATTTATGAAATTCTGTCTCGTTGGTTTAAGAGCTAGTTTTAAAGACACGTTCTCAGTAGGGCCTATACGTGTTAAAAGTCCGTTACCTAGTGTATAGGCCCTACTGTGATTGAATGATATATGTTCCGCTCCTGTTGATTTGCTAACGTTTTGTCAGGCATATCTATGTTAGCTACAGGTAGGCAGCTATTGTCGTTGCTGTATATATACCGCAAAACGTCTGATGCGGCAAGACTATATATTGTCTTTGCCACAAAGCGAGACTATATGCGAACAATCATATTTGCAATTACAAATAGATTCCAAAGCAGTTTAGCATCATCCTTTCAAAAGTTACTAGAGTTGAATGTAAGTAGTTCGTAATACTCTAAAACACGCCTAATCACACTATTCCCCTTAATTATTGTTCAAAAACTGCCAAAAGTACAATTTTCTTCTCTTTTTATGATCCCAACCTTTACAATAATACAAAAAATTTTCCTTTCAGGAAATATTACAAATTCAAGACTGACGATAGGTTAAGTCATTTTACCTATTTTGGGTTCCCACACAAAATTGTTGATTTTTGTGATGCATGGTCACATAAGTGTACTATACACGCAACCATCATGCATTTATATGGTTATGTATTACGTTACCACCCCGCTCAAAACCCACCCCCACCCCAAAAAAAAAGAAAAAAAAAGAGAAAGGTTGCAGACCTCTGTAATGAGCCAGAATAGTCATTTCTGTTGACTGAATTATCTTTTTTTTCTTTTTGCTAAGTTTTATTGCCTTGGTGAGTATATCTCCTCTACTTACACTCAGAATTTGGCCGCTTAAAACAAAACAAAAATCGCGGAATTTTTGCAGTTTTTTGGGGCCATAACATATCATATGTTTACATATATATCTTTGCATATATATACATTCCTTATTTTCATAGAAAAAAAATACATTTTCGCCAGTTTTGTGGGTTTTGACCTGGGTGGTAAAATATATAAATAACAAGCATACCCTTATTTTTCTTTTGCGTCGTCTCAGGATTTATAATGATAACAAGCATACATTCTTTCACAGCTTTTACGTACATACATCTTCCCATATATTTTTGAAAATCGTGAATAGGTGCAATAATTATGAGCAGGAATGCGAATGATCTGAGAATCAGTAGCACTTCAAGTGACATTTTTAATCGAGTTGGTTTTCTAGCTGTTACCTATAGGGCATAGACTGCTTCTCTAACTTATTCATGAGGATTGTTAATGCATACTGAGTGGACCTCGGCTTACCTTGGGTGTTTTAAACATAGCAACAGCTGAGTTATCAAACTTGGATTTCGTACATTATATGTTATACGAAAATAGCTATCCGGGCAAGTTTGGGTGCAGATTGACATTCTTAAATTTGATAACACTGAGAAATAGTCAATTTTATTCTGTTTTCAAAGTAGGAAGTTTTTAATGGCTTTGTCTTGATAAAGGGAATTGGAATGTTTGTTGTTGTTGGGGTTTTTTTTTAGAGTGAGTCAAAATGGTATCTATCTTTTTCTGTCACCCAGGTAAAAAGGACTCTCTGTATCTTATTCATGAGAATTGTTCATGCATGCCAAGTGGTCCTCGGCTTGCCTTGGGCTTGTCTGACGTGGCAACAAATGTGCTATGCAGATTGTATTTCATATATAGTACAATAGTAGGATGGAAAGCGTTGCTTTATTAGTGACTTAGCTGGACAGTCCGTTTATTATCATTATTATTTATTCGGCTTTCAATGACAAAATATTACATTTTTCACAATCAGAACATACACTGGAGTGGTAAGGGTGCACCAGGTTTCGGCCGAAGCCTCGTCAGCAACTAAATATCTTGTACTACATCAGCTCTTATAGGGCGGTGAGTTGGCTCAGTCGGTAGCGCGTCTGCCTCACGATCCTAAGGGCTCGGGTTCGAACCCGAGTCTGGGCTGAGCAATTTTGTGTGTAATCATACCGTCCCCTCTAGCAAGAGGCAAAACACTCTGTTCCTCGGATAGGATATAAAATGGAGGTATGAATGTATGAGAGAGTCACAACTCATGTACGTAAAAGATCCCGCTTCATTCATTTATCGCAAAGAGCAGGGTGTTTAACCCGGTGAAGTGGTCCCACCTCACATCCAACTGGACCCCATGTTAACACAGCTGAATATGGGCTATCCAGCCATCTTCTCAGATGGAAAATGAACAAACAAACAAAATGTATAGTTGATCACTGTCAGCCATAGTGCAGTTCACACTCTACGCACGTACTATACATGTATATATATATATATATATATACATATACGAAGAAGCAAGAAATAAACTAGTAATGCATTATTTCGCCAATAAAGAATGAGTTTATTGTACTCAAATTTTCGGTGGCTTTCACCTTCTTCAGGAGTCTCGACGGGGAATAATGCATTACTATAGGTTTTCCTGCCCAATTTCATAAGATTTGCATTCGAATTAATGACAAGGCGTTCAAATTCAAGGGATTTCTGTCACTGCTCTGCTCTCACGGTTCATTTTAATTCTTTGGGTATTCAATTTTATTTTATGTCATTCCTTTTAGATTTTATTTCATTCAATTTAGAGAGAAATTCATTCAATCTAATGTCTCAAAGTTGCCATTAAATTTCGCGCCAGCTTGATAGACGTTCAAATTCGCACCAAATACCAGTTTCAATTTCATTTATAGGCACACAACTTCGACCTTTGAACGTTCAAATTCAATTAGCATAACCAAATCCTGTAATTCTATGCAATTCTTACGAATATTCTTACGTTGATGAATGGCAAATCAACATTCAGTGTTATCATTTCAATTTCAACATCTCTTTTTCATTTTTTTTTAATTCGGCTACTTTCACTTTATTTCCCCATCAAAATGGATATCACATTATTTTACAGAATGGTTAAAATCCGACTTTGCCAACATAATGAGAGATCACCTATGAGAACATCGATATGTCAAGTGTGATTATAACATAGTCGTATTACAGATTTTGTTTTCAGTCACGTTTGAGGATTGAAATGTGTGAGAGATACATTGCATGGGGATATTCTTTCTTTTACATATTTATTCATAATTTTGATGTTCTGTCTCTCAGTCTCTTCAGCCGTCGATCTGAAAGTGGTTGTACCGCTATTCAAACTGATGAAGAATACACAAAGAACATGAGCAGCAACGAAAAACACTGCCCATATGCTGTATATGTTTGCCTATTCGTGAATTTGAATTCCTTAATGTTCACTGCAGCTGTGCTGGTACGAATTTGAATGCGTTTCACGTGCATTTTTAATTTGAACGCATTGTTTACACGTTTATGTGACAAACTCAGGAATTCGAATGCTGATGAAATTAAATTGAATAAACTACTTAGTTTTTTGATTGTTGATCTCGGTGATCATTCAAATTCGCTCGAAAATGAATGCTCGCATCATTAAATCGAATGCAAATCTGATGAAATTGAGCTGGAAAACCTATAGTTTATTTCTTGATTCTTCGTTATATTGGAGCCAATACGTGAATTCGCAACATGTTTGGATATACATATATAATTATATGTATATCGTTCCTGGGGCGACAAGGCCTCGTATCTACAATAATATGTCAAATGTTCAAGAGAGAGGGAAAAAACAACATGGAGATAAAAAACAAACAAACAAACAAACAAAAACCAAACAAAACCGAAGCACTATATCAAATGGGAAAGCCTTTCCTTTGACATGTCTTTGGGGCTTCTTTTTGGGGTAAGACAGCTAGGATTTAGACAGGACATAACTTAAATGATTATCTGACCATTCATCCAAAAAAAGACCTTGTCTCTCAAAGTCATTTTTACCAAACTTTGAGAGACCAGGTCTTCTCACCCAAGCGACGATAGTATGCCCATACTCACACACACACACACACACACACACACACACACACACACACACACACACATATATATATATATACACTCAGCAAAAAAAGAAAGTAAACGCTTTTTCAAGTTTAGATTTCTCATAGAATATTTGGCTGAAAGCTAATGTATTATCTACCATATTGAAGGTAATTTAATTGGCTATCAACCTGGTAGGTCAACAAAAAGGGAAACTTTATGCATGAGTGAATCCTATTGTTTTTCTCTTCCAGGGCACAAAAGTAAAAATTGCAAAACTGAACAAGTTGCAATGCATGCGTATGTGCTCTTCCATAGAGCAATAAAGAACAAACGATATATTTCACACAAAAAGAAACATGAATCAAGTTGCAAAATATACCTTGCGTGATCTTTATGATATCTCTAAAGCCCAAAAGATTCAATGAAGGCTAAAAATAATGGAGGAAAGTAAAGCATCTTATGTCAATTCTAAATTCAAATGAAATAAGAGAAGCAAATATTAACAAAAATGGTAGAAATGTGAGGGTTTTTTTTTTAAATTAGGAAATTATAAATAATGTTTGGTTTTGAAATTGTCACATGGACTCTTAAATCACTAGATAAAAAGAAATGAATAAAGGAATTCTTCTCATTTAATCATCTTTATGCTTATTATTCCCTATGTCATTTGAAGTATGACTCTAACAGAAAATTCGTATTTTCCTCTTTAGTTTCCCACTTTGTTTTTCTTAGAGGTTATAAAAATATAAAGAGAACAAAAACTTATTTTTCATATTTCATTCATGTCTCTCATTGTGTTAAACTGGTCTTTTGTTGTCAATGTTATCGTGAAGGGCATTTGCAAATGAAAGAGAACATGTCAATTTTTGCAATTTTTATTTTGCGCCTTGGAGGACAAAAACGAATGTGCTCACTCCTGCGTAAAGTTTTCTTTGTAATAAACCAATTAGCTTAATAGCCAAATAAATTACCTTTAACATGGTATATAATACATTGATTTTCATAAAAATCTTCTATGAAAAATATGGTCTCGAAAAAGTGTTTACTTGCTTTTTTTGCTGAGTGTATATATATATATATATATATATATATATATATATATATATACATGTATATATATTTGACCATGCATCACAAAATCAACAAAAGGTGGCCAGACTTTTAGTTAAAGACAGATTACGGGAAAACAGACTTTAAAGCTTTAAAATGATGTATAAATCAATTTTAATATCTTGATATTAAAAAGAAGGCACACACTCTTTGTAGGTCCTCCTGAGGAAAAAAAGGCTCTGAATCTATCATAGGGTCAATTCAAGAGCTTAAAGGGATCGTATAGTTTTGGTTGAGACCTGATTTCAGGTTTCTAACATTATTTGGTGAGATAATGAGAAACTTCTTATGAAATATGAAGGAGCATGTAATTCCATGAAGAATTCAATGTTTATTTGATGAAAATTGGTTTTGAAATGGCTGAGATATCCAAAAAAGAGCGATTCTAATAAAGTGTGGGACCCACACTTTATTACGATCGCTTTGTTTTACTTTGGTTTTGGATGTTTCAGTCATTCCAAACCCGATTTTCATCAAATAAACTTTGAATTCCTCTTAAAATGGCATGCTCTGTACTATATAATATGTGTTTTCTTGGTATCTCGCAAAAAGTTATAAGCCCAATTCTCATCTTTACCAATACTGTACCATCCCTTTAATCTTTACCAAGTGCAGGCTGTGCATTGAATGGGGCAAACCGGATGTAAAACACCATGACAGCAACAGTGAAGGGATTACCTGATAAGGCTAAAATTGAATATCTTCTATTAACATATTCTGTCCAAGACTAATGCCAACTTTAAAAGCAGTAGTATTCAATTCTATTCAATTCAATTTCGGTTTTATTAAAAAACACCAAATAAAAGTCCGAAGACTAACCATATTTGGTTTACATCAAACTTTACAGCTTTACAACTTTACTGGGAGACATAAAGAAAAGAAATAGAACAAACTGACACTTTACACAACAACTGATTCATATTGACACCCCCCCCCCCCGAAAAAAATGCCACACTATAATTACATTATCACAAAAAAAGATAATACCAACTTTAACAACAAAGATAAGGCATCAGCAGAAGAGAAATTGCACACACCTGCACATACAATGTACATAATTATGATAAATTCATTATATATAATTCAAACATTAAAAATCTTTAAATATTTTCAAATTGATAAATAAATATTGGATTAAAAAACCAGCACTGAAAATGAATGCAATCATACACAGATATTCAAATTAATTTCATCCAACTGCAAATAAAGTTACAACCCTTTTAAGGACTTTAAGAGATGTGAAGGAACCGCTATGAAAGACATGCCAAATTACAGTATTCTGCCAAAAAAAGTGTTCTAGAAAAGCTGCTGCCAAAACATAATTTCGCGTTCTTTTTACGATCTTAAACCTTAGGATAATGTAGAAGAAGAATAGCTTTTTCAGAAAATATGAAAGAATCAATATTGATTGGAACTCATTAACCTGGTAGGTCAATAACAAAATGAAACTTTACGCAGGAGCCAACTTGGAAACAACTAACACGTGAGAGAGGGTGACGTGTGGGTGGCATACATAAACACCTCTCATGAATAGATGAGAGAACCAGTCCATCCCTCATCTTCTAATACCACTGAGAAAGACAAAAGTATTAACGGGTTCCTTAGTTGAAATATACGGTCGAATGATATGGACTATTACTCTAATGTAATCAAAATTTATGGATACATAATATCCATGCAGGTTATAATACATCCTGAACTGGGAGAGCTATTCAGTAGAGCATAATTCATTATGATATGTAATAAAAAACACAAATGTTCTTTACATACACTACACTGACGAAGGCCCGAGGCGGGTTGAAAATTTTGTGAATAAAAATCTTCTTGTTGGAACTACAGATGGTGTATTCGAGACTCCTTATTCTTATATACATACATAATCATTATAATGTTATTTCCTATATCACTTAGTATAAAGACAACCTTTTCTCTCTTACTGGATATGACATTAGAAATAAGTGTGACAACTTTTGTACGTTCATTTCTCCTTAAATTATTGAGTCTATAATGATTATAGACTCGCATTTTTTTTCACACAAATCAATGTTATCAAAATTTCAATATACATCCAACAGCCAAGATTGCCAGTGCTGCATTTCCTGCCAAGCAAGTTACTGTGACGACCTACAAGCAGGACGCAAGTAAGCTGTGCCGCCCTATCACTGGACCGAACGGGACGTTGATAGAGACATTTCCACGTGAGATCACTCCACCCGTGCACATCCGGGGCATACAGAGGCATGTGGCTTGTCTCCCAATCGAACCAAGAGGTGGGACTTTTAAATGATTCTTGATCTTCCCCTCTATTTTTTTTTTTTTTAGTATAGAGCTTATTATACAGATATATGTGTATATCATACGTAATATATTATATATATATATATATATATATATATATATATATATATAATACGTATACATATATATGTGTGCATATATATTGATATTTGACGTACTGACTCCGCGACGATATAAAGAAACAAACTGGCAATGCATTTTTGGTCAATAAAGTATAAGTTTATTCGACTCAAATTTTCGGCGCCCCATGTCTTAATTCTCCAAGACTCCTTACGCTCGATTTATTGAGCGTAACTCGGTAAGTTCAATATTGAGCGTAAGTCCTGTTTTATAAAGACACTTGTTCGCGTGATTTCAAGGAAAATCAAGCCTAACTTTCAGTAGATTGAGCGTAATTTGCGATCAATCGCAAAGTTGTTTATGAAACGCAAATTGGGATTGACTGCAACTTACGCTCAATCTTTATATGAAACAGGCCAAGGACTGTACAGTACTAGTTGAGGTGGGGATTCATGTTTTGAACTTTCCTAAGTGAGATAATGAGAAACCTCTTATGAAATATGAAAGAACAGGTAATTTTAAGAAGGTTTCAACGTTTATTTGATGAAAATTGGTTTTCAAATGGCTGAGATATCCAAAAAAAAAGTAATATAACAAAAGGCGACAGGCGACGCCTTTTATTAGGATCTCTTTGTTTCACCTTGTTTTTGGATATCTCAGTCATTTCAAAACCGATTTTCATAAAACTTTTGATACCCCTTAGAATTGCATGCTCTTTGACATCTCAGAGTGGTTTCTGAATATCTCGCAAAACGTTAAAAGCTAAATCCTCACCTCGACCAGAACTGTACACACCCTTTAAAGCAAGTGCAATTCGCACAATTCTATGTTTCCATTCAAGTTTTTTTTTGTGTGTATGTTTTTTGTTTTTTACTTTGTTTTTTTCCGTTGTATAATAGTCATCATAGGTAACAAAAATAATAATGTAGCGATTTCCGGTCTCGTGTGTTGAGCGGTGCAGCTAGCCGCTAAGTATTCAATTGCCTTCAACTCAGCACTCTCAATGATCTCATGCACGGCATTGCACGCACTTCATTTTTCATCGCTGACCATCGCCAATTCCACCATTCACATACACCCAGGCACACAGGAAATGCGTCGCAAATAACTCACAACAAAAAAAAAGACAAGAAAAAAAGACAAGAAGAAAATACGCACACACACAAAACACACAAAAACACCGATACATACCGTGAAAAAAATGTGGCGCGAAGCCTTTTAATTGCGGCAGTCCAAGCATCGCGAGTCCACTAACTGCTGCCTCCCGATGGCGTGCTAATTGACTGTAACAGTAATACACTCTGCAAAAAAAGAAAGTAAACACTTTTTCGAGACCATATTTTTCATAGAAGATTTTTATGAAAATCAATGTATTATATACCATGTTAAAGGTAATCTAATTGGCTATTACTCTAATTGGTTTATTACAAAGAAAACTTTACGCAGGAGTGAGCACATACGTTTTTGTCCTCCAAGGCGCAAAATGAAAAATTGCAAAAATTGTCATGTTCTCTTTCATTTGCAAATGCCCTTCACGATAACATTGACAACAAAAGACCAGTTTAACACAATGAGAGACATGAATGAAATATGAAAAATAAGTTTTTGTTCTCTTTATATTTTATAACCTCTAAGAAAAACAAAGTGGGAAACTAAAGGGGAAAATACGAATTTTCTGTTAAGTCAGACTTCAAATGACATAGGGAATAATAAGCATAAAGATGATTAAATGAGAAGAATTCCTTTGTTTATTTCTTTTTATCTAGTGATTTAAAAGTCCATGTGACAATAACAAAACCAAACATTATTTATAATTTCCTAATTTGAAAAAAAAAACACCTCACATTTCTAACATTTTTGTTAATTTTTACTTCTTCTCTTATTTCATTTGAATTTAGAATTGACATAAGATGCTTTACTTTCCTCCATTATTTTTAGCCTTCATTGATCTTTTTGGGCTTTAAAGATATCAAAAAGATCACGCAAGTTATATTTTGCAACTTGATTCATGTTTCTTTTTGTGTGAAATTTATCGTTTGTTCTTTATTGCTCTATGGAAGAGCACATACGCATGAATGGCAACTTGTTCAGTTTTGCAATTTTTACTTTTGTGCCCTGGAAGAGAAAAGCAATAGGATTCACTCATGCATAACGTTTCCCTTTTTGTTGACCTACCAGGTTGATAGCCAATTAAATTACCTTCAATATGGTATATAATACATTAGCTTTCAGCCAAATATTCTATGAGAAATCTAAACTTGAAAAAGCGTTTACTTTCTTTTTTTGCTGAGTGTAATAATTATAACAGTGACTACTTATACAGGGTGGCCCAGAAAGAACGAACACCTAAGATCTTTAATTTCAGCAAGATTGTTGCAAATATGTCATTATTTTGCACACTGTTGGAAAGACAATTCTTTTTCCAATGGAATGACACCAAGTTCTTTAATTATGGTTGATGTGTTATGATTTTAGGACCATTTTTGTCAACCCTTGCAATTTTCAAAATGTGCTCATTTTGCACTCTCAGAGATACCGAAACCAGCGAGAATTCGGCTTGCCATAGAACCAGTAGCATTCACAGTGATTCACAATGACATTTACATAGTTCACAATGATAACGGACAGTGACAATTTATTTCTAATTTATTTATTTATCTATTTATTTATTTATTTCTAATCTTTTGTCAGGGTAGTCCATTCACCAATAAATAGTGGTCTTCCATGGAGCCCTGAATAATATTGATGAACATATGTACATTAAATAGCAAAACGTATATACAGAAGATGACATATACAGTGTAGATACATACCAGCATACTGTACATTGCAAAGTAACATAAAAAAAGTACATGCCACAGCAAGAGTTCACCAGAATGCCGAAATATCAATTCATAAAACGCTATTATACAGGAATGATAAAGCCCAGAATGAATTTCGTGTGTTGCTTACAAATAGCAACTTCGCTTAAATAATCTCTTAAATGAATTATGGAAGAAGCTGATCTAATTGAATGATCTAGCCTGTTCCATTCAAGTACAGAGGATACGATTGGGCTGCACTTGTGACAATCAGAGCGAAATCTTGGCACACGTAGATTTCCACTGTCTACTAGCCTTGTATGATGTTCATGTACATCACTAGGCTTAACTAAGTGCACCTGAAGGTACGAAGGTGCTAAGTTATGGACGCATTTATATATCATCATAACGCGGCTGAAATCAAAACGTTTGTCATAGACAATTACGATTTTACAATTACAATTTTACAATTACACCTTCCGCCCCACATTCCACATATTGTGAACGCTACTGGTTCTATACCGGGGAAGCGCATGTTTTAGAAACGGGTTAGTCATCGCATTCTCCGTCAGCAACACACACACACACACATACACACACACACACACACACACACACACACACACACACACACATACTTATATCCTATTTATATATATATTCGATTTGAGAAAGCCTGCTAGTGATGACAGTGTACACACGTACACGAATATAAATATTATATATATTTTATACAATGTGTATTAAAAAAGCCAATCCAACTTTAGAGGGCAACTGTTTCATAATTGTCAACTATGGAGCGCACAGCGTTGGTTGAGACGAAATGGAAACTCTAAGAACTTCTTTCCATTGGTACCTCATTGTGTTGATAAATATCAAGCACGACTGAGCATATTAACTTGTAAGACAACAGTGACAAGTTGCACTTTTGTCCTAGTTGGAGTGTTATCATGAACGAACATTGAACGTCTGGGATGTGACCTGTCAATGAAAGTGGTCGAACAGTCAAATAAAAAGACCAGCCGGCAAGACTGCAGGTTTGTGTTTAGGGTCTCCTCTTACCTTTTATGGTCCATAACCTTCAAAATAGCCACCTGTCGTATAACCTGGCCATTCTGACAAAGGCCAACCCAAACAATTCATATTTTCTTTTCTGTTTATATCCAAAAACAAAGAAGTTATTAGAAAAGATGGGTCCCACCGTATCCTTTAATGTGGATCACTCTGTTTTACTTCTTTTTGGGATATTTCAATCTTTTCAAAACCGATTTTCTTCAAAATATGTCATGTATAATGTTTAATGTATAATTGGGAGAGTTACAGCGATTTCATCGCTGTAAACATGTAAAACCATACATTTGATTACACACACACTTATGCACACACACACATACATTATACACATACGCACACATGTTCACAGACACGCCCCTCAAGCGCCTCAACCGTTGCTGTCAACAGATCGATGTTTGAGATACAGTAAGAGGTTGTTTCCTCGTGGTAAGAATTGGAATTTTACATATTCTAAATAATTTTGTTTTATATAATAAGAGCTTGCAACCAAAAGGCGCTAATTCCATGGAAAAATCATTTATTTAGGGTATTTTGGAAGCAAGCCCTTCATAAGCAAAGAAGTGTTTTTGCGATTGTATTATATTTTCTTGTATAGTAAATAGTAATAGACGGTTTTGTTATGTTTTGTGTATGCATGCTCCTCGGGTACAAAATTAGGAGCAATTCAGTGACAAACACGCAAAACCATAATACGCTTGAATACACACACGCTAAATACACACACACATTAAATGCACACATAGCACACATAACCGCATACACACGTGATGTTTAAAGACACATCCTTCAGGCACCTCAGCAGATGTTCGAAATGCACCAAGAGGCATTTTACTGGTAGCAAAGTATCGGAATTCCACTATATTTTTATGCATTTTACTCTGTATGTATAAAGAATTACAATTTTATGATTACATTTGCAGTACAGACATTGACAGACAGTTTGTTACATTTATATGTAAGCATCATGTTTTTTATGTACAATTGTGAGCAATTCAGCAATCTCATTGCTGCCAGTCACGATTTCAATAAACCATGAATAAAAAATAAACTTTTTAAATTCCTCGTAGAATTGTATGTTTTTCAATATGACTGGTTTCCAACCTACATCTCGCAAAAAGTTAAGGGGCTCGTATAGTTTTGGTTGAGACTTAACTTCAGATATTCAACATTTTTGGGTAAGATAATGAAAAACCTCTTATGAAATATGAAAGGGCATGTAATCCCAAGAGGAGTTCAACATTTATTTGATGAAAATTGGTGATGAAATGGCTGAGATACCCAAAACAGAGCAATCCTAATAAAATGTGGGACCCACATTTTATTACGATCGCTTTGTTTTACTTTGTTTTTAGATGTCTCAGCCACTCCAAAACCGATTTTCATCAAATAAACTTTGAATTCCTCATAGCATGGCATGCTCTGTACCATTTCATAAGTGATTTCTTGGTATCTCGCAAAAAGTTAAAAGCCGAATCTTCAGCTCCACCAATACTGTATACCATTCCTTTAAATCCTGAATTCCCGTCTTAAACGAAACTATACCATCCCTTTAAATGCAAATCCATGTCTGGGCTCATTTTTGTTCTCTTCATATCTCTCCTCGCATGGGTATAACGGCAATAACCATTCTGGGTATTCTGTCTGATGTTTTGTATTGCACACTAATTATCATTTGCAGATATAAAGAATTAAACAGTCGTGGCGCCGACATGAACAACTGACTGTTGAATTTCTCGATTGATATATAAAGAGGCAAATTATGCAAACGTCATGCAGATAATCATTATCATAACTTTTTGGTAGACAGGTTTTTATGGTGAATGCAGGAATTAAATCAGATATAGAATAATGGACTGCATGATGTAAAAAGTTGAATGAAAGAATACTGATAACATTACAATAATGTCCATTCCTCTTTCACGTATCCGGGCAATTACCCCCAGAGGGCAATTACCCCCTGGCCAAATACTGGTTGGTGGTAAGGTTAGAGTAAAGATTAGGGTTAGGGTTAGGGTTAGGGTTAGGGTTAGGAGTTTGGTCTAAGGTTAGGGTTAGGTTCAGGATTAGGATTAGGATTATATAGGGCCAGGGAAGGGTGCGGGGTAATTGCCCAGGGGGTAATTGCCCTAGACCCCCTCTTTCAACTTCATCCCGCTCAACCTTTGTCATATTGTGGTCAGTACACATTATAATATCTGTATATAACTGTAATTAACGTGTACATATATGTGTATCTCTTGCTGTGCGTGACACAAGATTCAAGCAAACTTCAATGCAGTATGTATCATTTTTTGTTGTCAGGTGGATGTGCTGGCATGCAAGCGCCATTTGTAAGGATTAATTGAATAACAATCACGCCACAAATGCTTATGTCAGTGAATTTTAAAAACCATCTTGCACTGTTGGAACAATTGACCCTTTTTTCTGCTAATGCGCAAAATCGACCCGAACTGACTTATTACGCATCTATACCGTATGTTCAGACGAAGAAAACCGATTTGCACGTAAAGCAAATTTTTAGTGGGTCTCTCCATTTCTCTCACTTTAAGCAAGGTTATACATGTATTTCATTTCGACCACTTCTGTTTCTTTTTTTCTACAATGTATAATTACTATAAGGTCCTCAATTATTGTACACTCTTTTCATTGCATACAAATGTTCTGTTTACCTTATTCTCTGTTGTAAAAGAAGTGCAACATGATATGTTTTGTCGAAAAATGAAATAAACTTTGAATTGAATTGAAAGAAGGCATGTATAGATTATACACAGGTGAACCCGGCATTGTAATGGAATTACACTGCTACATTTCTGAAATATGTGAACCTCCTATGTCATCATCCTTGTTCAGTGTAATTTGTTTAAGGTTTTTCAAAGTATTGTTTCTCTGCTCAAGAACCACAATAAATTTCACAGATCTAAACCTACATGGAGTTGTCGATTTATGTACTACATGATGTGAAATTATGAAAATCGTCTGGAATGTCCCTTTAAAGGGAACCACTTTGAGTTGTGCAAATGGCTCTGTCAATATTACACCCTCCATTTCTACGTAATAATGATGATGAAAAGTAAAGGTGTTGTAATAACCGGGCTTGGTATACTGTACTACATATTTAAGAAGAAAACAGTTGCAATCTTCCAAATTTTATGAATACAGAGGGAGACAAATGAAAAAAAAGTCATACCACATCTTCAACCCTCTGCTTAATAATACCTTGCCTTAAGGGATGTGAATATAAGAACAAACAAACAAGCAAACAAAGCAATGGCTGATCGTCAATTTCACAGCTTGCCATTCCTCACCGTGCCTGAACGGAGGTGAGTGCATAACGGACAAAGATGGAGGTTTTACCTGCAACTGCTCCGACCAATACTTTGGACCAACTTGCGGTGAGCAAAGTCTTCCTTGTTTCTTAATATTTTTCTCCTTTAAAAGACAATTCTTCTCTTTCCAAATCAGACACATTGCTGAAAGGTACTTTTGATATTGCGAATGAGTGTGTTATTGTTACCCTGCATCACAAAACCAAGAACAAGTCGCCAGATGTTTTTTTTTTTATTTAAGAGCATATTCTATAAGAACAGACTTTAAGCTTTGAAATGGTGTATAACACTATTCAAATTGACTCTTTACTTTTAAATCATCTAAATACTGGCAGGATAATAGCATCATCCTTTTAAAAGTTATTACAGTTTAAAGCGAAGAGGGTGTAAAGGGTTTTTCAAGAAATTAAAATGGGACTACTGTATAACAAACCAAATCACACTATTCCTCATGGTGGGTTGGTTGCAAAAAGGACTCCCGGTGTATTTTTATACGGTATTTATGATTTTTTTTCTACATTCATTTATTTAGTATTATTATTTTTTTGAGGGTGGGGGTGGGTGGCTGCTTGAGAAGGGGAGAGGGATCAAGGGCAATATGTCTGTCACTATGTAGTGTACGTGTCAGAGGGGTCTCCTGTATCTTTTTAAAGGGCTTAGTGGCTGCAGAAAAAAAAAATGCGTTGAGAAACGCCAAGGAACCCCCCGCCCTGCTTGGTGCACGGGCAGAGGCTTAAATGAGCTAAAAAGGTTCGTATGTGCATGTGCGGGCAAGAAGGGTGGCCGGCCTGTATTTTATTTGTTTGTCTTACTTTATTATTATTATTATTATTGATATTATTATTGTTATTATTATTATTATTATCATTATAATTATTATTATTAATATTGTTATTATTATTCTTATTCTAATTCTTATTCTTCTTCTTATTCTTATTCTTCTTCTTATTCTTCTTCTTCTTCTTCTTCTTCTTCTTATTATTATTATTATTATTATTATTATTATTGTTATATTAAGGTTGGAGTAACTGCGGCAGAAAGTGAGGGGATCAGTGACAAATGTGTGCATCGCTTTGAGTGTCTGCGAGTCAGAAGGGCTCCTGTATTCGTTTTTTTTTTTTTCCCTTAAGGGCGGGGTGGCTGCGGGAGAAATGCCGGGAGGGTTAAGGAACCCCCTCCCTCTCCCCCGCTTGACTCATAGGGGTTTTGCTGTATTTTTAAAGCCAGATGTGTGTGTATGTGTGTGTGTGTGGTGGGGGGGGGGGGGGGGGGGAGGACACCTTAAAACAACCCATGAGTTTCCATGACTTCTGCTTACCTCTGGATACCCACGTTCGGCGATAAATGAAGCAAAAGGGGGTGGGGAGCAAACAAAGGAAGGAAAAAAATATTTCATTTTTTTTCCTGTAACAAAAACGAGAAAAAAGAAATATGAATAAGACAATTAATGCGAGGCCCTGAGACCCATGGATTACCACGGAGGCTTGAAGATAGTGTGGGGAAGGGGGGATGGGATGGTGAGATCAATGGCAAAATATGTCAAGGCACCCCGGCCCTCCCCCGCCCTGAATCTCATAATTCAGTCATTTTTTTTTCTGCGATTTTTTTAAAATATATTTCAAAGGAAAAAGTGTGTATGCGAGTTGGGGGTGGGGCGGGTGGGAAGGGCAAAGAGACAACTCTCGGACTTCACCGGGTGCTGTTAACCTCTCTGTAATAAAAGCAAAGCGGTAAGATCCCAACCATGGACCGGGTCGGCACTTATTACTACAATATTGTATTAGATTTCTCGAAAGGGGTGGTCATGGGTGGAGGAGAGCGCAAACGAAGGAAGGAGAAAATATTTGAGCTCTGTTTTTCACTAATAAAAATATGGAAAAGAAATATGAAATAAACAAAAGATATGATTCCCCAAGACCCGAGGATTTCCATGGGCGCTGCTAGTATTACAATCATCCCGAGTGACTTCACTGGCTTCACATGTCGGTACGCATCGCTTTGAGTGCATACGATCGTGTTTAAATATTCTGAAAATGTCACTTTAAAAAACAATCAAATAAACAAAAAACAAAAAACTCAGACCGAAATGCTGAGTATCAAATAGTAAAGTGATGACCAACGCATACATTTATGTCACGTCATTTATTTGGGGAAAATAAACAAATTTAATCGTAATGTTTTGTGTATGGCTTTATACATGCCGAATTGAATGGTTATTATTTTTTTTCTTATAGTTGTTTACTGTGTAAATGACAATGACAGATGGGACTTCAAAATTTAGTGTCCGTGTCCTTGGCCACTGAGTCACTACATTTCTACAGAATCGCAAAAGGAGAAAGATGCTGATGTTTGATGGTGATGATATTCAAAACACGAAATAACGTATAGATTCATTCTTTTTTGTCAGTAGCAAGTCGTGTGTGAGATCGTCTTCCCGTAATTCTACACTGTTTTATTGTATTGCATCTTCTCTTTTCTACACCTCATAGCATGTGAGGTTCTCTTCACTCCGGACGGTGGTAAAAGCTGGAATTACACATTCCCTGGTTGGCGTGTCACGGACAACATGACGTCATTGGACTTTGAAGTCAGTGGTTACTACGACATTTACGTAGGATTAAACGGCGTCGACTGGCAACAACGGAATATGTATGAAATACGTAAGTCATTAACAATTACTGATCGCTAGTTTTCTGCTTCGTTTTCAATTCCCATGTTTCAAAATACGTGACGAAGTGTACCGTTGTTTGAGGAAACAGGAATAGGGTTGAGGGGACGATCTTTCAAGAATAACAAAATGTGATGCTATTAACACAGTACGGAGAAAGTACTATATCGCCACCACTACAAATATTCCGTGGACAAAACACCCCTCTTGACAGAAGTGCGCACATTGGTATCTGGTGGACAGAAGGAATATAGGAAAAATTCAGTGAAACTCCTGGAGAACATCATAATGTTCTGTTTCAATTTGAAGCTTTTGAAAGACATTGGTTTGCAAAGCCTTCGTCTCATTCCGTCAGCAATATATTACGCTGAGTTCTTTTTCCACCCATCAGTTGTTTTAACATCGCATATCAATAATGTCATTGGTCTTATGATCAAATTGGGGTTTTGCTGTATGGAGTCCATTCTTCGATTGCATGAATCTTTACGGGGACATAAACAAGGGGTAATCCTTGTTCGACATGCTCATTTCAACAGTTACCCTTTTCTTCTTCTTCTTCTTCTTCTTCTTCTTCTTCTGCTTTAGAGAGTGAAGGGGGTATTATGTAAAGTATCGTTACTCTAAAATAGGCCTAAAATCACCACCGTCAGCTAGAAATTAGATTTTGTTATTTTTTTTCTCCTTCAATCCTTTTACTGGAAGGTGTGTGTGTGTGTTAGTGTGTGTGTGTGTGTGTTAGTGTGTGTGTGTGTGTGTGTGTGTGTGTGTGTGTTTTCATTGTAACCTTTGCTCACCCTCTGTCACAACCCTAACGGGAAATCCAGTCCAAATATACGTTAGTCTGATAAGAAAGAGCAAAATATTATGAGTTCAACGGTAAAATTTTTATCGAAATCGGGTGAAAAATAAGGAAGTTATGACAGTTTTGAAGTTTCGATAATTTTTCAGGAAACGGTTCTTGACTCAACGGTCAATATGAATATGCAAATAGCAAAGTGAGCATGTCACACCCTCACAACTTGCCATGTAGTTTGTACATAAAATTTGGGAATTTCCGGTTTTTCATTCAAACGCAATATGTCCGAGGCTCAAATCCTGATATACCTAACTAATCACTATTCTGAAGTAATTCAACCAGGAATGACATGTTTTAGACTTCAATGACAGAAACATTGAATTTTCGTCATTTTTTGTACACGATCAATAGAAAATTGTGAGGTTATGACATGGTCAGCGCACTCATTTGCATTTTCATATTCACTGTACAAGAACTGTTTTGCAGAAATAAACAAAACTTCAAAATTGCATAACTTCTTATTTTTCATCTGATTTCGGTCACATTTTTACCGTTGAATTTGTAAGATTTACTCTTTTGTATCAGACTAACTTATTTTTGGACCGGATTTCCCCTTTAACTCATCAGGCATGGGTGGTTCGTCCAACACGAAAAGCTCCATACGCCCCTGCTCAGGAGATGGCTGGAGCGGGGACTGCAGATGGACGGCGAACGTGTACACGCCCAACATCCTTTCGGGACATGGCATCTACAACCGCTTCTGGATAACCTTCCACAACAGCACGATCGCGGTGGGGCGTCACGGGGACTCTTCCCCTTTCGTGGCGGCCACTTACCCGAAACTCATGGAAATCAACTACGTTGGTGTCTTCGCCGGAGTCGGGTCAGATGGATACTGGAAGTTTCATTCGTTTTGCTGAAGAATTGATATCTGTCTGTTTGTGTATATTTATGTGCATTATTCTCTTTTCAAAGATACGTCATGCAACATGGATAATATTCTTTTTGTGTGTGTGTGTTCGTACTTATGGAAGACATTAAATCTGTATATATACAATGTCTTTGCATAAAAGTATTGCAATCTGACTAAATTTAGAAGAAACAGTTGCAAGTATTGAATATGATGCATCATTCTAATTGTGTCGTCAATGGGGAATCGTTTGTATTTACTAAATGAATTCCAAGCCTGGTGGACACCTTTAGTATGGGACTATCAAAAGACAACTTAAAACGAACGTTTTGACTCTTTGTGAACTGACTTCAGTGTGATATCAGACTTCATGTTTAAACAGTTTTCAATTTGCATTTAACTGAACAGCAAGAGATTGAACTAAAATCGGACAAGAAGAGGCCGTGTCACACCTTTCCGGGCAAGCCTTGCGTTCGACTTGCAAAGGACAATTTTTACCACCCGGAGGTCCCCATAGATGAGCCGCACATGACAGTACCTAGCACGTATCTCACCCGTAGTCGCCCGGAGGTGCGCACGCAAATCTTTTTACCCGCGACTATGATTAGGCCTTGTCACACCTTTCCGGGCAAGCTTGTTGCGTGTAGGGATTTCCCAGCATACCGGACAATATCTGAGGGCGGACAAGGATTTGGGCGAGTCAGTGCATGCGTCTTACTTGCTGGACGCGTACGTTCTACTTAAATTCTACTGTCAGGTGCGGACCAACTGCGTAGAGCTCCGGGTAGCAATTTGTTTCCCCGCAAGTCAAGCCGCAAAACTTCCCCAGATACGGTATGACAAGGCCTTGAGCATGCTCAAAACTTGTTCCGAGTGAGTCGTGGGGGTTCGCTCGCAGAGGTACACGCAGAGGTACACGCAGAACACCAGTAGGAGACCCTTACTGGCAGCACCTCGCAGGCAACTCCAATGCAGGTACTTCTCAGAACCAATAAGTCGCTCGTAACAGAAAACGGATCGGTTTCAAAGCTCTCACGCATCCAGGGCCCTGTTGCATAAAACCCTTACCGCTGGACTTACCGCTCGTTTCTAAAGGTAAGTCTTCAAATTAGCGGTAAATTTTATAATCCTTGATGCTGATTGGCTGTGATGCCTAATTTTGACGGTAGTTACCATTGAAATTCAACGGTATGTTTTATGCAACGGGCCCCATGTCACACGGAATGCACGCAGTTACCATGGTTACTAGACGCGTGCTACTTAGCTTCTACTTGCGTGCATTCCGTGTAGGTAAGAAACAAGTGCGAAACTTGCAAACATTCTTGTTCGCCCGCGGAAAATCTCCTGCGTGCTGGAAAATCCCTACCCTCACAACAAACCCACGTAGCTTGTCCGGAAAGGTGTGACCGTGTCACACCATAACGCGGGCTTGTGGCGAGGAGGTAGTTTCCAGCACGTAGAAGATTTTCAGCGGGCGAACAAGAATGTTTGCAATTTTCATTCATGCCTTGCCATACCGTACGGGAGAACTTCTGCGGCTTGACTTGCGGGGAAACAAATTTACTCCAAGGAGCTCTCCGCAGTTGGTCCGCACCTGACAGTATCTAGTGCGTAGTTGCCCGGAGGTGCTCACGCAAGTCCGATTTAACCGCAGCCAAGTTTTGAGCATGACTAAAACTTTTTCCGGATGAGTCGCGGGAATGCCCGTAGAGGTCCACGCAGAACGCCAGTAGGAGACCCTTAGCGGCAGTACTTCCCAGGCAATTCCCACGCAGGTACTTCGCAGTCCCGTATGCAGCCAAGATAATGAAATTCTGTGAGATTTCAGCCATTCCGTTAGAGAAATTCCTTCACTAAGTTGTCAGCCCCCACGCGACTGGTACAAAGGTCACACAGTATACTCGCAAGTATAACGCATCCAGCAAGTAAGACACATGCGCTGACTCGCACAAATCCTTTTCCGCCCTCAGGAATGTCCGGTATGCTAGAAAATCCCTACACGTAACAAGCCCGAGTAGCTTGCCCGGAAAGGTGTGACAGGGCCTAAACACGGTTGCGGGTAAAAAAAAATATGCGTGCGCACCTCCGGGCGACTACTTTTGAGATACATGCTAGGTACTGTCACGTGCGGATATCTACGTGGACCTCCGGGTAGTCAAAATTGTTCTTTGCAAGTCGCACGCAAGGCTGGTGTGACACGGCCTTTAAGGTTTCTTATTGTTACTAATACATGTACATGTATACTGATATCGGTCACAATCGCATGAAATTATGTGAATGTGAAATAAAGTCATTACCACTCGTCCCAAACGAGTCCCCCATTGTTGACGTGAAATAGAGTCCACTAACAATCCTGTGTTTACATACCAAAAAAAAAAAAAAAAAAAAAATGACAATGTTTTATCCCCGGCGTAGCCAAGGGAGGGGGTGGGGCAAGGGGGCAGACACTCAAAGTGTGCACCAGAACGTATAGAATTTCAATTCTAAAATTGCAAAATCTCTCTTGCTTTGGAGGGGGATACCCCTCCCAACCCCCCCCCCCCCCACCCCGTACCCATTTCCCTAGCCTTAGTATACTTTTTAGATTGATACAAAATTCTGAATAATTCTGAGTGCACAAGACTTATTACTTAAATTCCAAAAACTCAAAAGTTCCCTCATATAAAAAGGGAATTTCCCCTTTTAATCAAACCTTTCCTCACTCACTTCCCCCATATCAGACTTCGTACAATTTTCTGACAATTTTCCAAATATTCCATCAAATATGCGTATACGAGTTATCTCAATTTCATCTTTAAAAAAGGCAAAAGCTCCCTCGTACGGGAAGGATGGGGCTTAGCACTCTCTGACGCCCCCCCCCTGCAAACTTGTACCCTATGGCTATACTCTGAGCAAAGACAGTTTCCCAAATATGCCAGAAAATATGAGCATCAGAACGTTTAACTGCAATTAGAAAATACAGAATCTCCTTCCTGTATAGGAGGAGGAATAAGGCTTAAATATCCCCTCCCACATCTTCACACATGCCTTGTATCCTTCCACAGACTTGCTGCACTTCTCTGGTTGACAGATTTCCAGATATTCCAACAAAATTCAAACAAATTTCAGTTGTAAAAATGAAAAGGCTCCCTCGCATAGGTAGAGGGAGAAGGATCTCCCCCCCCCCCTCCCATTGCTTCGTCCCCTCTATAGTCTTAGTACATTTCGGGGAATGACAATTTCCAAAATTTCCATTCAAAAGTGTGCTTGAGATCGCTTTATTTCAATTCTAAAAACGCAAAAGCTCCATCGAGCGGGAGGGGGCATCCCCCTTCCACATCCTCCCCCTCTATATACCTATGAGACCGTATACATACACAGTGATGATGCACACGCGGAATAAGAGCTAAATTCCGTGATTTAGCTATTAACACTTCCCTGAAAAAAAAATCCTATTTATTTCCATTATTTGTTTTTTATTGTTTTTCCTATTTTTTTGGCTGAAAATAAAAACAACATTCCAAGTATTTCATCAAAAGTTTACGCCAGATCGCTGAATTTCATGTCTGAAAATGCAAAATGGGAGGAGAAATACTCCTTTCCTACACCCTCGTTTTCATGCTTTTTCTGTCGATTGCTTAACAGACAGCGTTCATGATAATCTTTGTAAGAATTAATACAAGAATTTTATTTACGAGTAAATGATAACTTTCTCTAGGCAAATTGTTCTACATCAAAATACTGCTACCTTACTTTAACTGTTAAAAGTCGATGAAACACGCAAAAACATGCATCAAATTGCACCATTTACAACATCAAAATGCAAAAAGTTCTCACTACGGGAGGGGGGGGGGGGTATCCCCCCCCCCCAAGATCAAAGTCCTGCTATGGCTAAGCCGGTAATTATCCCATACACATGATTTTTCATGCATCGTAACAATTAAGGAAGGACTTTCAATAAGATGGAGCTTTGTTTTTAATCCTTTGAACTAGTGAGAAAATACTGGAAAGAAAAGAGGTGTGTTTTACAATGGGATCATTTTAAAATATTACCGATGTTTAATCGACTGTTTTACCAAAACTTCGTAAAATTCCGTGTTTGTTTTTGTTGTTTTTTTGCTGCTGTTGTTGCTCAACTTTCATGCAGCTTCTGCTATCGTGGTTTTCACTTTCTTCTTCAAGATACAATTAAGATAGACAATTTATCTTAGGATATTTGCCTAAAGATTAATGTGTTATAATTATTGAAGGTAATATAATTGGCTATCAACCTGGTATATCAGTAATGAGGGAAATTCTACGCTTAATTAAAGGCATTCGGGTTTCTCTATCTTCCAAGGCACACAAGTAAAATTGCAAAAATGAACAATTTGTTATTTATTCCCAATTACTCCTCCACATAATTATGAGAAAAGCAATCTAACACATTGAGAGGTATGCATTATTTTGCAAAGATAAATAATCTATGATCTCTATATACATGTAATGTCTCTGTAGTCCGAGAGATAAAGAAAGTCTAAAATAAAGAAAGAAGATGAAGAATTTTCTGTCATGTTCAAATCGAAATGACATTAGAGAAGAAAAAAATAAAGAAAATGGTAGAAATTTAAACTGTGGTTTTAAATTAGGCAAAGTAAAAACAATCTTTGGTTCTTGACTTTGCCTCGTGAACTCCAAAATTCCTACACTAAAAGAATGAAATAATCATGTTGTCCATTTAAATCACCTGTAAGGTTTTATTCTTTATGTTAGTTGAAGTTATAGTTGACAGAAAATTATTATTTTTTCCCTTAGTTTCCCCAAATTATAATAAAGAGATACAAAGAAACGAAAACGTATTTTTGCTATTTCATTCACGCCTCTCTTCGTGTGATATTAGCCTTTTGGTAATGTTTTTATCTTGAAAGGCATTCGCATATTAATAACAAGTCCATGTTTTGTTTGCTTCCTTACCTCTTCTTTACCTCACAAGACGATAAAAAAAATACAATGTATATAATTATTCACTCATGCAGTTTCCTTGTGTATTGACAAACCAGGTTGATAGCCAATAAAGTTACTTTACAAGCAGTGTAGGCTATAATACGTTGATTACAAAAAAAAATAATCAAATCACCTGTGAAAAATGTGAACCGGTACAGTGTGCACTCTTGTTTTTGTTTTTACTTTTCTGAGTGCATATATATATATATATATATATATATATTTGTAGGTATGCATTGCAACACATTGAATTTTATATCTCAGACGGAGTTTGAATTTAATTGATATAGGGTTTGCCTTAAAATCAAATTACATTATACAATGTATATTTACAGGTATGCATTGCAACTCATTGAATTTTATATTAAAGACGGAGTTTGAATTTAATTGATACAGGGTTTGCCTTAAAATCAAATTAATGATATATATATATATATATATATATATATATATATATATATATATACATATATATATATATATATATATATATATATATATATATATACATATACATATATATCTTACGTAAGTGCGAAGAGTTTGTGAACGATTCATGTATGCTAATAGAGTAAGCAGAGCGTTACAGTCATTTACCTTGGGCGCACGGAGACCGCTACCGACAGTTTCATTTCCTTCCGCTGGACGATCTTCATATATAAAACGTTATACATATATATATATATATATATACATATATACACTGTACATATATATATATATATATATATATATATATATATAAGATACATTATCTTACAAAATATATGCTAAATATATACATCATAAATTAAGTTGAATGAAGTTCCGTGGAACGGAACGGACGTACGAACGGACGTAAGATTGAACACATTTTATGCTTAAGTGTTTACATACAAATAAAGGAAAATAGAAAAATAGGGTTTCTTTGTTCTTAAATGAAAATACATATTGCAAAATTATGGTATTCTTTAATATTAGTAAGCATGAGCCGACTTGAAATGTTGTTCTTTAACTACACATCATGCCACGACCATGTTATGTCTGTAATCACGTCGTTCCAGATACTCGAAGTTATTATTCTCTCTCTCTCTCTTTCTGTATCAACGACATGACAAAAGGACAATTTGGGTAAAGGTGAAAGCCCCAATAAGACGTGACACGTTATATGCATTTCTTCTTGAAACTCTTACCATAATCATCTTCAGTTTTGGATAATACAACATACATGCATAAGCCATGTTTGGTATATTAAATATGGCCTTGCATCATAAAACTAACAAAAAATCACCAGACTTAGTTTTTCAGATCGGGGCAGATTCTGAAAGAGAAGAGTCTAAGCTAAAGTGATGTATAACTCAGTGCAAATTGGACTTTCGTTACGTATCTAAATAATGGGCAGAAAGAACACACTATTAAACACATTTACTGGGAAAAGAGGCTTTGGAGTTTGGAGTCTATTCAAGTGCTTTATCTCACCAAGTTATGCTGTGTGGAATGAATGGGACCAAGAAAAAGAAAATGATGTAAAACTCCAGGGTAAGCACAATGAAAGGAATGTCGGATTAAGCTGCAATTTGACACACTCATTAGGTACATTCTAAGATGACTAATGCTACAATACCTTTTAAAGTAGTGTCTCCAATATATATATATATATATATACATGTATATATATATACAGTATATATATATATATATATATATATATATATACAATGTATTTTTTTTTCTTAAAGTTAGGCTTATTTGAGTTGAAAGTGAAATGTATGTTAAAGAAATGATAAGGGGTCCTAAAGACATATCTAGTCACACTATTCTTCTAACACGTGTTCTAGAAAAGAAAAAAAAAAACCCTGCTAAATGTGTATATTCATTTTTTTAAAAATAAATTTATAGTCATTAACCAACATTTTGTGTACTGGTCAGAGCAACAAGTTAGTTAACTTATTAGTTGGCCAAGGGGAATGGTACCAGAAATAGGTTGTGAACACTTCCTCTACGGCGAGAGCGAAAACCAGTGGCAAGTACTCCTATTGCTTTGCAAGGCCAGCCGTTGCAGTTCTCTAACTGACCATTATTGTGGATCGATGCTTTCTGGATGTGGTCACTTCTCTCCTGTCCAGCAATGCTGGCTGGCTCCGCAAAAGAAAGCTTGAGTATTAAAATGTTGTGTGTCTTGGCAGAATAGGTAGTCTCCAACTCTGTTTTTTTTTTCTGCCTGAAAGATGATTTTATTGTTGTTGTTGTTGTTGTTATTGTAAATGTTAGTTTCTTTTGGAAAAGACAGGAAGTTGTCTCTCCTTTTAAATGAACAGAGAAAGAGAGAGAGAGAGAGAGAGTGTGTGTGTGTGTGTATCATTTGTATTGTTACACAAATACAGTACATTGTATGTGGTACCTGTGTTTTGGCAAAAAAGATACTGTATCAATATTGGGAAGACGATGTTCACCTCACGTCACAAATTTTCAACACAGCAAAAACTTGTAAGTCGTCACAATGTATCACCTCTCCATTGCAAAAGTTTATTACAATAAAATTGGCTCCACATAATGTAGCAAAGTGACATTGGCTTCCACTGCTGTGCACATGAATAGATTATGGATGAAATGGTACGTCACAACACAGCATTGTAATATTACACACTATGACAATATGTGTATCTGAAATCAGGTTAATGACGGTCGTTGGTGTCACAGAAACAAAATCGTCACAGGGTACTGCACATTCTGATGCTATTTGTCTCAACACAATGTACATTGTACTATCTTGTAATTCATACTTAGTGTGCTAACTGTCTACCCTCACACTTGTGGATCATCCGTCATCACCATGTTTAAAATGATCTGTGGAAATTACACACATCCCCCTCAAGAACTTATTATCCAGATCACAACATAAGCTTAAATATTTGTGACTACCCCCTTCCCCTCACAGTTCTTGTGCTAAATTGTGAAAATTCTGATAAGTATAGCACATCAGAACTGATCACCAGTTGCTCGTAACTTGTTCGTAACTTTACGAGCAGCTTTATGAAACAGGGCCCAGATGGTGACATAAAGTTTACAGTATACATATACTTTGTGATTACCTCGATTACCCCCTTCCCCCCCCCCCCCCCCCCAAAAAAAAAAAAAAAAAAAAAAAAAAAAAAAAACTTAACTCTTGGCATCACCATGCATTAGCAACATTTTTGCTTGCACATTGCAATAACATGATCTGCACTTTCGGTTGTGTGAGGATTAACTCACCATTTTCATACAAGGGAAGCCCGTTCTAATGTAAGAACATAAATTAAAAAAACAACAACCAAACAATTTCCTTGTTATACCAGAATTCTCACTACATCAGGATAGAAAAGAAAACAAAAATACACTGTAGAGAGACTTCAGTCCTGCAAAATCCCTCGTTATAAGAGGGTTTACAATGTAGAATATACATCGACCTCTTTATAACTGTGTTCCACTTTGTACATGGGCTGAGTGAACCAGACTAATGACATAGGGAGGAGTCCAATGTATACGACAGCAATATCTGGCAAATAGCATCCAATCACATGTGGCATCTTATCATTAGCATCCTCAAAGCACAACCATTAGAATTTCCTTTGAGGTAGTTTTGACATCCCCTTTGATTCACTTGCTACGAGTATCTCTTTCTACCCCTCTGGTACACCACATGTAGCAGCACAAACATCCGTAAAGTCTGTCGAGACTGCCGACTGAACAGTGGATGACTGCTCTGTATCAAGATACCAGTCTATGACCCTCACAAAGCTGACAGACAGAATTTTGATTCTGCTGCTCGGGAAGATCAAGAACTACAATTTGTTGTTCCTCGATTCACAAAGGAGCGCATGCTAAACAGAATCAAAATCTTCAACTCTAGCGTGAGCACCACTGCTTCCACATGGCTCTGGCATAACAAGCACAATGTTTCACAAAAGTGCATTTATAGTATCCGTCTTACTTTTTCTTGCTCCCAGCTTTGCTGGAAATCAGCGGTCACCATGGTAGTACCACTTGCCCTTATTCTTATTTAACTGCTTAAATAAGTAACCGATTCTCTTGTTCATGTTGTGCCTTGCTTCTGGTCCCATTTGGTACCCCACCATCTTTCGCTTCCTGATCAACATCTGCAGTTCGTTTCCTTTCCAGCCGCGCATCCACCACGGTCCCGTCTTCACGTTTTTCTTCAGATCATACGTGCCGTCCCCGAGGATGTCCTTGTAGTCGTTCTCGCCGAACAGCGCTCGCTTCTCCGTCCAGTAGTCTCTCTCGGGCTTCTTTGGAGCTGGTAGTTTCTTCCACTGGATCAAGGATTCCAATGATGGTCTCTCCTTGGACAAAGTTGGACCTGAGTGATGGGTTCACACGAAGAACACAAATAAAGTACTATGTACATGATCTTGGTCTAACAG
The DNA here is from genome assembly GCF_040938485.1 of Diadema antillarum. Classification (NCBI taxonomy): domain Eukaryota; kingdom Metazoa; phylum Echinodermata; class Echinoidea; order Diadematoida; family Diadematidae; genus Diadema; species Diadema antillarum. Next base: position 950,545 of record NW_027271446.1, read on the forward strand.
AGGTTCCAAGATATTATGCGGTAAAGCATGTTGCCCATGATTTGACCGTTTCTATGAATAGACCACTCTTTCAAATATATGTAGGGTAAGAGCACCAGTATTCGGTCAGCTACCAGTATTTGGTCACTTATCACTAGTCACTAGCCAGTAAGTTCAACTGTCACAACACACGCAAATCACATCAATTCACATACTTGCACACTCATTCACAACAGGAAACTCCCTTAGCCCCCTCCAAAAATCCATCCAAAATCCCAAATTATACCGTCAAAAGTGCAGAATCGGCGCTACTTTCCAAAAGCGCGCGCGGATAAGGCCCAGTTTTAAGAGTACGGGTTGCCGAAAAAGCGCTAAAAATAGAGAAATAGGCTGTTCTCTCACGGGACATTTTGCTTATTGCAAGCTTGGAGTTTGATGGTATCCTCAAAAACGCAAAAGAAAAACAAAATTTCCATACATGCCGATACAGTGTCTCAATGACAATGTACAAGGGTTGAATGCAAGTGCCGAGTCCCCACTATTCGGTCACCAACAGGCGCCGCAACGTCCCCGATGCAATTTTGCGCCAACAAGGTAGTGCGCCCGTGCGTTTTTCAGCTGCCTTGAACACGCATTGACTTTGAACGCACATATATCGCGTAAGGTGATACATTTTGCGATTTTGTGAAATTCTGTGTGATATTTAACAAAATGAAAATTGAGATTAAAGAAATTTCATTATATTTTACATACATTGCTGTAGATATGATGTATGTATGTATCATTTTAGTTTGAAAAATATTGCAAAAAAGCTGAAGTGACCGAATACTGGGGATGTTACCCTAAAACTGTAAAACGTAAGTTCATTCTCTCCTACACGTTCATGAATAAAAAATGGTGTAAATCAAGTGTGAAATTCAAACTAAAAAACTAAAAGAATTCAAACATGCATTTCTTATCGGTGTAGTAGTAGTAACAAATTCATTGCGCGAAATCTAGGAGTCAGTTCTTATCATGGTCGAAAAATACGATGCTTTACCAGAGAAATTACTGTAACAGTTGTTTAAGTTCACACACCTGTAAATTTTGACTTCACCATACTCTTTATACACGATCTAACATTTGAAGTAAAATGTAACTGCAGTTGCTTTAAGTATCATTCATGTTTCTGCAAAGTTGCAGTTATTTTACAAAATTTATCATGATTTATAGGAGATCTAGAAAATATCTAAAACTAGATTCTAACCGTTAATTTAATGTATTAACCTCTTTACAACAAACCATCTGGCATCCCATCTTTGTTCAAACAACAGGACCATCCGAGATCAGGCAAATAACATTTGAATAATTACTTCAGTTCGGGAAACCCACTCACAAGGGGGGCCCCTCCTTATAAGTAACCCGTCCCCCTTATAAATAACCCCGTCCCCCTTATAAGTAACCCCCGGGGCACCCCTTATAAGGAGTCTCCACGCTTTTTTGCAATGCAACGCGAAAATGAAAGGACTGCGGCAATTCGCTTGATTATGTCCATAAAGCTTCACAAGTTTCCTAGTTACTCACGAAATTTGAGCAAAATCGGTTCGAGGCATCATATCTAAAATCATGGATTTAAATGCGATGTCAAACGACCCATGCGAATGCTGAAATGCGAGCGATTACTGGCGTGAGTGTCGCCAGGCACGGCGGCGCGGCAATGCTTGAGTGCAGACGTGGCGACTGAGTACGGAGACTTTCGTACTCAGTCGCGGCGGCGCGGCAATGCTTGAGTGCAGACGTGGCGACTGAGTACGGAGACTTTCGTACTCAGTCGCCACGTCTGCCCTCGAGCATTGCCGCGCCACCGCGCCTGGCGACACTCACGCCAGTAATCGCTCGCATTTCAGCATTCGCATGGGTCGTTTGACATCGCATTTAAATCCATGATTTTAGATATGATGCCTCGAACCGATTTTGCTCAAATTTCGTAACTAGGAAACTTGTGAAGCTTTATGGACATAATCAAGCGAATTGCCGCAGTCCTTTCATTTTCGCGTTGCACTGCAAAAAAGCATGGAGACTCCTTATAAGGGGTGCCCCGGGGGTTACTTATAAGGGGGACGGGGTTACTTATAAGGGGGACGGGTTACTTATAAGGAGGGGCCCCCCTTGTGAGTGGGTTTCCCGAACTGAATTGATGTTTTATTCGATCTAAGGGAAGTAGACCATATAAAAAAGTATATTAAATACGCATTGAACATGTGACACACTTTGGTTCGCATTCTTCGTATAATAAATCCATGCGGTTTCAACTGGAGACTGTGGCAGCGTCATACTCAAGTCCGGCCGCCATGGGAATGGAAACTACTGAGTACTGCATACTCGTGCAGCAGTCCAACACCATTTTCAACTCGTGGGACCATGCTACATATGTATGGAGAAATCTTGAGCATAAATGAAATGAAGTTGTCGTATTGCATGCTTTTTTTTTTCGTCGAATCATCATCGATTCAAGACTCACCATTAGAAAACAATCTTCGTATGCTCTGTAACTTCCAAATTGTTGAAACATCGGTGAGTAACGCTTGTCTGATTAACGACGTCATGTTGGCCGATGATGATCACGCTTCTTGAAGCTGGTCTTCGTCATTGCTGATCCGCTAGCTTCGCACTCGTACAATGTGGCTTTGGATCCGGTGTGTGTGTGCGTGATATGTTAGTGCAGTCAAACCTGTCTATAGCGGCCACCTCAACGTAAACGAAAGTGACCTTTTGTACACACAGGGCGCGTGTGTGTGTGTGTGTGGGGGGGGGGGGGGGGAGGAGCACTGACCCCCACTTTCTTGTATGCCTAAATATGAATAAATCAGGGTCTAACCACTTGGACCCCACTTTTTCTCTTCTTCTTTTTTTGATACCCCGGAAGCAGCACAAGAAAAATGTGGTTTAAGAGACGTAGGCCTACCCCCTCAATTCTTCTTCTTTCTTTTTTTTACTCTTGTTATTGCTGTGAAGCTGATTAACCCTGAGATTGCAGGCCTATAGGACCCTACTAGGCCTACAAAATTGCCGCCCGCCAAAGGACTGGCTTGTTTTTCGGATCTTTTGTTATTGTTTGTCAAAAAAAACTTTTTTTTTCTTCTTGTCTGGTGATGAAACCCGCAAGTGGCAGCCAAAAGTGAAGGTAATTTTAGCACCTTTTTTTTTTTTGTTTTATTTTGTTACCGGCACTTTTTTTGCCTGTTGGTAATAATGGATTTTTTTTTTGCCAGTCAGCTGATATGAAACCCGGAAGAGGCACCAGCCATGTAAACTGGGTAAGCGTACTGGTAAACAGGTAGGTTCTCCGCCCTTTTCTGCGTATAGTGGAAATAAGTGGAGGTACAGCAATATTTTTTTCTTGAAAGTATGACTTCATTAACTCCTCAAATACCCATTACCGGTATTGAAAATTATGTGTGTCATGGATTTACAAAATTACAAAACACTGCCCTATTATGAAAAAGAAAGAAAAAAAAAAATCTACGTGTTGTGTTGTTTAACTTGCATTAAAAAAAAAACAAAAATTGCTTTGATTTACACTGTCGTTTGAATGCCTGTGCAATATACAATGTAGTTTTACCAGCTGATACATTTAGGCCCTACCATAGTTCATCGACCCATTTTATAAAACAAATAATGCACAGGTTTAACTTCGTGATGTTAGTGGAAATGAAGAACACTTTCAGTATTAATAAGGTTATGCATGTTGCACCATTGTAAATATCCTCGAACATGATAACATTTCCACTAACGCACTGTAATTTCGAATAGCCAAGACTATTATGTTATTACAACTGAATATACTTTGTAGTTTTAATCCACCCCTTCACCTACTAGTGACCCCTAACTATGAGATAAGTTGTCACAATATCTTTGATATTGATGTACATGTTGATCTTGCTGTAACAAGAATAACCTACTCACCTTTATACATGTAGTTGGTCTGTCTTTCGCACAACACTGAAATGGGCAATTTCCATCATTTTTTTTTCCAGTTTATTCAAACCAAATCAAACATAACAACAGTACAAGACATAACTGCAAAATCTCAGAATGATAGGTTTGGGACCCCAGAGAAGCACAGCTTGTGGTCGGGGCCCTTTACACAATACACTACAGTATATGGCAAGGTGTAACATACCGGTACCGGGTATTATACATGGAGTACATGTACAAATTATACAACATAATAAATGCAGACAAGTACATGTATGCCACCTCCCCCATACACAACACAACACACACACACACAGACACACACACAGACACACACACACACACACACACACACACACACGCACACACGCACACACACACACACACATACACACACACCCACACACACACATACGCACACACACATGCATGTAGGCTCCTACACTTCACACATGGCTACCTCATCTCATTTTGTTGTATAGATCAGTAAGAGGACTGAAGGAACACAAGAATACATTTGTGAACACCTGAAATCAGTAGAAAGTTAATGGTACTTTATTGCCAAGCACCTGAAAAGGATTGATTTGTTTTTTTATCTGCACAATACATGATGGCCAAGGAATACAGGAGAATCTAATGACAACAAGCTGCTTCCAGCCATTGAAATGTCCTCATTATATCAAGTATCTCGTTATATCAGCGATAAAAACAAAAGAATTCATAAGGAAAGGGACTTACAAAAATTATGTCACTAGATCAGGTACTTGGTATTAACTCGTTATCAATGAGGTTCCCGTGTATTGTGACACATCCTTATGAAAGGCTACAAGTGTTTCTCCGTGTACATCATACAAAATAGCAATTCTGCTCAGTAAGGAAATGTAAATCCGAGAAATTGATTGACGGAATCTGATTATCTTCGCAAGGTCGCACCTGATCTGGATATTAAATTACATGTACATCATTTCTGAACACTGAAGCAGATATCTACTCCATATTCACCATGACTTTAGCAAACACAGATGTACACACAAAATAAATAGAACAAACATAACAATTGCAGTGCATTTGTTAATATGATGATATGTATCATTAATCAAGGCACAAATTTCATGTGCACATGCCACCTAGAGAGCAATTACACAAAACATTGATATTGCAAAGAACATGAAACATAAATCATCAAAATCAGTTTGCAACACCAGTACTAGCTCAAACCTCAAGATATATTGTAATTTCAATATGACACTTCACAGGTGCTTAACAATCTTCTCAGTTCTACAAACATCATTATATGCAATTGTTTTGATGATTACATTGAAATAAGAATGAAAGAAATGCAATTCCGGTACCTACACAGAAGCATTGAACGTGATTTGTTTTTCCTCCAAAAATACACATATATTATTGATATAAAACATTACGTAGAAAATATCTGAATATAGTACATTAACAAACAAATTTGGGATGCTAAAGATAAACATTCATCAACAAAATAAATATACAAGGCTTTGAATTTCCATTTATAAGATGTTATAAAGAATTCTTATGTACATCTACAAATAGATATATTTTTCATCTTTGTTTTCAATAATGACTACACAGTAAATAAAGAGACTTTACTTCAAGGAGATATTTGTTTAAATATTTGTTGAAAGCAAAATAGTAAAATGACAGTGACTGATCAGTGAACACTTACAAATGCAAAAGATATTCATGTACTAGATTTCTGCTTCAACAGCTTCCGTAGGGGTAAATTCTCCTCTACACACGTACTTTAGATGATGCGACAGACTTCATACATAGCAAGATATACAGACTTGTGAAATCAAATCGTGCTCAGCCTCTCGATCAGTATAATACATTTGTGAATGACGGGCAGAGTTTAACTCTTTCTGTGCTTAGGACTTTGGACAGGGTGCACAACACTGTGGGGTTTTCTGTGACAATCAGCACTTTAAGCTCACAAAGGATTTTTTTAGCCACACCTGAATTGCAGGAATAATAATGATGATGATAATAATAATAATAATAATAATAATAATAATAATAATAATAAATAATAATAATAATAATAATAATAATAATAATAATAATAATAATAATAATAATAATGATAATAATAATAATAATAATAATAATAATAATAATAACGAGATATGAAACTCGTCACGCTGACGAGTTAGGTGATACGCTTGGGGTCATCAGGTGTCGGTCATCTGTGATCGACAAAGAAAAGAATGTGATATAGGCACCTTGAAGTTATATTGAGCGTGCATGCAAAACCGTTTCTCTAACCACTCGGCCACGGGACATCCCCGGAAATGGTAAGGCAAAAAAGAAATGTATAGATATTACAGGGGGAAAAAGTCAATGCCCACTCAACAATCGTGGCCGCGTGAACATGTAGTGCATTGCTAGACGGAAATGCGGCCTTGTTACGACTGATGTCGCTATGCCATTTCTGGCAACTTGGGGAAAAATACGCGCCGTAGACATAAAGCCTATAGTCGGCTGGTTTTGATACCTTGCCTTTAATCACAATTTTCAGTGTGATGACGTCATCAAAGTACAAAACAATGACATGGTCTTGAAAGACAATTGTTCAAAGTACAACACCTCCGTCGTCGTCATTACATACTATGATCGGTTTGACAAAGTCAGCCTGCAAAATTTTGCAGCAGTCGAAGCAATGTGGTCTCCAACACAAAAAAGAGGGATATGGTGTGTGTCTGTGTGTCTGTGTGTGTGTATAGGTGCGTTTATATACGAACGTGATTTCTACATGGACGAATATGTAATACAAAATTGAAGAAAAAAAAGTAAAATAGCAAAGTATTTTGTTTCGTGATCTTGTGGGGTTCGAACCCGCAACCTCACGTCTCTGAGACGTCGCCTTTAACCACTCGGCCATACGTCTCGGCGAGAAAATATGAGGAACGTAAACTTATGTATGTGAAAGATGAATCGGGAATCGTTTGGTCCACATTCCATTCTCATTTTCAGTTTTAAACTGCAAAATTGTCAACCTGATGATGAGATTTCAAAATATAAAATGCATGATTACTGAAGCTTATTGTCTCAGCTACAAGATACTTAAGTTTCAGAGGAAATGAAGCAAAATCAGCTGAGATAAAGGTGCTTAAACGTTGTCAAGTCAATGCATGATTTAAAAAAAAAAATCACCTCCCATAGACATAACACGTAAACTTGTCCGATTTTGCATCTTTACCTTTAATCACAATTTAAGGTATGACGACGTCATCAAATTTCAAAACCATGATTTGGACTTAAAAGGCAAATGTTCAAAGTACAACATATCTGAATTTGGGATAATATTGAGCTTAAACAACAGAGATACGAGCAAATGAATGTCAGAAACAGTACCTCAAAAAAATTAATTCCACTTTTTTGATTTCAGATGATGATATGATGACGTCATAATGTATTTAGGGAAATATTGATACTTGAAATGTTATTTACAATTCATATGCTTTTGTAATATGCAATAAAAACATAGGGTCACCTGACGTTTTAAAGAGCTATAGCGAATTAAACAAAGACATGTTTTTCGCTATATTTCCACATAGACGCGCACTCGAAATTTCAACTTTGACGCCAGCGCATTCCTTTGTTATAGGTCGAAATTGATCGGAAATCAATGGATATTGTTACTTAATGTATCAGGAATCCAAATCTGTCAAAAAATGTGCATTTTCATGTTGCTGCGCGGAAATGCGCGGACGGACGCGAACGCGCAGAACACTTAAAATTGTCTGAAACTTCGAGATTTCCCATTGGGAAGTTGTTTTAAGCATTTAAAAACTTTGACGCGCGCTAATGCGCGCGTAATGATGTCCTAGGTAATTAGCATTAAAAAGCAAGATAGAGCGTGACCTGAACTTTATGTCCACTGAAAATGATACAGAAATGACCTTTAGTTATGAAGTTATGATCGATCATGTAACATGGTCCGAAAATCACAAAATGGCGCCTTGATGACGTCATAGATATGTTACTGTCATGAAAACCTTATTGTGGCTAGATATTGTCATGAGACATGTTGACTGAAAATGTCATGTTATTCCGTCATGTCAATGTGGAGATATTCACGACACAAAATGTGCCAGAAAGAAAGAAGAATAAAAAGAAAGAAAGGAAGATTTTGACAAACACAATAGGTGATACGCTAAAAGCGTATCACCTAATAATGATAATAAAGGACATTTATATTGCTCAGCTATTATAATAATATACTCTACTGCACATTACAAAGTAATAATCACGACATATATCATTCAAACATAGAATGCATTGTTCAAAAGATGAGTTTTTCACCTTACCTTACACTCATTAACATGCAGTGAGAGTAAGATTAATGCATTTATTCAATTTCTTACAATCTCACTTCGAGAAAGTTCATGCTAAGGGGGGGGGGGGGGGGGGGGGACAAAAAGTGAACAGATATGATAAGCATAAAACCTACTTAGAGCCTGAACTTTCTGTGTAACTACCCGTGAAGGAATAGATCCTTTCATTGGCATCTTTGTGCAATTCTGAAAGCCTTTGAAACAGGAATGAGTGTATAAGTCTACCCAAATGAAGTTTTATTGCAAAATGGATTAAGCAACATTTTCAAACAACCAAGAGTATAAGTCCATCATCACATAGAGCAAAATAACACCTTTCAAGAGATACTCCACTTGCTTCATAACAAGGAATATTCTTGAAGTTATAATGAAAAATATATCATATTTTGTTATCACTGTCATTGTTTTTGGCAGCTTTATACTCAAATATCTCAAATTAAAAAGAATGGAGTTACCACCTTTTGTAATAAAACTCTTCACATAAAGTCTCTCTAAAGTAGGTGGTGTTTTATAAAGCTGTTTGTAAAGTTACGAACAACTTACGAGCGACTGGTAATCAGTTCTGATGTGCTATACTTATCAGAATTTCCATAATTCAGCACAAGAACTGATCACCAGTCACTCCTAAGTTGTTTGTAACTTTACGAAAAGCTTTATGAAACAGGGCCCAGGTCAGGGGGGCATTTCATGAAGGAACTTGTCGGATAAAATGTACGGCAAGTCAATTATATCCGACAAGTTCAGAGAAATCAGCCAATCAGACTAAAGAATTTCTCAAAACTTGTCGGATATAATTGACTTGTCAGATATTTTATCCGACAAGTTCCTTCATGAAATGCCCTCCTGATTGCACCATTCACGACAAAACATGCAGAAGCTCCTTAAAGGACAAGTTCACCTTCATAGACATGTGGACTGACTGAATGCAACAATATCAGTAAAACACATTGGTGAAAGTTTGGGGAAAATCGGACAATCCGTTCAAAAGTTATGAATTCTTAAAAAATCTACACAGTCATTGCTGGATGAACCGATTGTCCGATTTTCCTCAAACTCTCACTGATGTGTTCTACTAATATTGCTGTAGTCATTCAATCCACATGTCTATGAAGGTGAACTTGTCCTCTAACAACCCAATGGTGATCTATGACCAGCGCTTTCCTGGCAGCATCTTGCTTTTATCTCTTTTGACATGATTGCAGCTCTGCATGTTGGTACATCAAACCTAAACATTGGGCGCAAGTTGTCAATGAAATACAAGTGCAAGAGAAAAATTCTACCTCAAACTCAAAATCAACAAATACCAATTTCTGCATTTGTTTGTTATGGCTGTTAAGTACAGAAATAAGCCACATATTTGGATGAGATTCATGACAGCACACGCAGTATTCAGAAAAGCCACATCACTAGCCCTTCCCACAAAAAGCAACACAAAACTTCTTTTTCTCTTTTATTCTAATAAGTATATATTGTGCATTGCAACTACTTTTTATTCAACTTCTTATAATCATAGCATTACTCAGTTTTGGTACTTTATGCAAAAAACATTCTATCATAGAGGTGATGATTCTTACTCCATCATAAGATTGCTTAAAGTTTGTGTACGTGTTGCACATTCAATACACATGTTGACACATTTACTATCATGAAATCAGTGAATATATTCATATTATCATTATTACAATGTTATTACTATGATATTCATCATCACCAATACCCACATTCCCCTTGTATTGTATCAAACTGAGCTGGCTCCATTACAAAGCGACCAGTTTGCTGGGACTTTTCAATGATGAACATAAGACTCTTAAAGGGTGCCTTTAGTTATGTCATGAAAATCCAACAAGTATAATTGTGACAAGAGACAGTTTCACTGCTCAAACCTACAGTTTGGTCGCATTTAACATACCCTCCCGCCCCCTCCTTGAAAAAGAAGTATACATGAAAATAATGCTACAAATCAATGTTTTTCAAACATAATCTCCAACAAAGACAATGAGATGTGTAATTCACATAAACAGGCCAATAATAATGATTAACACACTGGTGATTTCTTATATTTCTACACACAAATAATCTATCCACAGGTGACATGTATGGCAAGGCCATATAGTAACCTCTGTGTTGAGAAAGACAGTAAGACATAAAGATAAAACAATGCCCAATGTGAGCTGAATGTGCATCAACCTATTTCATGTATTGACACTGCCACTGAAAATTTTGCCGCTCGCTTCGGTGGTGTGCCCGACCGGTGGCCACGTGGGGTCACTTACAATGGCCCTTTCTACCAGCTTGTACCGGTTTTTAGGTTGCCGCTTGCAGCGTAAGGGTCGAATGCACTTCTTAAAGGTGGTTGTGTCAAAGACAAAAGTCTGTGGAAGAGAGGAAAAGATGAGGCAAAAATATTAAAGACTCATTATCCCAGAAATCTACCAGCTAGAACTTGCCAGAAATCGTAAAATATGTTTCTATGCCACTCTACAGGCATCTTGGGATATTCTGTTGTTATCTCCATGCTTTATTCAACTGTACACGCCAATGCTAGCAATTAGAATTAATCAAAAGATTAAGGCTCAAAGTAATCCATTAATTACCAAGTTGAAGAATGAAGATCAGGAAGAAAAATAAAAATAAAAGAAGAATGCATCATCAACAACAGGAGGACTAAAAGTATGGAAATATTCAAGAACATATCACCTAATCCATTTGTTTTTTAGAATTCTAGTCTGGCACACTCATATCAAGGGGTAAGCTCATTGATGTGCATTCTGTAGGGGTGTTCTAAACTGACAGTAAAGTGACTAAAGAGGATGGTGTACCTCAAATACGAAAGCGAAGAGGAAGTTGAAGAGCACGAGAGCAGCCAAGAAGAGGGTGAAGCTGAGGCTGACGGGGGCAATCTGTCGGAGCTGGATGTTGTTCTCCAGGAAACCCCAAGGGACCGGTAGGAACATCATCACTGACGTCATCAGCACCAGGATGATGAGAGCTACCACAAATAACACTGGGTGGGATGAGATAAAACACAGAACACCATGTCATTTTAATGGTAAACACAAGCACCTAAGAGCACAAAAAGCAGGATGATTAAAGACACCACATACATGTATAACACTGGGCAGGATGAGATAAAACACAGAACACCATGTCATTTTAATGGTAAACACAAGCACCTAAGAGCACAAAAAGCAGGATGATTAAAGACACCACATATAACACTGGGAAGGATGAGATAAAACACAGAACACCTTGTCATTTTAATGGTAAACACAAGCACCTAAGAGCACAAAAAGCAGGATGATTAAAGACACCACATATAACACTGGGCAGGATGAGATAAAACACAGAACACCTTGTCATTTTAATGGTAAACACAAGCACCTAAGAGCACAAAAAGCAGGATGATTAAAGACACCACATATAACACTGGGCAGGATGAGATAAAACACAGAACACCATGTCATTTTAATGGTAAACACAAGCACCTAAGAGCATGAAAAGCAGGATGATTAAAGACACCACATATGACACTGGGCAGGATGAGATAAAACACAGAACACTGTGTTCTCTATGGTAAACACAGACGCCTAAAGAGAACCAGTAATACATTCTTTACACCAGGATGATTAAAGACACCACAAACAACACCGGGCAGGATGAGATTAAACACAGAACACCAAGTCATTTATGGTTTTAAACATAGACAGCCAAAGAGTACAGAGAAGATGTACATTCGTCACATCAAACCCAACAACATTTTCCAACTCCTTTTCATCTCCTTTTCTTCTCTTTCTTTTTCTTCTTGGATTTGGATCCCAATCCAGTATCGTGATTTCGCAATTTTGTTTTACTTCTGCATCAGAAATATGCATAGAATACAAACTTGTACACGATTGCACACAAACAAAATTGCTCTCTGTCACTTTTAACTTTTAACCCGAACTAGGCCAGGGGGAGGGGGGGGCCCTGAGGCCCCCCCCCTCGACGTTCCGCGCGATGTATCGCTATCGCGAAAAGCTATCGCCGCGATGCTTCAAGATTTTTTCCTTTCAAGTCTCCCGCATCTTTTGACACCAAATTTGTGATGCCCGGGTGCGTGGTTCCGAAGTTACGCATACATATGTGTATGCATGTCAGACCAAAAATTGCTCAAAAACGTGAATTTGTGTACAATTTCAATGCAAACTGTGCTTACAGGCAAATTTCATGAAAGCATGATTATTTTGGGGTTTTATTAATTAAAATCAGTTAATAACATATTTTCTTGTTCGGAACAATGTTGCGGACAAATTTCATCGAAAAAACAAGGAAATAAATAAGAAATTTAAAAAACCATGAAATACTTAAGAAAGTTTTCCGATGGCTCTATTATCTTCTCCGATCTTTGCTAAGGACACTAAAAAGAACATTTACACAAAAAATGTGCCTGTTTTGAAGTTCATTTAGTGATTTATACCAAATTGTCCGATTTCATGCATCATTATGCATAAATTAGCATAATTTAGCATAAATGATAATTATTTGAAAAATTAACTTCATGGTACTTTAGATTACATCATAGGCAATGTGTGTGCCAATTTTCGTCACGATCGCGTGATTGACAGCAGAGATCTGGAGGGGGGGGGGGGGGGGGGCCTGGGAGGCATGACATCCTTTCCTTACCAGATTCCAGACTCACCATTGGACCAAATTGGAAGACGATAGGGGGCGCCCTTCGAGAAGGCCGCAGCCAGTATGATGTACTGGAAGGAGGAGACAAGGAACACAACAGAGTTCTCGTAGCAGAAGATGTTCTTGTCAGGGTCAGAGTGATGCTCCAAGGGGGTGAACCTGAGAAAGGAGACAAAGATTCATGTTTTTTACTTTGTTCAATTTCCATCTGAGAAGATGGCTGGATAGCCCATATTCAGCTACATTTATGCTAAGCTGGTCTTCCATGGGGTCCAGTTGTGAGGCAGGACCACTTCATCGGGTTAAACACCCTGCTCTTTGCAATGAATGAATGAATGAGATCTTTTACGTGCATAAGATGTGACTCTCTCACACAAGGGACCTCCATTTTATGTCCTATCTGAGGGACAAAGTGTTTTGCCTCTTGCTAGAGGGGACGGTATGATTACACACAACATTGCTCAGTCCAGACTTAGTTTTGAACCTGGGTCGCTTGGGTCAGAGGCAGATGTGCTGCCGACTGAGCCAACTCACCGCCCTGAGGCGACACAGCAGAAAGAAAGTAATTGATGTGGTACTATCAATATTTCAACACGTCTTTTGAACTCTGAGCTCCACTACGTCTTACACACAATAATCTCCACGATTTGGTGACCCTTGTTTCAGACATTGTCATTAAAGGGATGGTATATTTTGGTTGAGATGGGGATTCAGATTTTAATATTTGGCAAGATAATTAGAAACCACTTACATGAAATATTAAAAATTCTACGAGGAATGTAAGAATTATTTGATGAAAATCGGTTTTGAAATGGATGACATATCCAAAAACGATGAAAAACAATGTGGTCCTTAACCCACCTTTTATTTAGGACTTGTTTGTTTCTGGATATCTCAGTTATTTCAAAACCTATTTTCATCAAATAAACTTTCAATTGCTTTTAGAATTGCATGCTCTTTCAGATTTCACAACAGGTTTCTCATTATCTCACAAAAAGTTGGAAACCTAAAGCCCCATTTCAACCAAATCTATACCATCCCTGTCACATTTGACCGTTGAGCTTAATCTCATTTCCTAAATTGACTCAGCCTGTAACAGAACCTCCCTGTATCTTGAAGACTATACTATGCAGCAAAATGCAAAATGAAAGTAAAAATGAAGAACTCACAAAGAAAAGATAAGCCACAACTCTAACTAAAATCAAAATCTAGAAAAAGATAGCATATATCTTACCATGGCTGAGAAAAGAGGAGAAAGTATGCGGTGGTCTGAACAGCACACACCATCGCCATCTCACAAATGATAGAGAGGAGGATGGTTGGATTCGTAATGCTCCCTGGAGGGCGCTGTTTAACAAGCTTCGGCGAGGCCTTGTTCCGTCCCACTGAAAGGTACATCAAACAAAGTAGAGTGTTTTAGTTGTAGCAGCTAACCAAATGCAACAAAAACTGCAGCTTCAAGAATTTACTAGTAGTTCAAATTATACATGTACAAAAGTTGTCCTAATTCAGTGAGTTAGTAAGAATTGGTGAGTGTGTGTTTGCTATAAGTTTTCTCTGCAGTGTTCTTGACTTTAATCTTCAGAATTGCACAGATTTATTCAGCAATTTATAATGAAATATCTACAGTCATCTATCTCTCTCTTTAACATATGGGGGATTTTGTACAGCCAATGAGAACAGGATTGTTCCGCTTCAAATTGGACCCGTTCTATTCTTCATCTGTTTTTCATTTCTATGAGATAAGGGAACATTCAGAGCTATACATGTTGAACTAGTAGGATTTGTTTTTTTAATTCGAAGACCTACACAGGGCAAGTTGTCAAAGGGGGAATACTCCCATCACGAATGAACCAACATGTATGCATACACAACATATACAATTTGTACATTCATACAGACTGTAAAAGCTGTGATTTTTTAGTACAGATATTTTTGTGAATGAGGTGATAGACATTTTCTTGAGATGTTGTTTTTGTGATTTGACAACGAGGCTAACGTACGTAAGTACAGTGTGAGTAATACTAAATGATACGAACTATGCCATGTATGCGTAGTATTTCCCACAAGAGCCAACACAATATACATTCACAGAAACTACTAGCAGTGCAAACTCATTTATACTCACAGCATGCACACCCAGCAACCTTGATTACTGCACTC
Organism: Diadema antillarum; assembly: GCF_040938485.1. Classification (NCBI taxonomy): domain Eukaryota; kingdom Metazoa; phylum Echinodermata; class Echinoidea; order Diadematoida; family Diadematidae; genus Diadema; species Diadema antillarum. Next base: position 965,685 of record NW_027271446.1, read on the forward strand.
TCCCATGCTTAAGGTTTGTCGCTAAAGAGGGATGCGCGTAACGTTAGACCTACTAGCATGCACGTTTCTGGCCAGCCGTGGCCATGGTTTTGCCCCAGCCCGGAAAGTGTCAAATGCCCACAAAATGAGCTCATTGATATTTTCCTGCCCCAAATTTAATGCGATCAAGATCAGGAGTTGATATTTTCATGTGTTGTTACATTTTCCGCCAAACAGTGAATCACAAAATTTGCAAAAAATTAAACCCAGGCAAAAATACAGCTTTCACAGTATAAACTCACACATATACATAGACACATACAAACGAAATCAGGGGTACTATATACACCACATATTTGGAGAGTCTAATTTTTCGCGAATCAGAACTTCTAACAACTTTGTGAGTGGTTAAATTTGCGACTGTGGAGCACAGTACTAAATGGGGAAGTGTACGCAGGCACATCACATTCATGTCGGGATCAGAGTTAACTTTCGTGTGTGTTTAAATTTGCGAATAGTATCCGACTCGTAAAATTCACGAAAAAATAAAATCCTCGTGACATATTCGGTGGATACAAAAAACTCAAACTCACTCAGGATGGCCACTGTAGTTGTAATAACAAGGTCCACGTATAAGAACTGCCAGTCACCGAGGTTGGAGTCAATCTGAGTTTAAAACAATATCAAGTGCATTACACGTTATCTTTCAAACTCTCCCTATTGTAAAAGATATATATATTTTACAAAAATTTTGAACCAGCTCAAGACAGTGAGGAATTTCAGAAAGATGGAAAGCATGACAGATTATAGTAAAAAAAAAAAAAATGCATATTACAGACTGAAAGTACTACCTACAATACCCATAGTAACAACACAATGGTAATCTTATGTGTTTACTAGAAGCTGCTTTCATTTTACATGATAATGTACGCATGTACCAACGTAAATTTCATAAAACTTGATATCGATAATTCACATACTTGGAGGGATGCCAAAGTTTCTCAAACATTATCATTATCATGATAGCACTGCCCTTAACAAAAGAAAAAAGACACCTCCCTATATAACCCAGTGCCACTTCTTTTCTTCTATAATTTTGCATACAAGACAAATGCTTGGCCTGAGAAAGCGAGTCCTTGAACATTACCTACTTCACACTTTTGACCCAACAAAAAACGCTCTGAACCTTTTGACATCAGCACGGATGCAATATGAGACAAGATGACTGTATGTGCTCATCTTAAACAGACAAACCAACAAACAAACAAAACAACAGACAGACAGACAAACTCACCCAGTAGAGGATCATGACGGATACAAACTGAATGACGCTGTAAAGAGCCATGTACTTAAACACTCCGAAGGATGTCATGAGGGCCGCTCGACCCTCCCTAGTAAGAAGATAATAAACATAACAAAATATGGTACAATCAAAGTGACATCGCTTTTGTTTATGATGTACTCACATACCCCACGAGGTGTTCAATAAACTAAACTAAACTAAACTAATATACACAAAATGTCAAACTAATTTAAAAGCCGATATGAACAACTTCAACATCTAGATCAAACAAAACTGTTGCATTCTTGAACACCCTATATCCAGATTTATGTTGACATATACAAATACAAGTTCTGACTTTCACAAGAGAATTCTGGACAGCATAAAAATACACTTATTCCTGTGTTTGCATCAAATAACACATCACAAGATTTCTGCTTCTTTGTCTGCTCTGTATATGAAGAAGAATACTGTATACGCCACATATTTTGCGAGTCTAAATTTTCGCGAATCGGGAATTCCCGACGATTTCGCGAGTGGTTAAATTCGCGACCATGGTGCCCTGTACTGAAAGGAGAAGTGTACACACGTATGTCACATTTGCATCGGGATCAGAGTCAATATTTTCGCGTGTCTTTAATTTCGCGAATAGCACCTGACTCGCGAAATTCGGGAAAATAAAAACCTCGCGAAATATTCGGCGTATACAGTATCCTGTCAAAGGTGAGCTAAAAATAGACAAGTACTTAACATCAATCATGTGATGGATTCTAAAACACAAAACACAAAACAAACAAACAAAACAATCTCTTCTACCAAGGAATGACGGGAGTTCCTAGGAGATGTCACATCCTTATAACAGTCAAATTTGTTCGCACAGACATTACAGTATTTTGAGCAACATGTTTCAGTCAACAATTTTGCAATTACAAGCCCCTTTGCCCTACAGAGTCATTGCTGTAAAGTTACTACAAGTCTGTAATCACATGACGCAAAGGCTATGATCTGTTTTTTCTTTTCCAAAGAGAAAATTTGCTGAAGAACCTTGCACGGGTCAAGGAAAGAATTATGAAGCAATGACCTCATCCAAGGTTAACCCTTTGTGTGCTTGGAGTGCTGACTGGCACAGAAAACCCCATAGCATTGTACACACTGTCCAAAGTCCCTGGTACAGAAAGGGGTAAGATGTAATCCTTACTTATGCTGCCATTTGTGAAGCTTTGCGAAACTTTACAATTCTATTACTTTCCAACTTTATATAGTGACTCCCCATTGTTCCAGTTGTAAGATATTACTTAAAGGTGCATGGTCCCAGTGTTTTAGTCAAATGCGTACGCGGGCGCACGGCGCAAGTTTCCTATAGAGACCTACGCTATCGACTCCTCTTTAGCGCTTACGCTTTGGCCCACTTCCCCGAGTCCGAAGAAGTCCGATCCACTGTAGTCAGTGGTCCGATCACAGTTCAGCTCATGATTCGACTGAGGGGGTTGACAGCTTTAGCAAACTTCTTTTGGGATGTCATAATAAGAAGCACATATGCATGCACCCTGGCATTACTACAGACTGCGCGACTCGCAGAGAAGACAACGAAGGCAACGTTACTTAGCAACACCTACGCACTTTACTCTTGATGACAGCTCAACTTCGGTAATCTTCGTATCAATGCTAACAGTGATCGGCAGTATCATCAACAGCGCCCCCTACACTACCGGGAATATGCCCCTTTAAAGTCACACGGAGCATGGAGTAACATTTTAAATGTTAGACAACGATGCCAGTGCAAGCTCACCTGATGACGGTGGGCACGCACGATATGTCGGGTACCATGGAAGTGAAAGGTGATGCCACCGAAGCTTCTGCCTCAGAAAGAGAGATGCCGGCATGGGCCGTCTTCAGAGCTCCGCAGTCATTGGCTCCATCCCCACACATACCCACACAGTACCTGCAAAAGTGACCAATCAAAACAGACGTTTCATACGCTCACATTAACACTAATACACATATGTCAGCATCATAATGAAGCTGGAGGATAATCAGAAAACGAACCCCTTCATATGTGTAGCAAGTTGTTTTCGATTATGAAGACTATTCTTCAAGAAGCAACAGGTTCTCAATGGGCATCACAATGCGCATGTAAATATTTGCAACTGAAGCCCATATGAACAGGGCTCTAATCATAATGGACACAGCATTATAATTCAGGCCCACATTAGACTTTCATGCATATCAGCTGATTGGATTTCAGATAGTCCATGCTTGTATTTAAAGCATTCAAAGATCTGCATATCAATTTTCTTCTAACTATTTGTTGTTTTCTTCAAAACACTCACAACAAAGACAAAGCAATACTGGGACATTTGCTTATCCACAAGTAGGACAACATGAAATAAGAAGGAAACCAAACACAGAGTATGCCTTTCTCTGTTTGGTGTTCTCACCCTAAATTCTGCAGCGCCTCGACGAGTTGTGTTTTCTGATCAGGTGACATCCGTGCATACACCGTCCCTCTCTGGACAATCTTAAAGAAACCATACGTACAAGGAGCAAAGGTAATTTAATCACTGGTTCCAAGACAGGATAACTCACAATACATCGTGATACACAGCATGTCAGGACTGCTTGGCAATGCCATGATACAATGGCTGGCTCTGGTGTCCTAGACTGCATTTGTTATCTAACCATTATCCAATTGCAATTCGAGTGTTGTCACTGCGCAGCTGCTTTACACCGGGAAGTAAAGGTCAACTGTGTGCCACCAAACATGCCTCATTAGTCACACACAAAATAATTGGTACAGAGCACAACTGGAAACAGCTGGGATTTCACCTTGAGACATAGACGCGTTTCAAAACGGCACTGCGTTTATCTACTCGCAGAAAGGCGATCATCGTCTCAAACGCGTTTCAAAACACCGTTTCTAAATACGTTTGAAAACACGGTTGCATTCATCTAACCTCCGAAAATGCCTCAAATGCATTTAGAATCATGATTCTGCCTCAGAAATTTATAGATAAACGCAGCCATAGACACACTACATGTTTCTGTGACAGGAGGTAGTTTATGGTATTCTGTTTACTCCTAAAAATGCTTGGGTACTTTGAAATGGGGAGGGGGGGGGGCCAGGGGGAGAAGAGGGAGGGCTATCTTCAGATCTTTTAAAATGTTGGTTCTGGCACATGTATGGATGGGTTGATACGTGAGGAATATGATAAGGAAAGTTTTCTTTCTTTTTCTATAATGATACATATAGGTGGTTTGTTTGATATCAATTTGTCATTATGTAATCTGCAAGTTTTTGTAAAATAGCTAAAAATCTTACATCGTGACCAAAGACTGCCAGCATAGTGAGTTCTACTTCACAATTAAGATAAGATTTTTTCCATGGCAAGACGAGTACCGACTTTCCCTAATACTCCACTATTGAAAAAAAAAGAAGAAAAAAAGAAAAACAAGAGACCCGCGGGTCTAGCGCTCACCTGAGTATCGCAAGTTCACCTTTCACGCAGTCACTAATCTAAACTAGAACTATCACTCATTGTGATTAATATACCCCCACCCACAACTGAGGAAATTAGCTCAACCATGATTTTTTTTTTTTACTTTTTAATGAAAAAAAAAAACTAATGCAATGCACTGTCCAACAGTAAATAAATGTATTGCTCACTGTTAGTCAAATGTCCAACATCTCAAGTCAAGTGCTCAAAAACTGAGTGAGCAAGATAAATAAACTGAAGATTTCTATGGTTTTTATTAAAAATTGTATAACCATGGCGCAACACAATGTTGGATATTAAGAAAAAAATGAAGTTTTGCACAACTATATATCATAGCCATCACATGTGCCAAATTTCAAGCCAAATGCTAACAGGATGAGGGGCTTAGTTGAATTCACAATATTAGTGTATCGTTTTCATTCAAAATATACTGTTACCGTGGCAACACATTTTCAACACTGACAAAAGAGTTTTTGCACATCTAGGTAATGTACAGGTAACATGTGCCAAATATGAAGCCAAAATGCTCTAAACATAGAGAGTTAGGATCTAATCGAAATGTTTGTATGATTTTCATTCAAAATGCACTGTTACCATGGCAACACATTGTTCAACAATGATGGAATACAAAGTTTGCATATCTCTGTACTACAATGGTTGCATGTGCCAAATTTCAAGCCAAATGCTCAAAGACTGAGGGAGTTACCTGAATCCAAAATATTTTATATTGATTTTCATTCAAACTATGCTGTTACCATGCAACACAATGATCAACAATGACGAAAGGTTAAGTTTGCACATCTACATAACATAGTGGTCAGGTGTGCCAAATTTCTGGCTAAATGCTCAAAGACTGAGGGAGTTGGCGGAATCCACATGCTTTTTGGTGAAAAATGTTGTTACCATGGCAACGCATTGTTCAACAATAATGACAGATTAAGTTTGAACATCTATATGCTATAGTGGTCACCTGTGCCAAATTTTAAGCCAAATGCTTAAAGACTGAGGGAGTTAACTGAATCCAAAATATTTTTGCATGATTTTCATTCAAAATATACTGTTACCATGGCAACACATTGATCAACAATGACCAAAGACAATGTATGCTCATCTACGTACTCTAGTGGTCACATATGCCAAATTTCAAGCTTAATGCTCAAAGACTGAGGTAGTTACCTGAATTCACAATATTTTTGTATGCATTTTAGTGAAAAGCTGCTGTTACCATGGCAACCCATTGCTCACCACTGACAAAAGATTAAGTTTGCACATCTATATACTATAGTGGTTGCATGTGCCAAATTTCAAGCTAAATGCTCAAAGAGTGAGGGATTTAACTGAATCCACAATATTTTTTTTATGATTTTCATTCAAAATATGCCGTTACCATGGCAACGCATTGATCACCACTGACGAAAGATTACCTTTGCACATCTACGTACCGCAGTGGTAATGTGTGCCAAATTCTAGCTAAACGCTTAAAGACTAAAGAAAGTTAGCTGAATCCACAATATTTTTGTATGTTTTTTTGTTTAAAAAAAAGCTGTTACTATGGCAACGCATTGTTCATCACTGACGAAAGATTAAGTTTGCACATCTTTATACTATAGTGGTCATGTGTGCCAAATTTCAAGTCAAATGCTCTAAGACTGAGGGAGTTAACTGAATCCACAATATTTTCGTATGACTTTCATTCAAACTATGCTGTTACCATGGCAACACATAGATAAAAAATGACGAAAGAGTAAGTATGCACATCTACATACAATAGTGGTCACATGTGCCAATTTTTAAGCCAAATGCTTGAAAACTGAAGGAGTTAGGCTAATCCACACATTTTTGTATGATTGGTTAAAAAAATTCTGTTGCCATGGCAACAGATTCATCACCACACACATATGTGTTTTGCACAAATATACATTACATTGATCGTATATCCCAAATTCAAACTGAATTGCTACAAACCTAAGAGATTAGAGCAATCCACAACATTTTGTAAGATTTATATGAAAATCTTCCGTTGCCATGGCAACGCATTATGAAATACTCACGAAAAAGGTCTCTTGCACATCTGCCTGTGATAGCGGTCACACATGCCAAATTTGAAGTTGATTGCTCAAAAATTGAGAAAGTTGTTCGATCCACAAGTTTTTATGAAAATATGCCGTTGCCATGGCAACGCATCGTGCGATACTAATGAAAAAGGTGTCTTGCACATCTACCTTTGATAGCAGTCACACATGCCAAATTTGGGGTCAATTGCTCAAAAAATGAGAGAGGAGTTCGATCCACAACATTTTGCTAGATTTTTTAAAAATTTGCCGTTGCCATGGCAACTCATTATGCAATACTAACGAAAAAGGTGTCTTGCACATCTCCCTTTGATAGCAGTCACACATGCTAAATTTGGGGATAATTGCTCAAAAAATGAGAGAGTAGTTCGATCCACAAGTTTTTACGAAAATATGCCGTTTCCATGGCAACGCATTATGCGATACTAACGAAAAAGGTGTCTTGCACATCTACCTTTGATAGCGGTCACACATGCCAAATTTGGGGTCAATTGCTCAAAAAATGAGAGAGGAGTTCGACCCACAAGATTTTGCAACGGACCGACCGCCCGACCGCCCGACCGCCCGCCCGACCGACCGACCGACCGACCGACCGACCGACCGACCGACCGACCGGCCACCCGACCTCAGGATGATTCCTATATACCCCCCCTACACACTATGTGTGGGTGGGGGTATAATTATTCACAGCTCTACCAAAATTTGACCAGGCACTCTCAAGTAGAAGATGAAAATGTACAATAAGGTCCCATTTTTTTAAAGATTCCTTAATTTGGGGGGATTGGGGCCCCCTGGGGCCCTCTGGGTGGGGTATGGTGCTCATTTTGATAAATTGTGCTCCTGATCCCCTAGGGATGCTACTTGCCAAGTTTGACGAAAATCCATCATGAGGTTTTCAGGAAGAAGATGAAAATGTACAATTTAGGCCCCCATTTGGACCTTCCCAACCACCCCCCCCCCCCTCCCCGAGGGGCACCCCTGGATCTCCTATGAACAAACTTGAAACTACAGTCATTAATGTACTCACTCATAGTATTATCTTAGCTCTATAACTTCTGATACTAGAGAAGATTTTAAAAGATTCCTTCATTTTGGGGGTGTGGGCCCCCCGGGGGCCCCCTGGGTGGGGCATGGTGCCCATTTTAACAAATTGAGATCCTAACCCCTTAGGGATGCTACCTGCCAAGTTTGGTGAAAATGGGTCATGGGGTTCTCAAGAAGATAAAAATGTACAATTTAGGCCCCATTAGGATCCCTCCTCACCCCCCTCCCCTGGGTCCCAAGGGGGGCACCCCTGATTCTGCCATGAACAAACTTGAAACTACAGTCATTAATGTACAAACTCATAGTATTAACTTAGCTCTATCACTTATGGTTCGAGAGAAGAAGATTTTTACAGATTCCTTAATTTTGGGGGGTTTGGGCCCCCTGGGGCCCCCTGGGTGGGGCATGGTGCCCATTTTAACAAATTGGGTTCCTAACCCCCTAGGGATGCTAGCTGCCAAGTTTGGTGAAAATGGGTCATGGGATTCTTAAGAAGAAGATGAAAATGTACAATTTAGGCCCCATTAGAACCCCTCCCCACCCCCCTCCCCTGGGTCCCAAGGGGGGCACCCCTGATTCTGCCATGAACAAACTTGAAACTACAGTCATCAATGTACTAACTCATAGTATTAACTTAGCTCTATCACTTCTGGTTCTAGAGAAGAAGATTTTTACAGATTCCTTAATTTTGGGGGGTTTGGGCCCCCCTGGGGGCCCCCTGGGTGGGGCATGGTGCCCATTTTAACAAATTGAGTTCCTAACCCCCTAGGGATGCTACCTGCCAAGTTTGATGAAAATCGGTCTTGGGGTTTTCAAGAAGAAGATGAAAATGTAAAAAGTTTACGCACGACGCACGACGGACGACGGACGACGGACGACGGACGCCGGACGAAGGGCGATCGCAATAGCTCACTTGAGCCTTTGGCTCAGGTGAGCTAAAAAGCAGGACTTACCTTGTCCATGAGGTGAGGGAAGTGAGTCCTGAGAACAGCAAAGGATTTCCCAGAAACGGCAAAGTGGAAGTTCTCCGCCTCGATGGAGACATTAATTTCCTAGAATAAAAAAAAAAAAAAAAGATGAGGTGCTTGAGACAAGGCCATTAATATCTCACATCTTCGCTGGGGTGACAAAACTTTGTATCTCAAATTTTGGCGAAAATCACTTTTTTGAATAAATTATCAGATAATCAGTTCAGTAATGTACTGTCCAAATTCTACCTGTCTAATCCAAAAAATGAAGCCACCACGGCATGTCAAAGAAAAGGCGATCCCATTTGTTACCATGCTCTGGCTGTCGGGTTTTTTTTAGCTCTCTAGAGCATTTGGCATTTTTGAGATACAAGGTTCTGTCACTCAAACAGAGATATTGTCGCTGGGGTGAAAAGACCTTGTATGTAAAATTTTGGTGAAAATGACTTTTTTTTAAATTAATGGTCAAATAATCAGTCAAGTGGTGTCTTGTCCAAATCCTAGCTGTCTTACCCCCAAAATGAAGCTACCACAGTATGTCAAAGGAAAAGCAATTCCATTTGAGATAGTGCTTCGGCTGCCTTTTTTTTTTTGCTTTCCTGAACATTTGACATTTTGTAGATACGAGGTCTTGTCGCCCCAGCGATGATACAGTGTATACGTGCCAATGTATCACACTTCTGATAAAATATGGCCCCTAGATAGCAAGTCCTATGAATTTTAGAAAACGGTAAAGACTTACTGCATATGCTACACATCTTCAGTGGTTTCATTTTCACAAATTTAGTGAGTCAACTAACAACATTAAAAACACGGCAGAATATTGCCTCCTCCTGTTGGATAAAAACAATGTAGATCATCTGCAACTTGAGATATTGCTAGCTTTACTTCATGAAATGTGATGATGCATATTTTTCATCCTATTGCTGCAGTTCTTGAAAGTGAAAATTATCATTATTAATTATTAAAGGGGATCAGTGGAGAATGCTGGGGGATGATTGTTCCAATCCTAGTGGGAGTCATTTAAGAGTGCATTATATACCTGTTGTGTGAAAATTATTTGCTTCAGAACGATCTCATATTCACGTGATGTGCAGTTTAATCGCCCTGTCACTGTACAGGCATGCTAACTTGGAAACATTAAACTGCACATTACTTGAATATGAGACCATTCTGAAGAAAATAATTTTCACACAACAATAGATACATAATGTACTCTTAAATGAATCCCAAAAGGATTGGAACAATCATCCCCCATGCAGCATTCCCACTGATTCCCACTGATCAGTTACTAGCCATCCCCTTTAAGTCAGGATTCACACAATATCATGCTTATGACATACATTGTATAAATGGTGATCAAACCTTTTTTTTTAAAGGTTGCTGGTTACAACTTGATACTCCCAGACTGCCTGGACATCCCCATTGTGCTGGAGTGACCAGATTAGAAGTACGAATACAGGATGCTGAGGAACTGGCCAGGGATAGAGACATATGGAGGAGGGTCACCAAAAGGAGCACATGGGGACACCACGTCCTGTGCAATTAAAGGGGCATAGTCCCGGTAGTGTAGTGGGCGCTGCTGATGATACTGCCGATCACCGTTAGCATTGATACGAAGATTACCGAAGTTGAGCTGTCATCAAGAGTAAAGCGCATAGGCGTTGCTAAATAACGTTGCCTTCGTTGTCTTCTCTGCGCATCGCGCAATCTGTAGTAATGCAAGGGTGCGTGCATATGTGCTTGTTATTATGACATCACAAAAGAAGTTTGCTAAAGCTGTCATCCCCCTCAGCCGAATCATGAGCCGAACTGTGATCGGACCACTGACTACAGTGGCTCGGACTTCTTCGGACTCGGGGAAGTGGGCCAATGTGTAAGCGCTAAAGAGGAATCGATAGCGTAGGTCTCTATAGGAAACTTGCGCCGTGCGCCCGCGTACGCATTTGACTAAAACACCAGGACTATGCACCTTTAAGGCCCGACGCACACTATACGATCCGACCGGTCGTACGACCAGAAGTGTGACGTCACCAGTCTTGCCAGTTTCCAGTCGTACGACTGGGTCTTAGCACCAGTCGTAGAAATTTGGCATATTTAATTTCTACGACCAGTTGTGGGCTTTCAGCCAATCACGATACAGTATTATGCAAAGAGAAGTGCACGTAACGTGCACTGCATGCGCTTCTATACTCAATGGTAACCTACTGAAGCCAGGATGGTCGTAAGACTAGTTTTAAGGTCAGGTCGTATATTGTGCGTTGCCAGGTCACACGACCTGGTCGTATGGTTTTAAGGTCGTATAGTTGTGAGTCATACAGTGGGCGGCGGGCTTTAGTCAAGTAAATCAAGGTTACAACATAAAACTTTGAGGAGCTAATTCACCTCCGAGCCAGACGTCACACACTCGGTGCTTGCATCGGGGAGCGTGTCATAGGACCACTCGATGCGAGCTGGCAGCTCGCTCTGGGGCGGGAGGGCATTTATGACGATGACCTTTGACATGGGAGCCACCATCTTGCAGTCCCTCGCCACACTGACGGCTGTAAGCATGTTGTCACCTGCAAAGAGTTAAAATCATCATTTCCAGTTATGAGAAATGAGAAATAATTGGTAAAATTTGCATGACAGAGAATACATGCTTGGTGAGGCAGAGAAAGGTCAATCTTTCACAATGAACCAACACACACACACACACACACTGTCAAAGTCTTGGGGCAGTAATCTTAAGTTTGCACTCATATCTGTACAGGTTGGACTACTCTTGGAGTGATTGTACCACGCAGCTTTACAATTTTCTTCACAGTCAACATTAATGGGACTGTACAGTATTGGTTGAGGTGGGAATTCATGTTTTGAACATTCCTAAGTGAGATAATGAGAAACCTCTTATGAAATATGAAAGAGTATGTAATTTCAAGAAGGATTCAACGTTTATTTGATGAAAATTGGTTTTCAAATGGCTGAGATATCCAAAAAAGTGAAAATAATAAAAGGCGACAGACCACGCCTTTTATTAGGATCTCTTAGTTTCACCTTGTTTTTAGATATCTCAGCCATTTCAAAACCGATTTTCATCAAAAAAAAACTTTTGATACCCCTTAGAATTGCATGCTCTTTGACATCTCAAATAGAGTGGTTTCTGAATATCTCGCAAAACGTTAAAAGTTAAATCCTCACCTTGACCAGAAGTGTACACACCCTTTAACACCATTTTTTGAAAGTCAGTGATTTTTACTGTGGAAAACTTTAGCCTACTGGCTTCAGCAGATCACTTGCTGAAACATTGAGGACAGGGCAGTGGAAGTCTAATATCAAAAACAATTCTCTCTTCTTTTTTTTTTTCACACTGTCACATCCAAGATCAATCAGTCCCACAGCAACAAACTCACAAATGCAACACACATGATGCAACAGTGCAAAAAGCTGGTTTGTAATCAGCTCATGAGCATATCTCCCAAATAACCTTTCTTTTTTCTCAGTTGTTTAGGCACTTCACTTGTTTTCAAAGCGACATAGTGCATAAAGCTTTCCTGTCGAAGCAATCTGCGGAATTCATGCTCTAACAAAGAATGAACTTGCATGGACCATGAAACCAGAACAATCTCACAATTAAAACTTTGGGAAGCATCCATTTCAATGTTTCGCAATGAATGCATTGACAAATTTCATCTACATACTCATATTGCCAAATCCTAGGCTTTAATGAACACTTTGTTGCTGCAAGATGGGTGTACTGGCAAGTACCATTTACAAGCATTACAATATGCATGAATAATCATTACATCAAAGATATTTATCTCAGTGACTTTAAATAGCAATGTGGTTATTATCACCAGTAACCTTTTTCTGCTCATGTGCAAAGTACAACTACAAACTAGTTTATAGGAGAAACTTTTTTTGTTAAAAATTTTCTTCTATCTCTCCCAGTTTATGATATACACAGCCTTGAAGCTACGGATCTATAAACTTCCCTCCAATTGTAGTTGAACTGAATTGAATCATGATTAGTTTTACATGGCTCTACAATGGAAGCGATGGATGTCTGAACACAAGCAACCACAAAACTGACAATACTAATTGCAATACATGGGACTACACAAGTCATCTACAGAGTCATTGTAATAGTTTTGTTTCTTCTACGTGTGTGCCTAAGGTCCAAACATACAGCACACCAATCCCGCTACTCACCAGTTACCATGACGGTACGGATGTTGGCATTGTTGAGTTGTTTGATGATTTTGGTGGTGACTGGTTTTAGTGCGTTCTGCATGATCAGCAGGCCAAGGAATTGGAGCTGCTTCTCTAGTTCCGTCCTACCGCAAAAAAAGAAAAGAAAAGAAAGACTTTAAAGGGATGGTGTAATTTGGTTGAGACCTGGCTATTGTTTGTTTTTTGGATTTTTTTTTTTGGAAGGGGGTGACAAAATGAGAAACCTCTTATGAAATATGAAAACGAATGCACGAGGAATTCAACATTAATTTGATGAAAATTGTTTTTGAAATGGCCCAGATATCCAAGACAAAGTGATACTAATAAAAGCCACCTTTTTATTAGGATCGCCTTGTTTTACTTTGTTTTTGGATATCTCAGCCATTTCAGAATCAATTTTCATCAAATAAATTTTGAATTCCTCCAAAAGTGGTACAGCTGTATGCTCTATAACTTTTCAAAGGTAGTTTGTTAGCATCTTGCAAAAAAGTTACAAATTAAATCCTCATCTTCACCAATACTAGACCACCTATTCAAAAAATTTCTTATAGAATTGTCTTGTATCCTGACACTACATTAAATGCATCTACGACTAAGTACAATTTTTTTCGAGAACATTTTAAAATTGAAGTTATTTCATAACTCAACTGATGCATCTTGAATTGATCTGGACCCAAAAAATTTGGCACTGATCTTTGGAACAAGAAGTGGGCTTTCGTAGAGAACCACGGATCTACTAGACGTACCTCTGAATCTTCTGTGCGTGATGCCAGGAGAGCTTGGGGTCAAGGGGTTTCCAGGCCACAGCGAGAACCCTGAACCCCTGCTGGGTGTACTGCTGTAGAGCCTCCTGGAAGTCTGTAGGGACTACAGACAGACAGACAGACAGACAAAGAGACAGATGGGGACATGCATACATACATACATACATACATACATACATACATATATACATACAAACAGACATACATACATACATACATACATACATATATATACATACATATATACATACAAACAGACAGACATACAGACAGACAGGCAGGCAGACAGAAAAATATAGACAGACATAAAGACACACATACATATATACGGAGACACAGAGACATACAGACATATAGACATACAGACAGACACACAGACAGGGAGGTAGGCAGACACACACACACACACACACACACACACACAGAAAGAAAAGTAGACAGTCAGGGAAAGAAAAAAAGACAACAAAGTAAAGCAACAGAAAGACAAACGGACACAGATGAATAGGAGACCAGTCCAAAGCGGACAAAGAATGCATCGAAACGCAAGAAGGGAAAAATATAATAGAGAAAGAGTGAACAGAAAGACAGACGAAGACAAAGGAGGACACAAAGAATCAGACAGAGGCAGTGAGACAAACAGAAGGACAGACACACATCCAAACAGAGAGAGAGAAAGAGAAAATGCGAGAAAGAATGAGATCTTTTTCAGAATTTCAGACAATTGCTCAGTTTGAACTTCTTTCTTTAGCCTTTTTTTTAAATGTCGATGTAAAGTTTGATCTTAGAATTCATCTATAAAAGTCAGATAAAAATGTATAAGCTGTTATTTTTCGAGGGTTGAATTTTCATGAATTTCGTGAATCACAGTTGGATCGCAAATTTAACAACACACGAAAATGTTTCCATGTGCTTTGTTTATAGTGCATTAATGTAAGCGTCAGTGTCAAGTCGCGAAAACAACATCTTCCGAAAATGTCTATGACCTCGTCATTTGCGAAAATATCTGTACGGGAAAATAACAGCGTGTACAGTATCCTGAAACAAAAACAATTCAAAATAATGTTGCTGTGCAGCCTTCAAAAATTTTCAATAGCTTATTCTCATTCAAGACTACATTCACGTCATTGCTTGCGAAGGAATACTAAAACTGACAAATGTAAAGGTACTTGATTGAGTTTTGTAGAAAAGCAAGCAAACATAAATTCACAGGAACAGTGATTAATTGCCCACAGGGTTCATACTCTTTCTCATGAATTGAATTCCACGACTTTCCATGACCTTTCTAGCCAGAATTCCATGACTTTTCCATGACTTTTACACAAGTTTTTCTCTTTTTTTTTTTACTACATTAGACTGAAAATTTGATCTCCAATCAACGCGAAACAAAGGGAATACATACACATCTCAAACAAACAACAGATAATCTTCTATAATTTTTGCAATTCCATGACTTTCCATGACCTTTTGATGGAAATATCACTTTTTCATGACTTTCAAGGCCTGGAAAAAGACTATGCCAAATTCCAGGACTTTCCAGGTTTTCCATGACCCGTATGAACCCTGGCCCAATGCTTATGCTTTGCATATTCATAACAATTCTCTTTATATACATTTGCTGTATACATGTATACATCATATATTCTGCTGATTGGGATTTGCACAATAGACATTTTTGTGAGTGGTTGAATTTGCGAACAAAAGCCCCACTGACAGATTGAGAAAAAGGTATTATCCCTTTTCAAGAGAAAATTCAGTCATTTCCCAACTTGGAGACAATAAATGAAGTGCATTTGTGTTTCTAGGGATGGCAACATTTTCGTGAGCTGTCAATTTCCAGAATATCAACTGACTCTTGCGAATTTGTGAAAATAAAAACACTGAAATATACATCATATGTGACCCTGCACCTCAAAACAAACAAAAAGTCGCCAGACATGATTTTTTTGTTAAGACCATATTCTGAAAGAACAGACTTTAAGCTTTAAAATAATGTATAACTCAAATCAAATGGACTCTCCTAACCTATCTAAATATTGGAAAGAAAGCACAAACTCAGGAAAAATGTAAACTGAGAAAAGAGGCTCTGAAGTACAGTGTCTATTCAAGCGCTTAATCTTTACCAAACCGAGCTGGCTGTGCGATGAATGGGACAAAAAACAGGAAGTAAACCACCAGAGTAACAACTATGAAGGGATTATCAGATTAAACTGAAATCAAGCATGCCTCATTAACACATTCTGTCCATAATTAATGCCATCTTTCAAAGCAGTAGCATTATCCTTTCGAAAGTTATTATAGATGAAAGTGAAGAGTGTGGACAAGGTTTTTCAGAAATGAAAAAGGGATTCTAAAGACACACATAATCACACTATTCTACCAAAAATGTTCGAGATAAACTGCTAAAAAACACACACTTTCCTGCCCGTTTTATGATACCAAATTTTAGCATAATGTAAAGGAAGACCCGCTCTTTCAGAAAATATGAAAAAGTCAAGTTCGGCTAGGTTGACCCATTTCACTTATTTTCAGTCCTCACGCAAAATCAGTGTGTGCGACTTTATGTTCGTTTTGAGGTGCACGGTCACATATACAGTATATTCACATCAACAATTGATATACAGCTTTCACGAGCTTACTTGTAGTTGGATCTGATAACGATGCTACCATCTCTGGCGCCCCCTTCACGTAGACGTCCATGTGTCTCTTGCCCAACGTGCGCGTGATGACGCACATGCGCTGGAGACTGGACGAGAACGGGAACTGGCGAACCACACCGATTTCATACGCCTCCTGAGCGGGGACAAACCACACCAAGAAACTCATGGATTTCAACATCACTGACTTTCACGACGACAATAAAATTCTTGTACACGTTGTAGCAATGGGTAGACTATTGTAGAGAAACAGCCCAAAATCTGCTCTGCGTAATAAAGATACACAATAAACATTTATATTTATACAATACATGCATTTGCTTTGGCATTACTATATTTATCAAAAGAGCATCGTGATAAAGCATAATTCCGTAGAAATCTTTGTGCATTTCGTGCAACAAGAAATTAATGCAAAAATAAAAGCACACAATTTTCTTTTTCTTTGTTCATGTTTTGATTCTACGGAATTGAAAACACATGAAATTCATTGTACCCTGCTGAGCACAAACAATTACTTGCGCGAAAATGTCCGCTTTTGCAGTATTTTGCAACGTGGGCAGAGGTACTCACCTCTCCTTCGATGGTGGCCACTGGAACAGCCTCGTTACTCTTCGGCTTCACTATGGTGGGGATCAGGGTGTCAAAGCGACTTGTGTCAGGACCTGGCTCTTCTAGTTCCTGCCATGCGGCAAAGATAGGACAAAGAAACAATCAATCAAGTAGGCAAGCAATCCACTCACTGTAATAGCCGTTATTTTCACGAGGGTTTAATTTTCACGAATTTTGCGAATCACTGTTGGGCTGCGACTCTAACAACACAGAGAATACAAAGACCCTATGAAAGATGAGCAAATGTTTCAGTTAAACTAAAGAATATTACAACTAAAAGGACTTGCGTAAAGGACAAAATCTCACCCATTCCGTCGCTTCAAACATCTTAAGGTCCAGCGGGTCTCCTACCAGCTCCCCCTCGATGCGGGTTAGGGAGTGGCACGTTGCCATGGCGGCAAGGAATGGACCCCGTGGTAAGGTGGAAGCGGTCTTGACCGGTGGGAGAAACATCTTCTCTTCCACAGGCACTACGCCCCACATGTCCAGCGAGTCCTCTGTTAGGGTGCCGGTCTACAGGAGAAAGATAACATGTTAACTATTACAAGCTCCACCTGCTCTTAAGTCATGATAATCACATTCTCCTTCTTCATCCTCATGAAATCATCCACATCATCATTTTATACGCATCATCACATTCCTTGTATAATTCACTTAAACATCATCATTCTTTGAAGTCATTCTCTCGATTCCACAACCGTGATACGCAAGGATACATGGTATGAAAGTTATCATTTCATGGTTACGGCTTTAATAGTAAAGCCAAACCTGTCAATAGTGACCACATGATATACGGCATCTATAACAAGTTCCCCCCGAGAGAAAAGCCACGCTACAGACCCAGTCTATAGTGGCCACATGTCTATAATGGCCACTTTTTTTTCTCCCTTGGCTGTTATAGACAGGTTCAACTGCATGCATGCACTAGAATTTGGCCACCTGGTGATAGTCGGAGCTGTGAGTAGCGTAAGGGACTTTGATAAAGGCTTATGGAGAGGAAAGCTAAAGGCGATGAACAGAGGACGGGGGCTACCTTGTCGAAACAGACGAGCTTGACCTTCCCACAGATGTTAATCCTCTCGGGGCTGATGCAGAAAACTTTTGCCTTCTTGAGGCGGTGCTGGGCGTAGGCCGTCCCCACGGTCATGGCCGCCGGTAGGGAAGGCGGGACCGTCACAGTGATGATGTCCAGGGCCTTGTAGATGATGTCAGATATCTCCGTCTACGCCATCACAGCATTAAGGTAGGCAAAGTCAAACATTTTGTTAGAAATACAAGCGCAAAGTTCATTTTTCTGGTATTGTAAAAGAGCACTTGACTTACCACCTCCTGAAGACTGGAGAAATAATGACGCCCATGACAAATGTCAGTGACAAGTCAAGGGATATGTGCTTTTGATAAAACAAGAAAAAAAACATGAAATTTTCCTACTGTTATGCTATCATAACATCAAAGAAAGTTGCAGCCTTCTCAGCACCAACAACAGAACATAATTTGGCAAAATACTTGTTGAAAAAAATCAACAAACAACTTTGTAGTTTTGAACAGATCACCCCATTTTCCTCAAACTCCTTAGTTTTGTACTACTGTAGTTCCACATCCACTGACTCCAGATACATACAGATGTAGATAGGAATAACATAGTGGAAATGCTGGCCGCACCCTGTGCACATACAGTAATAAGCCTCCCATCCTTTTTTTTTCCATGAGAAAAAAGGAGATAAAACTTAAACCTCTTGCAAGCACTTGCACGGCAGCACAGCAGTCATTTAATTCAGCATATTTTTCAATCGCATTGTTTCATCCTCAAAATTTAGCTTCCTAGTTTTTCTTGTGCCATTAATTCACTGATGCTTTTGTTTCAGAATTCATGATAATGATGTGTCACTCATAAAAGATATAAACTACTGAGATTTCAAACATAACTTAATGGATAGTTCAACATGATTCAAGGGAGTTGCATATGATACAGAGTCAAGAAGAAATCAAGAATTCAATTCATGTGACCCAAAACCAGACAGATATTTTACTTCCTTTATGTTTATAATAGAATGAAGATGGTAATGTGTCTGATGAAAAATACTGCCATAATGCAGTGCAGTATAGAAACAACTCTATGCTACAGAAAAATCACAAACTAATATAATATTTTCCCTCCATGACAGGGAAAGCATTAATGGATCTGATGGATCATACTCACGTTCGGGAAGCGTGAAAGGACGATGACAGTGTAGACAATCCCTACAACTCCTGTTGGAAAACAAAGGTCATGGTGGCAATCATTTGGCAGTACACACAAAATGGTACAAACAGACATTAAAAATGAGAAATGTTGCTATGGCAACTGGCATGCCTCCGCTGTATCGCATCCTCCTCCCAATAGTTCTACAATACAGTACATTGTATGTCCCCCCCCCCAAAAAAAAAAAAAAAAAAAAATTACAATCGGAATTTTTGCATTGATAACTTCTGATATGATGAAACTATCTGAATGCTATTTTAGGGTCTTAAAATGTAACATCTTTGCTATATTTTGCAGAAGACCTATTCAATTCGAATAAGTGGTCACAGAGAAATGTGGATTGTTGAAAAGCATGTCATGGGTCTGTTTCTTCCAAGTTTAGCACTTGGATGCACTTGGAACTGCATATTTATGTGTAAAACACAATGGACAGAACTTGGAGGGAAGGGATTCCTGACATGCTCTACAAACATCCTCATTTCTCTCTGACCACTGAACCAATTGGGGAGAGTTTTCTGTAGGATGTGGGTAATAAGTTATAGTTTCATAACCTCAAATTGTATTTGGATTGATTCGCTAGTTTTAAAGTTATCATTGCAGAGGATCCCGTTGTAATTTTTTTTTTTTTCGGTGACATACGGTACATCTTGCCAATGTAGAGAGGACAGTGATGCATAATCAGCAAATCATCACTACCTATGTAGTAATACACATACACCAGTTTTCATGACAATACTTTGTGCAATTTTCAAAATATGGGAAAAAGTGGAATTTTACCATGTTCACATGACCTCTGACCCTACGGCCCAATCTTTCTCTACAGAATTATTGTGTGGTAATGCATGCTTATTTAAGTTTAATTAACTGAATACATTAGGTCTTATACAAGGAAAGGAGAAAAGAGAGTAATGTCAGCAATAAAAAGAGTAATTTTAGCATTCTAACCTGACATCTGACCCTTGATCTTTGACCTCATGACCCAAAACTTTCCAAGAGAATCACTGATGGACATACATACAGATGTACTAACTTTCATGAAGACATCTTGAGCCACTTCCAAGATATGTCAAACACTTCTCAAATGTATCAAACTAATGGAACTTTGAAATGAATCAACAAAAAATGCAAGGAATTGAATTAAAAGGTTCAGGCATGGTTGACAGAGAAAAACAAAACAAAACTAAATTTGATCAGTAAAATTCATGTGAAAGGCCACAATGTTCAGTCAATTTGAGTGAAAACTGAATCAAACACAAACTGAAACTCAGCTTTAAAATCAAACACAAATGCAATCTCAAACTCAAACTCAAACTCAAACTTAGTCAGGTCAAAATACACGCCACATGGCTTTTACAGGAAGAGGAAACCAAAACCTACCCACACATGCACAAACAGACACACACACACACACACATACACACACACATGCACACACACACACACAGACACATATATACACATACACTGAATCAGCAGAAGACAGAGGTTATTGTTCTGGGCTCAAAGCAAATGCTCGGCAAAGTTGACATGAAGGACTTTGGCATCCACGTTGGCGATAACGTCGTCTACCCATCCCCCCAGACTCGCAATTTAGGCGTTATCTTCAATGTCAATATGTCTTTCAATGCCCATGTTTCTCACATATCTAGATCCATAAGATACCAACTCCGCAACCTTAGCTTCATTCGTAGTTATCTGACCAGAAGTGCAACAGAACAGCTTGTCCACGCCCTCATCTCTTCTCGCCTTGACTTTTGTAACTCTCTCCTCCTCAGCCTTTCCCAACGACAGCTCTCCAAACTTCAACGCCTCCAAAACTCTGCAGCTCGACTTGTCACCCTCACTATTAAATCCTGTCACATAACTCCCGTTCTTCAGTCCCTTCACTGGTTACAAGTTGAAAAGCGTATCATCTTCAAAGTTCTCTTACTGGTCTACCACACAGTCCATGGATCCTCGCCACTCTACCTCCAGAACTCCATACATTTATATCAACCCCCTCGTAGACTCCGTTCAGCTGGTACCTCACTTCTCCATGTTCGTCGATCCTCTCACTCTTGGGGAGACCACAGCTTTTCCCACGCCGGTCCTTCTCTCTGGAACAATCTTCCCCTTTCTCTTCATCAGGCTTCCTCAACCAATTCCTTTAAGCAACTCCTTAAAACACATCTGTTTAATTCCCAATCGTGAATGAACGTGATTGTTATAATTTGAGTCGTTTTGTACACGGTATAAGTTACTGTATAATTTGTACATGAAGGGTTTTTCTTATGTTCTGAGATTGATTTCGTTATGTATAGTAAGCATCTTGTTTTTGTTTGTATTTCATTTGCTATTTCATATGTGAGAGCGCCATGAGCATCATTATTGATGGACTTTCAGCTATTCATAAGAGGCCACTATTATTATTATTATTATTACACACACACACACACACACACACACACACACACACACACACACACACACACAAGGAGTGAATGATGATGATCCCAAGTGGTTCAGATTAGGTGACTAGCAATGGTCAGTAAACAGTATCAACCAGGCACATTGCGCAACACAAGAAGCGGGAGGAAATCATAATGAGAAAGGATCGGTAGAAGAGGAGGTAACACAGTGTCAGGGCTAATATAACAATCATGGATGCTCGGTAACTGTTAAAACTCACCCAGCATGCTTAGAATTCCGATGAATTTCAGTGAGTCTTGATAGAATTTGAATCCAACTGGTTTGGGATACAGAATGGACCGCACGAGGTCACCTTTGAGAGTTGCAAAGCCTGTGAGATGGTAAAAATAAAAAGTAAAGAAAAGAAAAGAAAAGAAAAGTTTGATGCAATCTTTACAATGTACAGTTTTCAGTGTAATAAGGTGCATAGCACAACGCAAACAGAGTGTAGTAATCCAACCTTCGGACTATGGTTAAATGAAGGAACTGTCATGGATGTTTTGTTAATGATTTGTTAGATGAAGAAGGAAATGTATTATCATTTACTGCCTTTAAGAGGAAATATGATGTTGACGTTAATTTTTTAGATTATTTTGGAATATGTCATGCGGTTAAAAAAGCAGGTTGTGATAGAAATATGAATAATATGGAAAAGTTTTGTCAACCAATTATACCTGATATTTTACAATTGGTTATAAAACATGCTAAAGGATGTTCACATATTTATGCTGTTTTGTTAAAGAATAGAAATAATGTATATCAATGTAAAGGATTTTTAAAATGGCGACAATTGATACAACTTGAAGAAAAGAAATGGCAATCTTTTTCGTTGGCCCCGTTTAAGAGCACGGAAGATGTTAGTTTACGATGGTTTCAGTTTAAAATAGTTAATAGAATTTTATATACAAATAAGATGTTGAATAGAATTGGATTGGTTGAAAGAAGTGAATGTTCATTCTGTAATGTGAATGTTGAGACTTTAATACATTTTTTTAGTGAGTGTCAATATGTTGATAGATTGTGGGTTGAAGTAAGAGAATGGATTAATATTAACACGGGGTTAGAAATAACATTAACGATGGAAAATAAATTATTTGGTTTTGGGGGTATTAACAATTCGGCATTGAATTGTATTACCATGCTTGTGAGATATGAAATTTATGTTTGTAAAATAAGAAAAATAATACCTCGTTTTGATTTATGTAAATATAGTATAAGGGAATATTATGATAGAGAGAAATTTATCGCAAGAAATAATCATAAGTTGCAAGTGTTTCAGAAAAAATGGTGTCTTTTTAGACACCTTTTTTCTTGATGTATATTGTATTGAATTCGAAAAAAAAGCATGATGTTATTTGAAATATGTTGTAATATGTGTATAGATGAAAGAGAATAATAAATATCCCAGTGAGTGAAAAAAAATGGAAAAAAAAAAAAAAAACTGTCATGGATGTTGATTGTATATGGCCATATACCAATATGTGCATTGATTATCAATTTGCATTCCTTACATATCATTTGTGAAGTGATAGTTTTTGTTTATGTCTATCAAACCACCAGTTTATCTTTAATCTTCAGCTGCGAACATGTCAACTGATTATCTGTAATCTTCAGCTGCATACATATCAATTGATCTATCAGTGTCTTACATATCATCATCTTCTTATCTTTCTCTCTTTCTATTCCTCACCTGTCCTAACGACGACGGCTCGGACCCGCTCTGATCCGTAATACCTGGTCTGAATGATCTTGGTGCCACAGAAGAGCGTATGTCTCTTGTGGTCATCCGGGCTGTAGTACTGTGGTTTCTCCCCTTCCATAGGAGGGGGGTGTGGGAGGGGCGTCTTGGTGACTGGCACACTCTCCCCTGGTTAACAGCAATCAAAACAGAAAAATGAAAATACCAATGATTGAAGATTAAAAGACAAATTCATCCAAATATTTGTGTGACAATCCACTCAAAAGGTATAAATTGCTAATTTTTCCAAGAAAAGCAGATATTTTCTCAACTTGTTTCTGACACATGCTAAGGGTAATAGTGTAATACTGTTCCCCCTGCTATCTGACAGAAGTAAGTCATGTGCTCTTTAATTCTGCTTGAAATATGAAAACATGCCCAATACCAAAAAATAACAAAGAATTATTTGGCTGAAAATGAAACTGCACATGCCTATAAAATGACCTGAGCGTGACCAGGGGAACCCTAGTATAGTAAATTGCATAATGGGACTGAACAAAATTAATGGTTTCTTCACATGCCATTCACACATGCCATGCAGGGAAAAATCATTGCGATGGATTCCCCCCCCCCCCCCAAAAAAAAAAACAACAACAACAACAAACAAACAAACAAACAAACAAACAAACAAACAAACAAACAAACATCGGGATGGACAGATTTTCACATCGCAAAGCATTATCGGTGCTTTGAATAAATATGCAGTACCCCCTGCATGCTATAAGGATAAGAACCAGCACTGGAACTTGGGAGGAAGCTCAGTGGTCTAGTGGACATGACGCTGGTCCTGTAATCAAGACACCGCTTCGAATCCAATCCAAGTGCGTATGTTCATGATTTTTTTTATCACGGCTTATACTAAATCACAGAACAATTGCTGCTTATTTACGTCAACTGCTGGCAACTTTTCAATCAGTTGCAATAAATCAAAAAAGAAAGAAAGAAAAAGAACTTGAAGCAAAAATTGATTCATTCAAACAAGTTATCTTTACAGACTCAACATTTTGTGTGTGTGTCCCCAAACAAGAATTCAGTTTTTGCATCGTTTCAAAAACTGATTTTTCAACAAATTTGTCAAACTTGATTTCGGGTGCATGTGAACTGGACCTCTGGCAGTGGGTAACACCTACCTGTCAGCATGCTCTCATTGACGATGCAGTTTCCGCTGATGAGAGCCGCGTCGCAGCTCATGATGCAACCATGAGGAGGGATGATAATCACATCGCCGGGAACAACTTCACTCGAATTGATTGCCTCTTCTGATATTACAAAGAAAGAGAGAGAAAAGAATTTATCAAAACCAAAAAGGATCAAACGAAAGGAGAGGAAAGCACGCGGATAATGGGGGAAGTGTGACGAACAAAAATATGGGCATAACAAGAATCAGCTGTAAATTTGAACGATTTGTATATTGTGTTGAGGTTTAAAATCATATTTACCAACTTTTACCATAAAAAAGAACACCCAATATCAAAAATTGCTTCTACCTATAAGTGTTTTGATATTGCGTGAAAAATCTATGACTATTTTTCTTTCAAATGACCAGTAGCTACATTAGTATAGAGCCATGACTTTTGCATACAAAACAGTGGCAGAAATTTACTAGCATAGTAGCAAATCCTCTAGGAAATACTGCTTCTTAGTCAATCATCGCATAAAACGCAAGCACACATGTGACAAGATTAGAATCGCGAAATGCTTTCAATGTACTGTGGCATTTGGCGATTTATCAATCGTTTTGGGCGGGTTTGTGCATTTGAGCAGAATGTGCGAACTTGGCACACCGTCCACTTAGTCGGGCGTGCGAATGTGTCACAAAAAGAGTTAGTGAAACTATTTTGACGACAATAATGAATAGAAAGAGATAAAAAATTGTTTTCTTACCCCCATAAACTCTGCACACTGTGACCGTCGACTCATGAGAGACCATGTCATGTAAATCCTGAGCTTGCTGCAAATTTGACAAACAAATAGGATCACAATATGTGCAGGCGAAGGGAAACGAACATATCTATGCTTGCAGATATTTTATATAGCTTTAAGGGAATGCCGTATGCAACAAACATACATTAATCTACTCATACATTCAAACATGGCAACACACGGCATTCCACTGTGATTGATAGGCACAGTGCTAATTTCATGTTATGATGCTAGAATACACTTACAACAACATTAATGTGCCAAATGATTAAATCGTCTATAATTGGTGACTTCTGCAAAAGTGCATTTGTAACATATTGTGACTATGAATTGTACTGGTACACAGTATTACAGCTGTAGTAGTAGTAGTAGTAGTAGTAGCAGCAGCAGCAGTAGTATGTAGCAGTAGTAGTAGTACTTCTAGTAGTAGCAGTAGTAGTAGTAGTAGTAGTAGTAGTAGTAGTAGTAGTAGTAGTAGTAGTAGTAGTAGCAGTAGTAGTAGTAGTAGCAGTAGTAGTAGTAGTTATTAATAGTAGTCCAGCTTTTGTGAGCAGAACTGACTGAGCAGTGTCTTCATTTCAGGCACCCAATTGTGGGATGTGAATTTGGATGACATTTGCTCCTGTGACAATTGCTCCCATGAAATATCTGCATGCTAAGCCAAACAAAAATCCTACCCACAACATAACCTTAACCCTAATCCTAATGCTCACATCAAACTAAACCTAAAACCCCTATCACAACCCTAACCCTAAGTCCTTGGAGAAAATTACACTGGAGCAGCTGTCGCAGGAGCAAATGTTGTGTCACCGTGAATGCAGTATGTGGTATATAATATCTCACCTTCTTTGTTTCATGCAGTGACACGCCCAGCGATATGACTATAATAAACAGAATACATCCTCCATACACATAGTAAACCTCGAGAATCCAGAGAATAATACTGAAGATCTGGAACAGGTAGAATGGATGCAGGAGCTGTGAAGGGGAGGGAAAAGGACGAGTCTTAATATTCCCCGTATAATCTCATAATGCCTAGTTTTTTACATTCTTGCCTCCTGTTGTGGGAAGTATCCCCCAAGTTTGAGGCTAATTTTTTTTTTTTGTACTTGCTCTATCGAAATATTAAATGTATCACACAATACACATAAAAAACAACATTACTGCATATTGTGAGCCTCCTATGTCATTATCCTTGTTCAGCATACCATGTTTTTCATTTTTTCAGAGTATTGGTTTATTTGATCAAGGACCACAATGAATTCCACAAACCTGTACATGGTATTATAGATTTATGCACTACCTGATGTGAAAGTATATAAATTGTTTGGAATAACCCCTTTTCAGGTTTTTAATTAAGTGTGTGACTGTCTTGTCTCTTTGCATTTTCTTGATACGTGAATGAGTCCAATCTATCAACGACAGTAAGGTATCAGCAGGGGTGAATCCAGGAATTCCGTAAAGGGGAGGCGCCTTTACAAAATTAAAGGGGGCGCCAGCGCCTTTACAAAATTAAAGGGGGCGCCAGCGCCTTTACAAAATTAAAGGGGGCGCCAGCGCCCCACCCCCCCATTTTGTCTTGTTATTTCTTTTGTTTTAACAAAAAATAAAGAGGGGGCACACGCCCCGTGTGCTCCCCTCTGGATCGGCCACTGTATCAGGGCACAGTAGGTATGGATGAGCTACAAGTGTATATTACCACACAAGCATCACTGTTATTGCCACTGGGTGCATGCAGGAGTCAGCAATATTATTACTGTACATGAGCTGCATCGAATGATGTTACATTACAGAGCGTCAATCTGGCAAAAGACTGCACAAATGCTGTCCTTCTATGGACTTAGTGGGAATCTTTAGGTGAAAATAGTTGTGATAAATGTTTATTACAAATATATCTGCCATACAGCCAAATAGAAAATGGCTCTACCCTTGAAGACCCGGTTAACGTAAGCAATCACAGGTGATTCGATTCATTCATTGCCAATCAGGGTACATTCGTAAACCACAAATAGCACCAGTCAGGGAATATGTGCATCAAAGCATATTGTAAAAGTTGTTATTTTCGCGAGGGTTTAATTTTTGCGAATCACAGTTGGATCGCAAATTTAACAACATGTGAAAATGTCTTAATGTGCTAGGGTAATAGTGCATTTACATTTGTACGATAGTGTCACCAACAATTCGCGAAAACTACATCTCACGAAAATATCTATGACCTCCTCATGCGCAAAAATATCTGTACTCAAGAATAACAGCGTATACAGTATGATCATTGGTAATAGTCCACTCCATTCAAAATTTTTTGGCTGTTGGTGTACCCTGGTACCACAGTACTTTAATAGACCAGTGATACAGGTGTACACAGTTTGTTACGGGGATTCTCGAATACAGTGCACTCCTGTTATAACAAACACGAACAAAATTCCGGGTACAACGAAGTAAAAATCCAGGCTGCAACATTATCCACTCCACGCATTTTTATTGTTTATTTGTTTGGTTATAGCAAAATCTCAATATAACGAAAGAAAACTACCAGTCCAAAGGACTTTGTTATAACGGGAGTCCACTGTACAAAGTATATCCAAGCCTGGCCCGCCTTCCCACTGCGTGGTATCCCCATGCTACACTGTAGTTAATCTGCAATTTTACTGGTAACTTTGATAGTCAATCGGCATCACTTACCTCTTTAATGAGAAGTTTGAGGTATGATGGCACGGCAATTTCAATCTCATTCTTGCCATAGATGGTTTGTCTGTGGGAGAGATTGAGGAAGGATTATCAGCTTTGCAATCTTCAATGCACAATATATAGGAGGACATGTCAAAGGGCAATTCTGGACCAATTAAAGGTTAGTCTGACAAGAAAAAGTAAAGTATAAGTGAAGTTTTATAAGCACAACAGTGGACATTTTATCAAAATTGGATCACAATTAAGGAAGATATGAAATTGTAATGTTTCAACAATTTTCATAAAACAGTTCTTGAACTGACAATATGGCTGTGCAAATGAATAAGACAATGTCATCACCTCACAACTTGATATATATGGTAGTTTGTACAAAAGTTTTGAAAATGCCAGTTCATTTGTTCAAATGCAAATATATGCCCCAGTCTTAAATCCTAATGTATTTGGCTAATCATTACTTGTAGTTATTCAGTCAGGAATAAAATTATGTTTTACACTTTTATAGCAAAACATTAAAAATTACCAGTTTTTTGGTTGTTTTTTGTTGTTGTTGTTGTAGAAAGTCAATGGAAATTTGCGAGGTATTGACATCATCAGTTCACTCATTTGTATTTTAATATCAACTGTTCAAGAACTGACTTGCACAAAATACCATTACTTATTTTTATCTGATTTTGATCAAACTTTAAACCTGGTGCGTATACATGTTAATTCTTTTTTTTTTTTTTTTTTTGGCACACAGACTTTGAAGTGGTCATGCTCATGTTCTTAAATTCAATGATATCTTATCCCAATTTACTTCATGTTTAACTAACATGCAGCGCTGCCATTATCCACCAATCAAATCCTGGGAGAATTCAAAAAGCAATCAGGAAGATGCTTGCGTAGAGCATGGCTCTGAATAGGCAAAATGATTTCTACATAAGGAATATCTTTACATAATATTCTCTTTAATCTAGAGATGAAGAGGTACTGAAGGTTTCTCTTGTGGTCTTACAAAGGATGCAATACAACTGTCGAGTGTGTTGCAAATATTCAAGCCATGAAGATTACAAAAAATACATATTTTTTTTCTGTAAAATATTAATCAAAATTTTGTTCAGGAATATGCATACTTGACATTCTAATACTGTAAAAGTGGAAATATTTGCAGTGTTGAAATTTTCGCACAACCAGAAACTTGCATGAAAATAAAAGTGCATGAATATTTTTGCTTGCCATATGTTCCAGTAGTTGATGTCTTGGTTCTGTAGTATTAAAAACATGCAAAACTCTTCTTACATGGCCGAGTGCAAAAACAAATAGTCACGTGAAAATATCCACTGTTACAGTAACCTCTTTTCTTGGAGTTAACTATTCAATCTGTTGCAGCCAGATGCCAGCATTGAGAGATGTAGGGGCAGATGCCACAATTTGCATTCACTTACTTTTGGCACTGCTGGTCTCGACTGTAACCATGGAAACCGTAAATGGCCGAACAGGTGGTGTTTTGGTCCAACCCATATAGCCTGGTGTATTGACAAGATTGGGAATCCCATATGTAGGTCAACTTCCTATGTTCAAAGAAGTGCAGATAATTATCACTCTGGAAGACAAATAATACAGAGAAGAAAAGATGGCAAGAGATGAAAAACACAAAAACTTTTTGTTAAACACAAACACAAGCACTCACAAACAAAGAATCAGAAACATATGTCATCACATACAATTGATACTCTTTTCATTCCTTTTGTTGTGACCATTAGCAATTTTGAATTTAGGGCATTTATACAACAATCTTGGAGCATTTAATCCATTGGGTCCTGGGGTAATTTTGCCCATTGATCGATCAACCAATCAATCAATCAATCAATCAATCAATCAATCAAACAATCAATCAATCAATCAATCAATCAATAAATCAATCCATCAATCGATCAATCCATCCATCCATCAATCAATTAATAATTTTATTGGCTAATCGCTGAAGCCATAGAGCCACCATCTTACCACGCACATCACCATACACAAGTGTGGAGCTCATGATATCACATCTTCTTGGTGGCAATCTCTGTTGGAAAATGTGTGGTAACATGGAGCCGTAGCCTCTTCAATTATTTGTACAGCAAGAATGGGCCAATGAGATATTTTGCTGTAGAGAAAAGTGGATTCACTTATTTTAGAGATGATCTGAAACCTAAAGCCCGCCACACACTACTGTAAAAGTGGAAATTTTCGCGGTGTTCAAATTTTCGCGCATTTCGCGCGACCAGAAACTAGCGCGAAAACAAAAGCATGCGAATATTTTTGCTTGCCATATCTGCCTGTGCGTGATGTCTTGATTCCGCGGAATTAAAAACACGCGATACTCTGCCAACCCGGCCAAGCGCGAAAAATTAGTCACGCGAAAATATCCACTTTTACAGTACACGACTCACGACTATACGACTTAAGACCAAAAGATCCAGTCGTACGACCTGCCAACACACACTATACGACCTAACCTTACGAGTAGGTCTGTCTTTAGTGGTACCAATGAGTATCAAAGCGCATGCAGTGCGCACTGCGTGCGCTTGCCGCTTGCATTTTACTGCATCTTGATTGACTGAAAGCCCATGACCGGTCGTGGAAATTCAACATGTCAAATCTCTACGACTGGCACTAAAGACCCAGACGTATGACTGGAAAATGGCAAGGCTGGTGATGTCACACTTCCAGTCTTACAGCCGTACGACCGGTCGGATGGTATAGTGTGCAGTGGGTTCAAGGGCTGCTAGTTTTCTTAAAGTGATCTAGTCTGTGACTCACCTCCTTCTGCTTAACCCTTAGAAGAGCTCTGGTGTCATCCATATCATCTTCTGAATCCCAACTGGAGTGTGACCACATGTGGGCATGGCGTCCGTTCTTGTTCCCTTCACCGTTCCCGATGACAGTGGCGGCGGTGGTGGCCTCGGGCACCGTGACGGGCTCCGCGCCGCGCTCTGTGCTGGTGCTATAGAAAACGCTGAGTTCGTTTGTGCCTGGCACAACAGTCTCTGGTGGGTTGGGAGTGGGCTGAGACATGGCACTGTGTGTGTGTGTGTGAGCATGTGAGTGTGTGTGTGTGTTTTGTGTGATGGGGATGCAGTTGCCGGGTGTGGGGGGTGTGGGCATGCAGTTGCCAGGTGTGAGGGGTGTGTGGGGGTGGAAGATGCGGGCAGGGGAAACCCAGTTGGTATACAGTGCAAAGTGATGCGGAGAGATGGATGAGTAAGGCAGTGTGTCATAAAATGAATAAAATATCAATAGGTTATGTTTAGACAGATTGGAAACATAGAAAATGACAAAACATCACACATGCAGTAAGAGTTGCACGTAAAGTGTAAAGGATGAAGTGATGAAATGAAATCATTTAGGGTAATGTAACAACAAAAAATACATCACAAAGAAAGAAATCCAACAGGATTTTTAGAGTAGAAGGCATGAAATTAAGGTTCAATAATGTGTGCATATTTATTGAGCCACAATTTCATTGCAAGCATGCAAATGCATCAAAGATAAACAGCAGAGAAATAACAACAACACAAGGAGGAAAACAGTCATAAACACGTGTGTGCACACAACATAAATTTTTTATCATGGTGTTACATTTGTACGTTGGTCCAAAGGTATATAGGCAAGATGTTTATTTTTGTTTGTGTAGCCCACAGGAATTTTCCACAAGGGAGTGCATGGTGCAGTAATACCCAGCAGGTATCGCAGATTGTAGCAGCAAAGCAGCGAAGCGATGATTCCAAACATTGTAGTCAGACAGCCATGCAGAATAAGAAAGAAAATAAATGTGGGGAAAACAGGAGGAATTTGCAAATGAGCAAATGGATTGTACATCAAGCAAGATTTAAAATAAAATAAAAGCAATCGTGATGGAAAAATGTAGAATATTGCACCAAATTCACAAAACACATAACATTAAAATCAGGAGCATATATCAAGTTTTGCGGGTATAAAATAAATTTTGACCAAAGGGTTGGGGGGGGGGGGGGGGAGGGAGATAAAATATAAGGGGAAGCAAGGGAATCGTGGGTAAAGGAAATGAGAAATGGAAAGCAAAACTAAACATTAATCCTTGCGAAGATATCATGTAATATAAAGCCACATAAATTAATATTGCATGTGATTGACATCAATGCAGTCCATAATAGTGCAAGCTGTACTTCTAGACACAAAAGACCAGCGTGAGGTGCAAGAGCCATGGCATACAAATAATGAATGTTTATGAGTGCAATGGACGGAATATTTCATGAGCGGAAAGAGGAAATGATCCATTTAACGAGGCTGCACCTTGTTGAATGGATCAAATATTTCATCTTTCATCAAATGAAATATTCTGTCCATTACACGAATGAAAATCATTTATTATTTGTTTTATATAACACCTACATGTAAAATAGATCCTTGTCATTAACATTTGATGTTTTATGAATTTTGAAACAAAGGTGAACGTGCGGGATCTGAGATCGAGAGAGTGATCATTGAACGCTTTATGCTAGCGCGCTGTCTCGCATACACACTGCAAACGCAAGCATTTTACATTCATAGTGTACCGGGCTCTTGGTGTGCGTGCAATGGAGCAAATCGTATGGATCCAAAATTGCATGGTAAATGGAGCCACAATTGCACGGATGATGACGTCATAGTGGAATGGGACGAATGATCAATGTCAAACAACCAATCAAATGACAAGGATCTATTTAGGTGTTATATAATGAACTATATGTGACCCGCTACAACAAAAGGATCCTAAAGTCGCTGACGGCCGAGCCGAGAAAATCGAGTTTGAAGTCACATCATCAAAATTGGTCAAAACAATCGGATTTCTATTTTTTGCAATATTTTGTAGTCTAATGTTTTTCTCATCATCTGCCGAAATTTCGAAGTTAAATGATCAAAGGAAAGGCAAGGAATCAGCGTTTTCCTGGGTCATGATTTTCTGACTTTCAATGTAAGAGAAACGTGTCCGAAGATTTGGATTTAGCGCTACAGGTAGACTCCGCCCCTAGCAATGAGGGAGTGATCTTATTGGTCAGTGCATGGCATCCTGATTACCGATTGGTCGTTCATGGACCGCTGGCGCTAAGCTTGAATGAACATGGCGGAGGTCGCTAGGAGCGTGCCTTCTATTGTCAAGTGGTGAAAACACTCTCGCCTCCCCTTGACCATGAGAGCATTGGAAGGACAACTTTGAAGGCATTTTTCTCGAATCTCTGATTTCCTCAACCACTTGATATGCGCTGATAAAATCATCAATATCTCCGCAACCAAGTACATGTACTTTTATGAGTTGTGCTATGTATGAAATTAAAGTAGAAGTGTATGGGAATAATGTCATGCCATTTTCAGAAAATTGTCCTCCCCCAACTTTCGGATCCTTTTGTTGTAGCAGGTCACATATGCTATCAGAGCGAAAATGCATCTTGTGCTCGGGTCGACAGCCACAGAGTGCAACCAAACAAATCTAATCAGTGACAGTGTCATCAAATTTAAACAGCAACAAAGAAAGCATTTCCTTCCTACTGATTCACATGTTTCCCACATCAGAGGTCAAAATAAAAAATAGAGCTTACATGTAGCTGCCACAATTTCACAGCATCACAATTTTCCAAATTCTATGCTGCCTAAAAATCTTCTTTGAATTTTTTTTTTTTTTTTTGGGGGGGGGGTTGTTAGTTGTTGTTGTTGTTGTTTTGGCATATTTTTGGCTACAGATTCCCATGTTTTCCAAGATCAGTGGTCAAAATAAAAAAAATACAGATTAGCTGCAACAAAATCTCACAGCATCATAATTTTCTATGTTGCATAAAAATCTTCACTGAATTTTGTGTTTTTTGTTTTGTTGTTTTGCTTTGGCATAAACAGAGACGGAAAACTATATCGTCCACAAATATTTGGGAGGATCAATGTTAAAATGATAACTTAGAAACGGGAGGGCCAGGAGTATATCAAGTCATTGAATTATTGACTAAAAAAGAGCAATTCCTTCAATCTCTCTGTGTAAAAACCAATGGGAAGGGTGTGAGGCGCAGTGATATCATGACCATTTAGAATTCAAACATTTAAAAAGTATCAATGATAAGCATAAATATGCCAGACAGTCAACTTCTGTAACTTTCCATTTTATGCCCAATTTTACGGTAACTCATTCTTCTATCAACTTGACTTTATGTCATCATTTTTGTATCTATTTACTTATTCATTCATTTATTTATTTGTTTGGTGCTCACAATGTTGCATGTTTTTGAAGGATGTTGGGCAAATATTTTCGCATATATCTATTGCTGTGGATCACCATGAGTGCTATGGTTATTATTGAATTTTATGAATGAATCATTGGCATTGAGATCACGACCGGCAAAACTACTTTCATATCAAAGTCTGGTATCAATGTTACAAGGGACGAGTGTAAGAGTCTGTGCGATAACCACCATGTACTAACCCCTTGTGCCCAGGAACCGAGTTACGGTACCACTTGCCCCGCTACTTATCCAACAGCAATAAGTTTAATACAGTAATCCCTCAAAATTTGGTCTAAAGGTATCTAAGGTAGCCAGCCCACTCTGGCGTAGCAATGGGTGGGTCTTCATCAGCTGGAGTTTGAAGAATAGTCCACTATTTCTGACCCACAGAATTAGCCAGATCAGAAAACAGCCCCTAATTTTGCATTGAAGGCGGAAATAGCGCGCTATTCAGATTGGAAAATAAACCATCAAATCCTGGACTTCTTTGCAGAATAGTCAGCTAATTAGCAAAATAGCGTGCTAATCTTGACGCGTCTTCATCAGCTCAAGCTTTAAAGGCGCATAGTCCCGTTAGTGTAGAGGGCGCTGTTGATGATACTGCTGATCACCGTTAGCATTGATACGAAGATTGCCAAAGTTGAGCTGTCATCAAGAGTAAAGCGCGTAAGTGTTGCTAGGTAATGTTGCCTTCATTGTCTTCTCTGCACATCACGCAGTCTGAGGTAATGCCAGGGTGCGTGCACATGTGCTTCTTATTATGACATCACCCCCCTCAGCCGAATCATGAACCGAACTGTGATCGGACCACTAACTACAGTGGATCGGACTTCTTCGGACTCGGGGAAATGGGTCACAGCGTAAGCGCTACAGAGGAGTCGATAGTGTAGGTCTATAAAGGAAACTTGCGCCGTGTGCCCGTATACGCATTTGACTAAACCACCGGGACCATGTGACTTTAAACATCGGTACTGCACGCGTTGCGCACCACACAGGAATGTAGGCAGTCGGGACGGAGTGTGTTTGTGCAGGTACTGTTCGTCTAAAGTACGCATGCACCAGCATCGGGCTTATAAACCTGACAGTGCTTGAAGCTCGAGCTAGTGAAGACGCGGTTGCACATTTCGGCTAACTTTGGGCTTATTTCTCTGATCCCCCATAAGCTCGCTATTCTTCAAGCTCGAGCTGATGAAGACCCACCTAATGCCCCAGTCCAACAGGAAGACTGCGATGGCAGAACAGGGATTAGAGGGATTATGTAATCTGTATTCACTGACATTTAATCTATAGCAGACATCTGTTCTAGTCGGGGGTTAAAGCACTCCAGTAGGCCCAGGAAGGATTACAGAACCGACTTCATTGATAAAAACAACTGTTTGCAGCGATGCGTTTTCTTTGTTTGTTGTTGTTGCTCTTTGTTTGAGCTGGTTTTTAATGCCAGTTGCTATGGATGCGTGCACTCTGTAATATATTTGAAAGTAGATATGTATATCTTTTATCTTTGGGTTTGCTTAACCCTTACTGCGCCATAATAAGTACACTTGACTCTATAGTATTACCCTACACATTCAATTCCACCGCACTCTTTTAGTTATTTGATGTAGAGTTATGATGAAAATGACTTGAAATTGCACTATAAGCTGCTCCACATTTTGTCTCCAATTTTGTGTAAATTTGAGAAGAAATCGACCACGCCAGATGCGGCTGGTTCTGAGGGGAAACTATGCTAGAGGCACCATGGGGGGGGGGGGGGAGTAGAAGCAAAAACAAAAGCACCCCACCCTCCCCCCTCCCCCCCCCCCAAAAAAAAAAAAAAAAAAAAAAGATTTTCAATACACAGAGGAACAGCTGGGGAATATGGGAATTGCACAGCTGTCGAAAGGTACACAAAGCATGAGCGACATTAGATGAACGCTGTCAAACATGGAAACAAAATTAATTGCACAATTGCACTGCACTTTTAGGGGTAAGGTAGACAAATCAAATGGCCAGCTGTTGCATTTCTACTGCGTCACAGTTTTGCTTCATACTATCCTATTTTGCTAATTCCTTCTGCCATAGGTTTGTTCCTCTTCATTAATTTCTATCAGCTGGATAGGTATCGAATACAGGAATTGTGAATGCTATCCAAAAACAACAGTGTCATTGAGAACTCTACCCCAAGTAAAACAATATCTGCAATTTGTATCATTGTATCATCTTTTTTTTTTAATGTTGTTGTTATTGTTGTAAAGATTGACATAACATGTGTCAGGAATGTATCAATTTATTTTACATATTTAATGTGAACAGGTATGATTATAATTTGGATTATTTCCAGTTATATACTGCGGCTTGTTTTTCAGTGCTTTCAATATTCTGTAATATGCGGATATCAAATCAAATATCAACTTCACAGGTATTCTACATATGAAATTACCAAGACATCTTCATACATTACAATCATAATGAATCAAATCAACTTCCACAGCCTACAAATGTAACAGGCTATATAAGGTTAAGCTGCTTAGCCATCTTTAGTGGGAGAAAAATATTCTGTTCGTTGAATTAAGCTAAAACTTGAACCATATCATATGATTTAGAATACTGCATGGAGGCATGACACATCATCATGATCAAGAGGGATATGTTGGCATTGACCGTGCTTTATAATGTTTTGAAATGAGTGCATATGATTGGACGGCTGGTAATTTGAGTCGATCATTGTGATTATGTATCATGCTATGACTTTGGAAGCAATATGGCAGTCAGCCTATATCCATCCATGCATACTACACACATGTGCTACAAATGGAACAAACAATACCAGAATACAAGCCCACTCTATGAACAGTGTGATTTGGTGACAGAATATGAAGAATGCAACATTATTGTGCCTGACTAAAAGCGCTTAAGGTTCACAAGCATGATTGAATATATAGTTTGCATGAATGTACAAGTGTATGTACACTTTCTGGAGCATTTTATTGGACAATGAATGCACCAGATGAACTTTGACACAAAATCATTATTTTTAAATATAGCCATACATAGTGTACATACATCATGTGTTTTTCAGAAATACAGACTACAGACCAAAGTATTTTAGAAATGACAAAAATGTTTTGAAATTGTGACTTTTTGACATACCTTGTTGGATGAAGGCACTGCAGCATGTCGTCACACATGGGGCGAGATTTGACCTCTGCTACCTCACACTGGCCGTATTGATTCTATGTGTCAAAAGAGGGAAAGAGAGATGGGGGGGGGGTGAGAAAGAAATACAGCTGTACTGTAAAATGAGGAATGTTCACGTGCATTTTAATTTCGCGAGAGCCAAGATTCGCAAAATTAAAATGCACACAAATTCCTGTCTACACTATATACATTGAATGTTAGAGACAACTTGCAAAATTTTCGTGCCGCAAAAAAGGCTGTCGGCTCCAATTTGCGAGAATTTCATACGGCCAAAATATTGTTTTACAGTGTATACACATAGTTTGTAACATTCACACAGACACAGATAGGGAGGGCAGGAAAAGGGAAGAATATGATGAGGGTGGTTTGGGGTAAAGTGTGTGAATCACATACTAATTCCCATAATCTATGCAAAACTGGTTTGCATAATTGCCATGTCATTCATCTGTATGAAGGAATATTCATGAGCAGTGAGCACCTCATTTGAATTCTGATTTGTTTACAGTGAGTACTAGAAGGTTGATAAGTTTACGGACATGAATTCTATTAAACCTGCAAAATAAGACATCACTGGTTTGGGCCACCAGATTGAAATCAGTTAACTCAGCATCTTGTACCAAGTGTTGATCACTGTCTACTTTTGATATTTTGTATACATATGTTCCTCGGAACTGTTCGTCTTTGATTGGCTATGCTTGAAGCAGCTTTCGCTTGGGATAAGATATTATGGCAAGCTTCAACGCCATACTGGCATCATATTTAGCATGTGGGCACGAGAAGGTTGTCTCTACCAACCAAGCAACTGAATGCCCTTTTATGAATTCACTTCACACTTTCCTGACAATCACCATCTTTGAATCAAGATCGACAAGATTGTCATGCCGGGCAATATGAAGAGATATTCATACACTAGTCTTAAGCATTATTTCTGACTTGTAAATCTGTGAATTTATCCTTCAAAAATACTACAAAACATCAAGTATTAACTAAACATAAAAAATAAATGTGACAATGCATGAGTGATGCATAATTGTGTTTAGACATTTTTTGTGGCACATCATGAAGTGAGCATCTTTGGTCTAGTAGTAAATTTTCTTGGAGCTTACAGTGAGAAGCACTTTGGTGGCGCTAGAAAGATCACATGGCGATGATGTACACCACAGACCCCACTCTGGTTTCCAGTAGAAGATGAGCTGAAGGACTCCGACAGACAAGATGGACAGAAGAACAGACAAGGCCACTTTGGGGATGCTGCGTTTGAATCCTTGGCATTGCTATCACAGAGAAATTTGAAGCAATTCAATTAGAAAGGGCGGAATATGAAAAATAACATAAAAAGAAGACATTATATTTACATATATATGAAAATTGAGTTATTGTTCATTCTAACTGAGATTTAAACAGGCAAATGTTTGACTGAATGAATTATTGAAGTTCAGAGATAGTATACCATGTCAGTAGCTTGTGTACTGATTGATACAAGTGAGTTTTATCTCTTTAGGGGGGTTTACACGTACACCAATTAATGGCGGGATACAAATCTCAAGATTTGCATCACGATCGGTATCTCGAGTTTTTTGCACGTGTGGAAAGAAAAAACCTGATAGTTAGTGGGATAAACATTGCGATGCTAATCCCAAGGAATCTTGCGCTAGTTCATCAATTAGCAGGATAATTGGCCCCGCGCTGGTACGTGTGAACGGTCGGGATTAGAATCTCGAGTTTTTATATCCCATCATACTTCACCTCTTTCACCTCTTTGGCGCACCACAACAACCGCGCACGAACCACACCACTGACGCGCAAAAAAACAATGGACAAAGGGAAGTGCGCGCAGGTAGTGATAGAGAAGGGCGCTGTGTGGACCAGTTTGCAGGCTTTGCTGTTATCTCTATCAGCAATTAGCGGGATAATATTGTACGTGTGGACGCTTGCAAAAAACTCGAGATTCCGAGCGCGATCGCTATCCCGCTAATTTGGTACATGTACGTGTGGACGCTCCCAAAAAATCTCGAGATATGGAGCGCGATCGTCATCCCGCTATTTTGTACGTGTGAACCCGGCTTTTGTGACACAAGGAGACAGACGAGACAAGCTTGATTTATGTCAAACAGACAAATTGTATCCTATGGCCTGAAACATCATATACAGTGTATTTGTACAGTATGTCCTCCCCCCACCCCCCCCCAAAAAAAACACTTTACAATCAGATTTTCGCATTGATAACACCCAATATGATTACATTGTCTAAATGCTACTTCAGGGTCTCAAAATATAACATTTTAGCTCTATTTTGCAGAAAACCCCATTCGATTTGGTTAAGGGGTCACAGAGAATGTGGATTGTTGTAAAGCGTGTCACGAGTCTGATTCTTCCAAGTTTAGCACTTCGATCATCTTGTGTGTGAATACAATAGACAGAACTTGGAGGGAAGAGATTCCCGACATCCTCTACAAAATTCCTCTTTTCTCTTTGACCACTGAAGCAAATCGAATGGGGTTTTCTGTAAGATGTGGGCAATGAGTTTTTTTTTAAATTTGTATGTTTTATTAAATCATACCACAAACATAATCAAATTATTTACAAATGATCTGTAATGATTAGAAAAACTATGAATTAAACAAACACAAAAAAGAAACAAGGTGACAAGACGTTGAAAATACACTGTAACCCCCAATATCGAGTAAGTAATACACGTGTACCAAGCCACCGACACAATAAATAGACTACACGCATAAACTTAAACAAATATATCATTATCACTAAAAGGGGTTCTTCAAACTGACACTGGACTGGCAGCCCTGAATTTGTATTTAGATTGATTCACTATTTTTAAAGATATCATTGCGGAGGGTCCCGTTGTAATTTCTTTTTAGACATATGGTACAATGCTTTATTATAAAATCATAAAGAAAGAAACATCGCATTCATAGGGGGGGGGGGGGGGAGGGGCAATACTTCTGTCTGTTCCCCTACCCCATTTATGATGAAACTGAATACCCCACCACTTGCCAAATGTGAA
Source organism: Diadema antillarum (assembly GCF_040938485.1). Lineage (NCBI taxonomy): Eukaryota > Metazoa > Echinodermata > Echinoidea > Diadematoida > Diadematidae > Diadema > Diadema antillarum. The sequence continues at coordinate 1,006,249 of NW_027271446.1, forward strand.
TGTGTGCATCCGCACATGAGCTAACAAGGGTAGGCTAGTGTTGAAATGTATTTATTGGAAAATGGAGAAGGGTACATCAATTAAGAAAGTCTTTCCTGTTCAACTAGTTAGAGGTGGTCTCAATGAAACAGGGAAAATATGGGAAAAAATAATAATAGAGAGACTCTTTATATAAAGCACACATTCTACCTTAAAAAGATACTCATGGTACTGTGGAACAAAATATTACATAACAGAGTATCATTCATAGAATATTATAAGAACAACAAGCAAACAAACAATATACGTACTTGTACATACATGAACAAACATGTTTAAACAATTGTCAAAACTGTTAGCCAGTGTTGAGGTTGTTTTTGAAAGCGTCAATAGAACATGCTTGCCGTAGAGATATTGGAAGGTTGTTCCAAAGTTTTGGGCTCATGTTATGAGAAAGCACAATTCCCCCCTCCCCCCCCCCCCCATGTGTGATTTGAGGTACTTGTAATTTTTGTGAGTTCAGTGAGCAAAAGAAAAAAAAAATAAGCAATGTAAAATTAGCACAACTTCTCAACAAGTTTACTAAATCATGACAACAATTTGTTTTTATGACTGTCAGAAATAATCAGAAGCAAAACAAAAAAAAAAAGAACCAAACAGACATTTACTCTTGTTGTTCGATGATGATGAGATTGTCTTTTATTTCATCACATCTTAGCAGCAAACTTACCAATTCATCTTCTGTTCCTTGATTCAGGATGTTAACTTGCTGAGCACTGGGCTTTGGCATCTTGCACTTTGCAGCCTTGTGACTGAGGTGAGGATTCGCTATCTGTAACGTGGCACAAGCCAGACAAAGTTTCTAGGTTGGATGATTCAAAAAGCTACTTCTACTGTACGAAACAGATCTGAACAAATACAAGGGTTGTGAATCAAAAGATCTACATGTGTAACGTTACATGAATCAATCAGCATGAACAGGATAGGATCTAACGTTAGACTGAAATCTAGCAAGAGTTTAGAATCTAGTCAAGCTCAAATCAAACATGTCAGATATAAATATCATCACCACTTGTATTACTTGTATTGTAGGGTTAGGCTAGTAATGTAACGTTACATCTAACGTTAGATTTCTAGACTAATTATTTACCTACCAGTAAATATTTTGGCAAGAGTTCCTTTTGCATTGGGACAGCCACCAAAACTATACTATAAAACTAGGAATGTTCACGTGCATTTTAATTTTGCTAATTTCGCGAGCACCAAGATTCGCGAAATTAAAATGCACGCGAAATTTCTTATATCTACAAAATACGCTATGCATTGTACGCAACTGGCAATACGCGAAAATTTCTTGCCACGAAAAAGGCCGTTGGCTCAAATTTGCATAAATTTCGTGCCGCGAATATATGTTTTACATACAGTAGGCCTAAATGAGTGCGCGCATCCGCATGATCCGTGCGTATCGCAAGGTTAGACTAGAGTTGTGTAGATCTGCACTGACCCACTGTCGTAATGTTTGTTAGTGTACCGGTAATTTATCTAATTGGGGTGGCTGTCCCAAAATGAACTCTTTCCAATATTTTACCACATTCTAAATACAGTAAATGTACGCCCCCTATGCTATGTAAATTTATAGGACTGTATAGTGACCTTGCTTGCACTTTTGTATACAGTGTACTGTAAAAGTGCTTTCTTTCGCGTACAGAAACTTTCGCGGTTTCCATCGGTGCGGACTTTTTCGCGTGTGCTTAAATTTGCGGTCGGTAATGATAGCGTTGTACAAGCGACGAGTTCAAAACATTTTCGCGTGATGTTAAATTCGCGGTTCAACCTCAAAGCACGAAAAGCGCGAAAATAAAACCACCGCAAAAGAAACCACTTTTACAGTAGTTATTACATAGATCACTATGGGTCACTGACCGCAGGTTATTGAACCAGGAGCTGACCTACTTCCTTTGTTTACATTGCTGGTGTTATACCGGTACGCGTAGTAGACGCGCGCTGTGATCTTAATTGCCATTAGCAAGTGTCAACATTCATCGTTTTATGTGTTTGCCACACCTTCACTAAGATCGTGGACCAATCAGTAATCAGCATATTTTTACGTTAACCAATTAACATTGTTTTTCTGACGTGGTCACCGATTGTCGAGGTCGCGATCGTGTTGTCATTTTTGGATATCCCTCACTCTACTTGTTTACTCTTGTTTTATGCACTTGTCAATGTAATGACGCACCCCACTACCCCCGGACATGGGTGCGTCATGGTCATTTTTTGACTGACCACACGGGGTTTTTGACGGACACACGGACGCTGCAAGTGACGAACACCACAGTCACACTTTTTTGACGGACAACATGCTGAAAGTGACGCACACCTCGGTCACTTTTTTGACGGACATCCTCGGTACATTTGACGCACCCCCGTAAATACTGAAACGATTTTTGCATACGTTTTATTCGAGCAATTTCATTTTCTTTTGGTTCGTAAACATAATTTGTAAAAGTTCGGCAAGTTTCCCTTACCATTGCCCTGTAAGCACCGTACCGTCATTCACCGTACATCACGCTGCTGCTACGATATTCCGTACAGTAGTATGTATTCTGTGCATGCAATCCATGTACATGACAATCACATGTGTGCAGATGTGCTGTGTGTGCACGGCCATTGCTAATGCGGTGGATGCATACTGCTGCAGCACAGGTACACACCACGCCACGGCATTCCCGCGAGCAACTACATACAGCCTATATAGTCGCTGTACGTAGAGATTCGCACAGCTAACAGCGTCGTGCATCTGGTCGGGCTATCCCGCGAGCAGAAAATGGCATTCAGCAGGCAGTTTCTTCTGCTGCCGCTTCTTTTACTGTCAAAAATTTGCCTTTGTCACCACAGAACATTATTTAGACGCACATTGTATTGGAATGTAAACGAACTTTCTTCGATAGCAATGTGTGTTGGTGTTGCATCGCAATATGCAATAGGCACTAAGTGTTAGACAGTAAAGGTTGAACAAGTTGTTACATCACTGAACAGTCCCTGGTTTGAGATTGAGTATGCATGATTTCATGGATTTGTTGGAGGGAAAATGTGAGGAGAAAGGGTGGCTTTTAAATTATTTGCTTGCCAGATTCTGGCAAGCATTTTTCCCTCTTATTCCAAAACGCTTCCCGACTTTGATTTTCACTTGCCGCGGGAAAGCGCTCACTGTAATTTCACTTGCGGTATGTGTATCCGGTACTGGTAGCGTGCAAAAATGCGTGCAGTTTTCCATAGCCAAGTGACGTACCATGACGCACCCCTCGGTTCAAAATAATGCGTGTTATTTTCCATAGCCAAGTGACGTACCATGACGCACCCCTCGGTCAAAATTTTGACAGACAATGATGGGATTTTGACGCACCCCTCGGTCAAAAATTGACGGACAAAGCTGGTAAAATGACGAACACCTGGGTCACAAATTTGACGGACCAAACGAGGAAATGACGCACCCATGTCCGGGGGTAGTGGGGTGAGTCACTACATTGACAAGTGCATTAGTGCTCAGCTCAGTCTCGTGGAGTCGTATCACGTATTTCTGAAGTCGCAATATGGGAGTTTAGTCATCGTATCTAGATTATATTTCGGGAACCCGTTTACTTCCCTCTTTCGTGGATGTCTAACATTAATTGGATATCTTGCAAGTTGTTCCAGTGTTTCGGAATATTCATTGGATTACCTTTTCTCTACGCAAAAGGAAACGCGTTATTCTTCGTTTATACCGGAGTGTGCAATAACTCTGGACATAACCATTGCGGTTATATTCGGCTAACGCGTGTTGACACTGCAGCATCACGACGCTCGCTTATCTAGCTAACATTGTTAGTGGTGACGCCTTGTTTCCGCCCAGGATCTTCGGCAGCCGTCCGCGTCCTTCGATCTTTCGTCTGTGTCGTCATAGCAGTCCTGCCTACTCACAGTCGTCTAGAACCGCCAGGTGAGTAGAGTAACTCTACTCAATATAATCAACCGATAATCAACCGTTTAATACTACAGGACAAAGCCCGCCCCTAACGTTACTTATCATACAAGTATTTACATTGTACTGTACATGAATCATACATGTAACACGTTAGAACTCTGTAAATTATGTTGGATATGCTATCTATCAGTCACGAATGACGGAATAATTTTCAGATGCTGAACACAGATTTATAACAAAAAAGAAATGATGCGATGTGATGTGTTACCTGATCGGAGGCTCGTTATAGAAGTCTACGATGTCGAATTTCATGGTATCACTGTCACCTCCTCATTGTGGATGACACGACAGTGGACGAAAATGACAGTCAGTTTTCCTCGTCTGTTCCGTGGTTCGCCTCACTTCTATTTACTAAGTACCTCTCTTCTCAAACTGAATCGCTAACCCGTTAACCTGTTAGATCTACCGTGTTTAGTAATGTGCCTTCCGTTTGAGTCCGATACTAAAAGTAGATCTTTCGGGAAATATTCCGGTTCAAAAGACGGCTGACTGAGTTCGCGTTGCACTCATTCAGTCAGTACGCTGGCGAATGGCAGCTCGTTTACGTAAACGTACCTACTGCCTGGCCTACTACAATGTGTAGTAATCGAGTCGGTAACCGTGAACCAACTCGGGCCCGAATCGACACGAATGCGCTGTCTCGTACGACTCTACACGCACGCTGGCCACATCGGCCACATCCACAGCACATCCCATCCTACACACACACACACACACACACACACACGTACACACAAGAGTGCAAGACAATTCGACCTTTGTATACAGATAGACATACAATGCACGATTTATTTTGTGTTTCATAAACTTCCAGATTTACTGTGTTCTTGTGCTTTTATAACAATCTACGGTTTTGAACAATAAAGAAACTTGAAACTTGAAAAACTTGTACCAAACGCTATTCCAGGGAGGTGAGACAAAACCTCCCTGCAGATACAAACCTCTATCACTAGTATCAGTATCACCTCCCTGTTGTCATGTAGCTGTATATTTATGTGGGACCATTTATGTGTGTGCGTATGTTGTTTTTTTTTTTTTTTTACTGTTTGGGGTGGTACGTCCCAAAATACCACAGGACAATTCATGTGGTACTGTCCTGTGGTACTGTTGTGTGGTATACATCCCAAAATACCACAGGACAATTTGTGTGTATACTGTCTTGTGGTACTGTCCTGTGGTACTTTCCTGTGGCAATGTCCTGTGGTACTGCCCTGTGGTACATCCCAGAGTACCACACGATCCTGTGACACAGTACCACACAGTTCCTGTGTTAACATATATTTGTGTGGTACATTGTGTGGTACCAACCAGTACCACAGGGAGTACCACATGAGCCTGTAAAACAGTACCACACAGTTCCTGTGGTAACATTTATTTATGTGGTACATTGTGTGGTACTGACAAGTACTACAGGGAGTACCCTACAAGCCTGTGGTACAGTACCACACAGTTCCTATGTGGTAACATTAGAAGTGTGTGGTACATTGTGTGGTACCGACAAGTACCACAGGGAGTACCACAGGACTTTTTTGTTAGGGTATTATTATAATAATAATAATAATAATAATAATAATTATTATTATTCTTATTATTATTATTCACTCCGCTGTACTCGGGTTAGGTTAGGGTTTATATTGATTTTATTCAAAAATGAATTGGACAAATCAATGAATTATGGGGACACAAATGATTTCGTTTTATTTTATTTTAAATCATTGGCGTACCTTCATGGACGAATCTTACTTGGTAAAGAAATCCACTTTCTACTGTTTATACAACATGTATTTCGCTCACTGACTTTTGTTGTTGTTGTTTTGGTTTTAAACGTGTGTTTCTCGATGTTTACTGTCAGTCTTTGTGCCAGACTTTATGACATCTATATTTCTTTCTGTTTTTTTCTATGCATTACCTTGTCTTGTAATTTTCCTTTCTTCCCTCCTTCATTCCTCGTCTCTTTCATATTTTCTTTTAGCTACATGTACTTTCTTTCTAGAGAATCTGAAAATTTTGTTTGCTATAGATCTCCAGTGGTGAGGAGCTGAATAAAGACTAAATAGGCAACCTCAGCGCCACATTTCGCTTGTTGCTTGATTCATGTGTTCACGTTTGTTGTACTCCCCCTAGCTAGCTGAGTACGCGCTGCCGAAATTTAGTCTTAAATATTCTGTATTCCTACTCGCGAAAGAATGTCTAAAATGCCGCTGAAATTTGCCGTAGTGTGCTCAAGTAATCAGAATCGCAGTATGGAAGCCCATGCTATTCTCGGGTGAGTAAAACATCATCAGTGTCTGTTATCAGTACTGTACCACTAAATTGCACTAGATTATGCAAACCACTGACTACACGTGTACTATTACCAGCACGTAGCACCAAGCACACATCTCGCCCCCGGGCCGTGCGGGCTCGGGCGCTCCGTTCGCGTTCGGGCCAGAGCGACGGCTCTGTAGTCTGGAGCCTGTGCCTGGTCCCTGCCCTGGAGGGTGTTTCACAAAGAATTTTAATCGATCTTTTTTATATTAAGTTTCAAGTTCCTGTATTGTTCAAAACCTTGTTATAAAGGCACAAGAACATGATAACAGTCTCGAAGTTTATAAACTGCATGGCATGGCAATCATGTTTCAATAACAAACTACTATTAACGCATAACGTTAGGTCTGTCTAGTTAGCTAATAATAGTAGTAACCTTTAGTTTTAATGTTAACTTAGCTTAGATCTACAATGTAAGTAGGCTCTATTCTAGGCCCCTAAGTTTTAAACGAAACCTGCTGGGAGTGTTGACAGGCACCAAGACAATGTGACCAGTTGGTTGGTGACCCACTGACCCTGTGCTGTGTCAAACAAATACTTTCTTTTCACTTGCCTTTCCAATATAATGTAGGCACCACAGGGCAACTAACAATATTTCCATGCACAATGGTTCCATGGAATTCTTTATAATGAGGTTCCATTATGTAACAAAACAATCATGACAATTGAATAACTATGATCATGATGATTACAACAACCAACAACAAGTAACGACAACAAAAAGAAATAAACGAAAAAGGGGAAAATACAAAATTATTACAATGTATCTATCCTACTGTAAAAGTGGAAATTTTCGCGCATTTCGGGCAACCAGAAACTAGCGTGAAAATAAAAGCACGCGAATATTTTTGCTTGCCGTATGTTCCTGTGCATGGTTGCTTGATTCCGCGGAATTAAAAACACGCGAATCTCTTCTTGCCCGGCCAAGCGCGAAAAATTAGTCACTTTTACAGTATGTCCTGTTTCAGTGTTTGCTTTTGGGAGTCGTATCTATTAATTGGGAATACATAAAGAATAAATCTGCACTTGAATTAATAAATTCTTCACCTCTTGCTTGAAAAAGTCTCTTAAATTTGAACGTAGGTGGATTTTCAAGTTTAGTCAACAATTTGCTTTTAACAAGCTCTGAATCAGAGGCGTCACATTCTCTCCTACAACATTTTTCTTGCATTTTTCACAAGTTCTCATGCAGTTCAAGGAGTAGGGGCTAGGGGCATATAACTGCCAGAAACAACTGGGAGTTTGCTGAAGTTTCTGCATCTAAATCTAGTGAAAATGTCATTGTCTGGTTTGGGGACAAAATGTTCAGATATTTTTCATAACACATATCATCCTTGAATATCCTATAATTTATGCAACTGCTTGAGTTATTTAAATCAAAATTCCACTAAATTCATTTTTCATAAAAGATTACATACATCTGTATTCCATCACCTTGATGCTGACCAGAGCTACCAAGTCTCACGCATTCTGCATGAGACTCAAGCATTTAGGGGCCATCTCACGATCTCACGCATGACACCCATTTTTCTCACGCATCGGGCGAAGTCTGCAACTTGGGCCTATAATAATGAGCATAGCTCAAAAGATTAAAGTGATAGCTGCAATTGAAGGTATATTTCCCTGTTGTCTTTCAAAATAAGTAAAAAATAGTCACTTAAGTATGCACCTGATCGCACCATTAAGAGCTAAAAATTGAAAAAGCTCCCTACCGTGGGAGGCCACGGGGGAAAAACCCCTTCCACACCCTCGCTCGCGCGCACATTCGCATGCCGAGATGCTGAGTCATGAAAATCTCACTCATAAATTTTTTTTGAACTTGGCACCCCTGGCTGACATCACAAGTAGGCTATATGTGACCGTGCACCTCAAAACGAACACAGAGACTCCAACTCTCCCGTTTTCGACGGGAGATCTCCCGCCGAAAGCCCATTTTTGCAAAATCTCCCGTTCTCCCGCTTGAGATTTGATTTCTCCCGCCCTGGCTCTGTGTCTCCCGGTGGAAAGGATTTCTTACTCATTGCTATCGTATGTTGAAAAAAAATAAGCCTTAGATAGCACCAGAGAACATCTAGAACCCTAGGAACTTTGCGCTTCGCACACATCAACTTGAGGTCTCCCGTTTGCTAGGGGTTTCGGGCGGGAGAATCTCCAGATCAGAAGGTGCTTGGGGTTGGAGTCTCTGCGAACATAAAGTCGCACACACTGATTTTGCGTGAGGACTGAAAACAAGTGAAATGGGTCAACCTAGCCGAACTTGACTTTTTCATATTTTCTAAAAGAGCAGGTCTTCTTTTACATTATGCTAAAATTTGGTATCATGAAACGGGCAGGAAAGTGTGTTTTTTAGCAGTATATCTCGAGCATTTTTGATAGAATAGTGTGATTAGGTGTGTCTTCAGAATCCCTTTTTCATTTCTGAAAAACCTTGTCCACACTCTTCACTTTCAACTCTAATCACTTTTGCAAGGATAGTGCTACTGCTTTGAAAGTTGGCATTAATTATGGAAAGAATAAGTCAATGAGACATGTTTAATTTCAGTTTAATCTGATAATCCCTTCATTATTGTTACTCCAGTGGTTTACTTCCTGTTTTTTGTCCCATTCATCGCACAGCCAGCACGGTTTGGTAAAGATTAAGCGCTTGAATAGACACTGTACTTCAGAGCCTCTTTTCTTAGTTCACACTTTTTCTGAGGTTGTGCTTTCTTTCCAATATTTAGATAGGTTAGGAGAATCCATTTGCTTTGAGTTATACATCATTTTAAAGCTTAAAGTCTGCTCTTTCAGAATATGGTCTTAACTAAAAATTCATGTCTGGCAACTTTTTGTTTGTTTTGAGGTGCACTGTCACATATGTTAAGGGTAGCAATTATTCCCCCTTGCTTTCTGAGAGCAGTCAGTCAAGTGCTCTTTCATTACCCTAGAAAAATGCATTTTTTGTGGAATTCCCTTTATATTTTCTTTATATTGTTGTCCACACATGACATCATTTAACCTCTAGTAGTCTCCTCATCCAGCGGTTCCAACACCAAAACTTTAAAAATTCATAACTTTTGCATCGATTGTCCGATTTTCCTTAAACTTTCATTGATGTGTTCTACTAATGTTGCTGGCACTTCCATTCAATCCCCATTTCTCTGGGTTTGGGTTTCCTTTAATTGAAAATGATAAAGTAAGGAACAAAGGACTTTTTTTCTGTAAATTTTGATAACAATTTGAGGTGGATTCTGAAAACATGAGATAAGATTGAAAAGAGAAACCAATGGCATACCATAATTTTAAGTCAATCTTGCAATTGTGCTGTATTGCCAAATGCAAGGCAATGAAAAATTTGATATTACACATTTCTTAATTCTGCATGTTCATATTGTATTTTAAGTATGAAAACGATCTTTCCTTGTCATAATATTAGAACAGATGTAATTGTTCAAAGATTTTTTTTTTTTTTTTAACAAGTCATCATATCCTCAGCAAAAACAATACCAGACTTTGTTCAGATTTGAGTATGTTTTGTGCATTTGGTGTTTGTTTGTTTGTTTTTTCCACAGCTGCAAATGTCAGGTACATGTAAAATTGTTTGCTGACTTGAAACTTGTTTTTGTACATTTTGCAGACTTTCCAACTTCTTTGGTCCGGCATTAATTGTATAGACAGCAAATGATATGATCACTTGTTCATTTGTGTGCTTTGTAAGTTCTGTTGAAGTCTGGATGATTTGTGGATGGAACAGAGGCACCACATTTTGTAGGATATTGGCAATTTGCATAATTTTGTAAAATGTCATATTCGTAAACAATTTTGTCTAGCAATGACAATAGTTGTTTATTCCTTGCATTTAAATAATTTGAACACTGTGTTATTTATAGTTCAGTGAATTTGTTTGTTTATTTGTGTTTTTAACTGTAGGAAAAAAGGGTTGAATGTGAAATCCTTTGGAACAGGTGCTACAGTAAAACTTCCGGGACCAGCGCCCGACAAACCAAACATCTACGACTTCAAAACGACGTATGAAGACATGTATCAGGACTTAAAGCGCAAGGACAGAGACTTGTATCCTCTTTGCACTGATGGGATGCTTAGTGGATGGTTTTGTTTGGTCTTATACAGTGAAACTCCCACTTCAATGCAGATGTGCTCATTAACCAAAGTTGCATTGTATGCAGAACTAAACAATTCGGAACAACACAATTAATTCAAAAGTGATTCTGAATGATATGACCCACAATGATTTGCACTTTGGTTTCCTTTCGCAATGTTCTCAAGGTGTCATGTTCTGTAATGATCCCTGTAAGTATAAATAGAAACCAATTTATTTACTGCATCCTCAAGTTTATCCCAGTCTTTGAAAGCTGTGGTACTTGTTAGTCTAGTGGATATGTCACCTGTCTAGCAATTCGGAGGTCGTTGGTTAAGTCCAACGCAAGAATACTGTGTCCATTATTTTTGTTGTGGCTACTCCTAAAACACTGAATAATCGGTGCTTGAAGGGCATCGATGAAGGGCAACCATCAATCAGTTGCAATGAAAAATGACTGAATGCAAGAATCATTAATATGAATTTAACTCATTGAGGACGGTTTCATTTTGCTACAACATGCATTTCCCAGAGGCACTTGCCCGAGTATACTCAGGATTTGTCCTCAGTGGGTTAAGACCAGTCTGATAGTCCCATGGACATGTATGTTAAAACATTATGCAGCAAGGAGCATATTTTCTTGGTGGTATCTGTGACCAATATCAATATTTGATATGAATTTCTTACTCTCTCCCCTTCCATTATTTTTTGGTTATAATTTTGCAGTACTAAATTAACATAGGGAAGGGTATGTACATTGTAGGTGCTTTGTCTATTTCATGATAGTATCGCTCTCACAATAAAATCCAATGACAGCAGTGATACTAGAATGGTCTTTCAGAACAGACAAATCTCCCATGTTGAGTGTTACAGAAAAAAGGTGTTTTGAATTAGCACACATTTTGGTGTAGAAACAGAATGCTAATCCCATCATACTTTCTCATTTATGCTGAAGATACAGTATGTAGCTTTTTGTTGTCTGAAGTCTCCAGAAGGTACAACAGCGGCTGCCATGGCATCGCATTTCTTGTGGGCCCTCTAGCCTCTACCAGCTTCATTTTCTTACTAGATTTCGTTCCAATTTGCTGGGGAGGTGTTTAGCATGGTACATTTGGCTATTGTTTTGGTGACAGCGCCCTCAGTGTTCTGACTCTGGTAAGCCAAAAGGTGAATTGATGGAATCTCAAGACTTTAAATAGCTTTCATTTTATTCCTTAGGTATGGTATGTAGATATATTCTAAACTGGACTTTGATAGTAATTGTTTTGTTTCTCTTTAGGTACTTTGGATACTGTTTTGTAAATGACAAGGAATTACAGTCAGCTCTTACTGAGCACAACTTGAGTTGCACAAATCAAATATTTTGCCCAGGGTCAAAGCTTGTACTTGAGTCCCAATAGATGAGGTTCCATTACGCATACATGTCTGCCTATCACGGGGCATGGGATGTTACGCTTACATGCTTGCCCAAGTGTATGGGGGCCTCCATAGGCAGTTTTTGTCCCACAGCATGGCTTGAAGACATCATTGGAACCTCAATACGGAATGCTCATATAGTTAACTGTTTGATTGTATTCTTTTTCTTCAGTGGCTGTTTTTGAATACTGAAGGATGTGTGCTGACTGTTATCCAATTTCTTGAGAATGTTTTGAATCCTTAATTTGTTTATTTCTTCTGCGTGGTGATTGGTGGAACCAGATACACCCAGAACGGTATTTTGCATATGTTAGACCGGAACAGGAGATTGAAACCAAAACCGGAGAGATTCCAGAGCAGCAAGGAAAAGTTTGACATCATCTTGACTGCAGAAGAGAGAGTATATGACCAAGTGCTGGAAGGTGGGAAAAATCAAATTTAAAGGTTTTATGATGTACAAATGCATGTTGATTTGTGTTGATTCGTGATACCCTCAACATCACTTTTGTGGTGAAACGAATATCTAGAAATAATCCATCGAATAGTATTTAATTATTTCTTCTATTTTTCTTCAGATTACTTGGATACGCTCACACAAAACCTTCCAAACCAAGATTCTGGTAGTGACCTCATCTGTCAATCAATGCTGAAGTACTGAATTTGATCAGCAAAAGACATTGGAATGCACCCTCCACGAGGCCGAGCATAGCTTGCATGTTCCCTCGCCATGTCTTTTGTTAGTCACATTAATATCGCAGAAACTGCAACTTATGCCAAGTCAAAAAAAAAAGAAAAAATTGCCAGGAAATTCTGATTTGAGAAAATTTACAGTGACACGACATTCGCTCCTGTGATGATTAGTCCGGTCATATTTTCTCCAAGGACTTAGGGTTAGGGTTGTGATTGGGTTTTAGGTTTAGTTTAATGTGAGGAGTAGGATTAGGATTAGGAGTAGGGTTAGTGTTTATGATTGTGTACAGTATAGAATTTATGTTTGGCTTTAGTGTGCAGATATTTCATTGGAGCAATTGTCACAGGAGCAAATGTCATGGAACTGCTACACACACTGTTTATGACATAATACTCTCATACCCGCTGGCCATACAGATGTAGTGTAAGTGTGTGAATGGGGTGCTACATAAACTGTACCCTAGTATGCTTGTCTGAAAGTATTAGCTTGTGAATGGGAAGTTATACTCAAATGTCCACTGGTCTTAGGAAAGCAAGTGTCATTATATGTCAACTAACAAAGTAATAAAAGATGACATTCCCTCAACTTGTTGCTGACATGGTAAGGGCTATATCATTCCCCCTACTTTTTGAAATACAGTTCTTGTAGGTATTCAGCCAGGTGCTCTTTCACAATGCTAGAAAATTAAAAATATGTTGAATTTTCTTAATATATTCTTATATAATATTTCATACACGACGTCACAAACTGTACAAGTAGTAGTCTTCTCGTGATGATGGCGGTGCCAAAACTTCATTCTTCTAAAAATTCATAACCTTTGAACAGATTGTCTAGATTTTCCTCAAACTTTCACTGATATTTTCTTCTAATATTGCTGCATTCATTCAATCAACATGCATTTATTTGCTTTTCATTCTCCTTTAATTGCAATGATCTCCATCTCCGCCTTCTTGCCACCAAGATTTTGATACCAGAGAAGAAGAGACCCAAGTTCCCGTGCACGTCATCAACATTGACATCCAGGACAACCACGAGGAAGCAACGATCGGGGCATTCAGATTTAGTAGTCTCGCCATGAAGGTACATTGTAAATGAGTCTTAAAGGGATGGTACAGTTTCAGTTGAGATGGGGTTTTCAGTTTTCAACGCTTTATGATGATGATTTTTTTCAGATAATGACAAACCCCTTATGTAATTTTAAGTAGCCTATAATTCTAAGAGGAATTCAAAAATTGTTTGGTGAAAATTGGTATTGAAATGGCTGAGATATCAAAATGATAATAAAGGGATCCAAATAAAAGGTTGGACCCACCTTATATTCGGATCCCTATGTTTTACTATGTTTTTGGATATCTAAGGTATTTCAAAACTGTTTTTCATCAAATAAATTTTGAATTCCTCTTAGAATTGTATTCGTTTTAACATTTTACGAAGTGGTTTCAAAGTACACGTATCTCACAGAAAGTTAAAAGCTGAATACTCACGTCAACCAATACTATACCATCCCTTTATGCCCGCTGCACACTATACGACTGACAGACTTTAGATCCAAAATAAATCACAATAGCCTCTGAATAAAAACGCTTGTTTTAAATTTCAGATCCAAAGTCTGTCAATTGCATTGTCGTGAGTCGTATAATATGCGGCGGGGTTTAGGCTCTGACTAAACCTAACTGTACTTTGTTCACCTTCTCAAATGGCACAGTGTGTCTGGTTGATACAATGGACTCCCGTTATGACAAAGTGTTCGGGACCGGCAGTTTTCGTTCGTTATGAGGTTATGTATCGAAATGTTGTTATAATCAAACAAAGAAACAATAAAAAACAAAGACCGATAATGTTGCGGTCTGAAGTTTTACTTCATTGTAAATTGAATTTCCTTATAACCGTGTGCGTTATAATGAAATTCTTGTTGCAACGGAGTAAAAATTCATGTCCCAAAATTATCATCTAGATCTCTTTACATATTGTGTTGTTTGGCTTTAACGAAATTTCAATATAACAAAGGAAAATTGCCGGTCGCGAGGACTTCGTTAGAGTGGGAGTTGCCTGTACGGAAAATATCAGGAAAATAAAAAGAAATATCATTTCTTACAAGAAGTACACATTTCCTCCTCTTGACGCTGACACAAAATAACTCTACCTGACTACCTCTACTTGTTTTTTGAAAGAGGTAAGCCAAGCGCTTTTTCATCATGCTAGAAAAATGGCAATGACAATGATAATGCATCGTTGGTAGTCCACCAGCATGCTGATCCCACTGTGTCCAAACATTAACCAGCCACATTTAAAGGGACTGCACAGTACTAGTTGAGGTGAGGATTCAGGTTTATACATTTTTTTTTTTCATGAGATTATGAGAAACCTCTTATGAAATATGAAAACCATGTAATCTAAAGAAGGATTCAACGTCTATTTGATAAAAAAAGGCCTTGAAATGGCTGAGATATTAAAAAAAAAAAAAAAAAACTTTCCTAACAAATTTGACAGGCCACAACTTTTATTAGGTATCTAATTACCTAATTAGGTTTTTAGATATCTCAGTTATTTCGAAACCGATTTTCATCAAATAAACTTTTGATTTCCCGGAGAATTGTATGCTCTTTAGCATTTCATAGAGTGGTTTCTAAATATCTTGCAAATTATCTCAAGCTGAATCCTCACCTCAACCAGTACTGTACAGTCCCTTTAACGATTTGCACTCTAAAGCTAGAAGTATTCTCTTCAGAAAATGCATACATACATTTGTATATGTGCATATAACATGCATGCATATTAGGCACCCAAGTGTGTGTGAGTTACAGTGCCATGTGAAGACCAATCTACTGACTTTTGTGAATTATACTTGGGACTCCAGACATAAGGAAGTTCTTGATAACTTCAGTTTTCTTTTGTTGCATTGAACTTTTGCTATAGGCAAATGTTAAAGTATGTTAAGGTATAAATAAAAATATATGTGTAACTGAGTTATTACTTTGTTGTAACAAGAAGTTTGTAATGACTGTGTTTGTTATAATGGGAGTACACTGTACAGATGACTGTATGTCTGGCCTTTAATTGTATCCAGATAGTTGCTTTTGTAGTCGGGACAAAGGTATTACTGTAAAACACGATATACTCGCGGCATGAAAATTTTGCGAATTGGAGCCTATGGCCTTTCTGGCAGCATGAAATATTCGCGACTTGCCACTGGCATCCAATGCATAGTGTGTAGACAAAAACTTTGGCGTGCATTTTAATTTCGCGAATGTTACAGCTCGCAAAATTCGCGAAATTGAAATGCTGGCGAACTTTCCTCGTTTTACAGTACCCTGGATGTGTCCCAATCAAGAGGTGGCTACTGTTATTGTGCTTCATTGAGCCTCATATGATATTCTGGGGACATGTTAAGCCAGGCACAGAAAAGTGAAGGCACTTGACATTGAATCATGTGGTCCACATCAATCAAGGAGTCACGTATAGTTAACAAAGTGCTACCAGCAGCAGTATTTGAAATTCAATGCTGACTCTTCATGTCTATTGAGATTACTTCTGGAGCCAGATAGCTTACATACTTCAATCTAGCAGACATACTGAGCCGTGTATTAACCAGTATGAGTAAGAGATGCAGCCTATCTTTCAATACTATGCAGACCTAAAGATTTCAAAGATTTAACCGTATGAAAGGATTTGATCTGGAATAGACTGCCTATTCAAGGATTTGAAGCACAACAAGCATTAACCCGTTGAGGACGAGTCCTGAGTATACTCAGGCAGGTGTCTATGGGAAATACATGTTGTAGCAAAATCAGTCTGTCCTCAACAGGTTAAGTGCTCATACATATATTTATATTTGATGATAAAATCTTTTGAATTACATTGATTTGATATAAGAGTCAAAACCTGATGGTGTTGATGATTACTGTCTAAGTTGAATGAAAGTTTGTGTAACATTAGAATTTGCACAATGTCCCCAGTGGGAAAAGTGAAATAATGATAATGAAAACAGCATCTTTAACGCAACCTTGATAAAGTTGCCAATTTTGAGCACAGGGGAATATACATTGTAATTTGAATGAGGTACTAATGAATGTTACTTTGAAAATTACCATTACCACTCAAATTTTCACCACCTTTTTCTTTCTAATTCACCCAGCTGGAAAGTGCAGAGGATCTGGAGAATGAAATTGACGAGTTAATACAGTCCTTTGAACATGAGATGAATATAACTGTCCTTCACACTGTGTGCTTCTACTGAAACCTGTCGCGCCTTTCAACAGAAGGATTTGGGCTGAGTGTGAAATGGGCTGTAGTGATGTGTTAATACAGTCCTTTGAACATGAAATGAATATCACTGTCCTTCACACTGTATGCTTCTACTGAAACCTGTCGCGCCTTTCAACAGAAGGATTTGGGCTGAGTGTGAAATGGGCTGTAGTGATGAGTTAATACAGTCCTTTGAGCATGAAATGAATATCACTGTCCTTCACACTGTATGCTTCTACTGAAACCTGTCGCGCCTTTCAACAGAAGGATTTGGGCTGAGTGTGAAATGGGCTGTAGTGATGTGTTAATACAGTCCTTTGAACATGAAATGAATATCACTGTCCTTCACACTGTGTGCTTCTACTGAAACCTGTCGCGCCTTTCAACAGAAGGATTTGGGCCGAGTGTGAATGGACTGTAGTGATGTGTCAGCCGATGCCCGCCTCTCCCTTGTCCGTAGCGACATCTTCGCCCATGTCTCACGTGGCACCACCCGCTGTTCTGTGGAAAACGTGATGGCATCAGTCATCCAGCAGAATCATATTTCTTTTTTTTTGGCTCTCATTCTGCCAAGAGGAGCATGGCCAGGACGGACCAAAGGGCGCGTTCGAGCGCTCTCCTAAAGCGAACTGTACCGTACTGCGCCCACGCCAGAGGAGTGCTCGAATGCTCCTAAAGTGTACTGTACTGTACTGTACAGAGCCAAAAGTGGACCACTTTCCGATGTGCTCCAAAAGCGTACCGTACCAAAAGTTCGCTGTAAAGCATGTGCGTATTATGCGCATGCGTCACAATGCATAAACATTATTCTCTTTGTTTGGGACAGCTGTAAGTAGTTCAAGCGCCAGGTGGATGACATTCTTGCTACAAAAGTGCGTGACCATTTCTAAAAATAACTCGTGAGGTACGTTTTCTCGACAGAGCGCTCGAATGCTTCAAATCTGCCTCAGTTCGGTACGGTACGCTTTGGTTCAGTTCACTTTGTTTGGCTTTAGAGCGCTCGAATGCACCCAAAGACAAGAAGAAGAAGAAGAAGAAGAAGAAGAAGGCTTATTTTTCTCTCAGGTCTTGGTTTTGCAGCAGTGTGATTTTTGTATTGCTGGAAGGGTTGCTGTATTAGATAATGTGCTTAGTAAAAACTGACAGACTGACATTCCGAGTGTCTGTACTTTGAGGTAACCCAGAAGCCATGGACTACCTAAGAACTATTCTGACAGATTACTTTCCTGGACTTTTTATTGGTTAATAATCCCAACAACATTTTCTGTACAACATTTTATGTTGTGGTTGATATCTCAATAAGACATTACGAAGGAATAATTGTAATGTTTTTGTGTACACTCATAGAAACTATCATATGGTATAATGCACTTTCAAGAACTGAATATTATTGCAGGTTGTATCATATGGGAGAATGTCCATCATTGGTCAGGTATTGATGCTCTTATTAAAGTTATGGTGATATATTGTCTCGTAGTTATCACATGATTGGGTGAACCAGTTCATATATTCATTGATCAAACGAAGATGAAAGCAATCACAGGTCAAAGAACCCTGAGAGGAGATTGAAAGATGAAAATTACTTCAGCAGATTGCACGCAAAGTGGAGAGGACACGCTGGCTGTATGGAAAACATGACTTAAATTCATGGCTCCACCATGCAGGATACAGCATACTATCTACCTATTCAGACACATGTTTTGTAGGAGAGAGTGTGACTGATTCATTGGCTTTGATTGACAGATGCTTCCACTCCTGCATTAAATTCGTAATTTCCCATTTGGGCAATTCCGTGGTTAGTAATGTTACATTTAAAGAAATTTAGATATTCATTTTTACTATTAAATCACCATTTATTCATTTCAAGTCAAAATCATGTTAAAAACATGTTCATCCTTCCCAGGTTTATGATACAGAAAAGAATGAGTACAATCCAATAAATATTAGAATTGCTATGGCAACTAAAAGGGCTGGTTAGTAACGTTACGAAAAAAGGACATGACAAAAAAATCAATGTCTTGTAACAAAAAGTGTGCAAAAATTCAAGTTACTTCAAACAAAGTGTTGCATTAATTTCAATTACCCCTGGTATTGCATCATGACAAATGTTCACGCAAATATTTTTAGCAGTTCGACCGATAATTTATTAGCTAGACCCCCAAATGCATGGTTAGTAACGTTACGGTTTAATAGTAACGTTACATTTGTCCGGAGTAATTCCGCAGGTCATTTCACCCTTTTGTAATTGACATAATGTCACATGACTTCTGGAGCATTTAAATGTATTCATCTTTTACCTTTTAGGAAAATTTTAGGAAAAATTTTCAAAGCAACCCACTGTAATTTGCATTTAAGTGAATTTCAGCGTCCCCAGTCCCACATGTACATTTTAAATGATAGTTTTAGATCTCGCAAAATCAATAAATACGAAAAATAAAATCTACTGAATTTGAAAGACCTTAGTGATTGGTGAACATCCATGGCATTAGTTGGAGTAAGATAAAGAGGCACATTTCTTTTATCCATGTCATGTCCACCTAACTGCGGAATATTGTCCATTTGCAGATGAAACAAAAGCCCAGCTTTAATGCTTCAAAATAGTTCTAGAATGTAAGGAATAGAAACATCCAATGTAAAAATGTTAATCAGTATAATCAATGTTAAGTATTGTTAAATATAAAAAATGTGAACAATGAATATGATAAGACTCTTTCTAGACTAAACCATTTACAGTTATGGTTTACTGAGAAAAATAGTGATATCTCTGTATATTTTAGGCTTTATTGCAAAATTTGTATATGGTAGGATGTTTTGTGATACAACTGACCTACACATATGCATCAAATGTGATAACTCAGAACATTTTTTGAAGGCGCATGGTCCCAGTAGTGTAGAGGGCGCTGTTGATGATACTGTCGATCACCGTCAACATTGTACAAAGATTGCCGAAGTTGAGCTGTCATCAAGAGTAAAGCGCATAGGTGTTGCTAGGTAGCATTGCCTTCCTTGTCTTCTCTGGGCATCACACAGTCTGTAGTAATGTCAGGGTGCATGCATTATCCTTCTTAGTATGACATCACAAAAGAAGTTTGCTAAAGCTGTCATCCCCCTCTGCCGAATCAAGAGCGGAACTGTGATCGGACACTGACCACAGTGGATCGGACTTCTTCAGACTCGGGGGAAATGGGTCAAAGCGTAAGCGCTAAAGAGGAGTCGATAGCCTAGGTCTCTATAGGAAACTTGCGCCGTGTGCCCGTGTACGCATTCGATTAAACCACCGGGACCATGTGCCTTTATTAAGTCACTGCTCCTAATGATAAGCAGTACCTTTAAGATGGTGTAGGAGTCCATTGAAAGTAGAGCATTCTCTTCCCCCCCCCCATCTCTCTTTACACAATGTACACACTCACAGACTTAAAAATAAATTGAATATTTTTACTGAATATATTTAGTGTGGTTTATTCAGTGAGTTAATTTACAAATGCATGTACTACAATGTATTTGCATATATATATATATATATATATATATATATATATATTTTTTTTTTTTTTTTTTTTTTTTTTTAATCTCCATCTTTGACAATATCATGCACTGGCAACAATTTGGCTTTTGAGCTAACAAAAAGAAACTTGAATTGATTTGCAAAAATAAATGTATGATCGCTATAATTTCTTTGTTCCTCAAAGATAGACAAAGGCTGAAAAAAAATGGAGGAATATGAAGAATCTTCTGTCAAATCCAAATTCAAATGACGACAGAAAAGGAGTCATTCGAACAAAAATATTTCAATTATGTTTTATCAAATTGGAAAAATTTGAAATAATATTTGTCCTTGAATTTGTTTCATGAATTCTTGTACATGTATTTCTAAAGTAAAAGAATAAAATAAAGGAACTGTCCATTTAATAATCTTTGTGGTATAACTTCATATGCCATATGAAGTTGGAATTGACAGAAAATACACTAATTTTCCTGTGTTTCCCACTTTGTTTTTGTTTGAGGCGAAACAAATATAAGAGGACAAAAACTATTTTTTTATTTAATTCTTATTTCTCATTGTGTCAAATTGGTTTGAAGTTATCATTGTTATCTTGGAGAGCATTTGCAAATGTATTACAACATGTCAATTTTGTAGTTTCTTTTTGTGCCCTTTGAGGACAAAAACAGATGTGATCACTCATGCGCATAAAGTTTCCCTTTATACAAATGACCTACCAGTTTGATAGCCAATAAGCCAATTCGTCGTAATTAGCTTATGTACAAATTGGTACAAATGACCTTTCCTTTTTCTCAGTTGGTTACACACTTCACTCGTTTTCAAAGTGGCATAAGCGTGCCCGATGTAATCATTTATGGAATTCGTTTTCAAGCAAAGAATGAATATGCGTTTAGACCAGATGACCAAAATGGTCCCTCAGCTGTCATTTTAGCGGGCATCTGTTTCATTGCTGTTGTTTTTGATGCAATATAATCTTTTTCTTTCGAGTTTGCCAAATACAGTGCCAGGCTTTCTGACTGGTTGATGTAATGTCTAGCGCCTTTTTGATAAGGATCATATGAATAATCATCACATCACAGATGCTTATCTTGATGAATAAGCAAACCAAAATGCCTACAGGTACAAATGACTTTTTTCTGCCCAAGCGCAAAGTGGAATTACCAATTGGTCTACTGAATTACCTTTAATATCGTATATAAATGATTGACTTTCATAAAAATCTTCCATGAAAAATATGAACTGGAAAAAGTATTCACTTTATTTTTTTTTTTAATCTAACTGATTGTATACAATACAGTATGTAAATGCAGGTAGACGGACGCCATATACGGTGTACATGCAGTACTGTAGGCCTATGGCATAATTATGAAATAGCTCCCTCTTGAAGTGTTAGCACTTAGACATTCAGAAAGGACATTTCCCCATACACGACATTCCAACTCCGATTTTCAGCTTGACTGTAAATACTAAAATTATAGGATCACACAACGAAGAAGGTTGTTTCGTAACAATCGAAGGTATGGAAAAAATATATAATTTGTACAGAGAATTCAAATGTTTCACGTACATGTATTTTCACGTAGCAGATGTAAATCGCAAGCATGATATGAGTAGGTACTCAACGGCGGTGGTGCATTGAATAATTATCATGCCCTTGAACTCGTACCGTGATTTGTATTAAAATAAAGAGCATATTTTTGGTCGGTATGATAATGCACCAAACTCAATCTAATTTCCCTTCGTTACAGCAATTCATCAGTAATCTTACGCGAAACAGAACAGGAATGTCCGCACTTATCAAAGATGTTAATCATGTACATTAAGCTCGATCTTCATCACAACTATCCTCTTTATTTGCGCACAATATTCGACTGTATACAGGTGTGTGTGTGTGTGTGTGTGTGTGCGTGTGTGTGTGTGCGTGTGTGTGTGTGATGGAATGTTTTCCTTCTATAACTTGGCAGCTATACAATCATGTACAAACCAATTTCCTTTAAAGTCTCCATTTGTAGATTACACTTCTCCAGTAACTTGATAAGGATGGATGTTATCCGTTTTTCAATATGATTCTATAAGCAGTGTTCCCATTTAGCCGAGTTATAGTGCCGAGCTTTGGCGAGTTGTGGCAAGTTGCCTCAAAGGGGCACTCGCGATAACTAGCGTAAAGCTCTTCATGTAACTCGGGATAACTCGCGACAAGTCGGCACGACTCGGCGTAACTCGTCGTGAATCAAAATTTTTGAACATGTTCGAAAATTTTCCCTAACTCGAAGCAACTCGTGCTGAACTCGTTTAAACTCGTAATATACTCGTACTACTCGTAACAAACTCTCAAGACTCGTACGAAGCTCGCGATAAACTCTTCGTAACTCGCCACCTTCAAGTATTACGCGAGTTCTGCTCGAGTGAGTGAAGAGTGCGATACGAGCACTATACACGTGTACGACTCTACTATACCGGTATGTGTTAAGGGGGGATTGCCCTCGAGCTAAGCGCGAGTTTAGATCGAGCTCTGCGACTTACAACGAGCTTTGTATTAGCTTATTCAGAGTGCATTGCACTGACCCATATGAATATGGAGTTATTCACATTTTCCCAGCGTTTTCAAGACAGAAGACATTCATTCAACCCTTAACGCACGTGCACGTGCAAGTGCACAAATAGGTCGTTGCCATTACATTTCTAGAACTACGTAAAAATTAAGACAAAAAGCAAGCCTCGGCTCAAGAAATCCAAGAAAAAACCGGAGAAGGAAATGGAGATCAATCAAGCAATGGTAGAAGTAGAGGTAGAAGAGCAGGAAGAGAGTAGAAACTGAAGAGATCATCCGTGATGAGCTACAGAGGCAGTCAGAAGACCAAGCCTCTAAACAAGACCCACAAGACCAGGTCCCAGTAGAAGAAAATGGGAGAAAAGACCCCAATGGAGGCCAAACCGAACAGCAGGGATTGCGCGAACTCATAACGGGCTCGTAACGGGCTCGTAACAAGCTTTTTATAACCCGATGAAAGCTCGGTTAAAGTCGTACACAGGTCATCACAACTCACATCAAGATCGGTGTTACTCGTATCACGCTCGGATCACTCGTACAGCTATCGTAGTAAATTCGATGTTGCCTCGTAGATCACTCATGCGCAGCTCATTTAAAATTGACAACTTTCACGCGAGTTCACGCGAGTTCAAGCGAGTTCAAGCTCGCGCAGCTCGGCACAACTCGAGACTCCAACTCGGCGAAGTGGGAACCTTGCTACACAACTGTACATCTGAATGGAAATGCACGTACACCTGTATTTTTGATAGGAATGTTTGTCAGTCAATGGAGTCTTATGAGCTGATGATGTCATCACTTTAAATCTACGTGTGTGGTTGTGACCAATAATTATCACTGATGAAATAATTCTGAATGTCAAATCTTTCCTCTTTCATTTTTACCCTACTGTACAGTTTGTTTTTATAAAATGGAGTGGCGGTAGCGTGGGGATTCGTGAGTGGCCCGACCTAATCAATCTTTATTCGCTGTCCACCAGGGTACATTCGAAAACCACGAATAGCGCCCATTAGCGAAATAATTACAAGATGTATGTGCATAGCAGTGGCTGATCCAGGAGGGGACGCACCGGGCACCCCCTTTAATTTTGTTAAAAAACAAAAAACAAAACAAAAACAAAAAATGCAGGGGGGGGGGGGGCGAGTAAGCCCCCCTTTAACAAAGGCGCCCCTCTTTTACGGAATTCCTGGATCCGCCCCTGCATAGAATGAAATGTACGCTCATCGGTAACGGTCGACTCCAGTCGCATGATGTTTTTTCGTGCGTGTGAACCTACGGAGATCAGCGACCAAGCTGCATCCACAATTCGTCACTAGGATTCTCGAATATAATATATCCCAGCTGAGCCAGATCTTCCCACCCCATGGTATCTCCACGCTACAGTGGACTCTCGTTTAAACGAAGTCCTCGGGACCGGCAGTTTTGTTTCGTTACATCGGAATTTCCTTATAACCGAACAACTAAATAATAAAAAAGACATAGAGTGGATAAGGCTATGGCCTAAATCTTTACCTCGTTGTAACCGCAGTTTCGTTATAACCGTGTTCTTTATAATGGGAGTGCACTGTACCAAGCCATTTTATTGAACATTTCCTTGCAGTAACAATACTCTGTGTTGATACAACTTCATCACACAGTTTTCATCGGAGACACTGACAACTTGAGTGTTGATATTATATCACACACTAGACATATTACAATCATGTACACCACATATACACACAGATGCAGAAACTGATTCAGGAAGCATTTTCACTATGAAGCGAAACAGTTTCCTTTCCAAACATTTTATTTACAAAAGCACCAGATTCTTTCATGCATATTATGATGACGACAGTGTAAAGAGTAGCGTCATGGTTATTTTTTTTTCCTTTTTGTGTGTGAAAATCCGAGTCATTTTGCGCAGCATGGAACTACATTGTAAAGAAAAACAGGAGGATGCGTTAGTTTCTATTGACCCCTCACTAATTAGTGTGGTGTTCTCTGTCATGCATACTGCTGAAGTGTTAATTTCTTCACTTTTTTCTTTTTTGTAAAGAGAAACGCCTGACGAAACCTCGATACAGTGGACTCCCGTTATAACGAAGTCATCGGGACCGGCAGTTTTCTTTCTTTAGGCCTATATCGAAATTAAGTTACAGCTGTATAACCGAACAAATAAACAATTAAAAGCAAAAACCAAAAAACAGAGACCCGATAAATTTGCGATCTGGATTTTTAATTCGTTGTAACCGGAATTACGTTATCACCGTGTTCGTTATAACGGGAGTGCACTGTATAGCGAGAGAAAATTGCCAGTCGATAGGACTTCGTTATATTGAGAGTCGCCTGTATGTTGTGTATAGGACTTGTTACATAATCACATTACCATCAATATATCAGAGCAGAGGTACATGTAGAAGACTCATTACAACAATCTCCTTGGAACGAAAAAGTTTGCTAGTTACATCGGATTTTGTTAAAGGAGATAAAAACAACTGCATGAATAAGTTATTTAACGACTTTGAGACAAAACAATACTACTTCGAAACGAGATTTCGTTGTCAGTATCAGTGTTCATTATTTCGAAAATCTAGAGTATTAAGCAAAATCTGGGACTAGGTCATACACTCGCCAACTATACTAATATGCATTTCATCGCAGTTTGAAATCTCCTATAAGCTAATCTTAACAAGGTCCAAAGAATCGCTTTTCTTTTGTGAGCATGAAGGAGGTGAGTAAGAAGCGTCAAATTTTCTCAGAATCCCGAAATATCCTAATATAGACAGTTTTAGGTATCTATCAGTGCTGAGAGTAATATTTGTGGTTTACAGTATCAGAATCGAGTATCAGAAATATTTTCACAATGGAAGCATTTCAGAAGAATACATTGATCGAGTTATGCTGTGGTAGATAGGGGAATATTATGCTGTTTCAGTGCATTGATCTGGGAACTGTACAATCTCGGCACCGCAGCTAAATCTCCTGCTTGTTTTGATATAGGCCTACTATGTGCAGTATATACAACATTGTACGTGACATATGCAGATAACTTTAAGAGCGTTTGCTTTTTCACATTCTCCTTGCCTTTTTTTTCCTTCTCGAAAGTGGTTGTGACTGTGCCCGACACCGAACAGCAAACGTCACCTCATAACAGATTAGTGACAACTGCTAACTGACAACTGACTGTCGACCTTTATGGCAAATGAGCACACTGTGATGTTCTGTCCTTCTATAACGAGCCAAATCTTTAACAACCACTGCAGCAGCCGATTTACATGGCGTAGACGTAGTAGTAGGTTCCTTGCCACGTAAAGCGATTGGCCTGCCAGTCCTCCCGGTACACGCTCGCTCCGCTCGCCGTCGCACGAGGCCCGAAGTAGACGGACTCGACTAGGATCTGGTCGGACTCTTCGTTGGGCTTTGGTACTCTCCCGTAGCCACACTTGTGTGACGTTCCCGGTGTGATACGACATGTTATCCGATTCCCTGTGCATTACGGATGAGAGGTGAGCAACGTAAGTCATCACTCTCTCCATGTTGGTCGCAACAAAAGCAACATTCAAAAGAAAAAGACAAACAACAATACTACAATAACATGTGCACACATGAAAAAAAATCCTACTACAAAGTGCTACACAAGCTTCAAAGCACTTCTGAAAAGAACGAGCATTATAGGTTTATAGCATTATAGATTTACAATCACGCCCAATCTTGTTTGAAAAGGCAAACAAAATGATGTGGTGCTTCAACAAGACCAGTGCTGTGAATTTTTTAATTATGTATACTTTTTTAAATAAAATTTCGTAAAATTAGCTGTCTTCTATATCAGCACACACCCATACATACGTCATTCAAGTTTCCTCAGAAAATATATATTTTGGAGTTCTAGCTTATATACAGTGCACTCCCGTTATAACGAAATGCTCGGGACCGCAGTTTTCTTTCGTTATAACGAAACCCCTCAGACACTGCTTGACATACGGAGTGAACACACAGTGATGTGATGTGTTCGCCCATGCAGAGACGCTATAAATGCTTGTTCCGCTACGTATTTTCGAAAGCAATTTGCATTTCGTTATAACGGAGCGCATTTCTTTTGTTTTTCTTCGTCAGTTGCGCTCGAAAAAGACTTCGTTATAACGACCATTTTGCTATAACCGTGTTCGTTATAAGCGAATTTGGTACCATAGACTTTAATGGTGATAATTTTGGGACCAGAAGTTTTAATTCGTTATAACGAAATTTCGTTATAACCGTGTTCGTTGTAACGGGAGTGCACTGTATAAACATTTACCGAAAAAGGGAAAAATAAAGACAAAGTTGAAGTACAAGGTAAATGTTTCAAAGTGAGTTGCCGAAATGAATATTAGTGCAATGTGCTCTCAATGATTATGATACAACATTTTATTTGATATTTATGACACGAGCATTTTATTTGCACCTGCTGTTAAGGTATAAATTTGCATGGATCCCACTGGCGGATTCAGGAATTTCTAAAGGGGGGGGGGGGGGGGGGAGGGTTACAAAATTAAAGGGGGCGCAGTCACCCCTCCATTTTTTTCTTTTTATTTCTTTTGGTTCAAAAAAAGAATAGGTGGCCCCCGCCCGGTGCCCCCGCCCGGTGCGCCCCCTCCCGGACCCGCCACTGAATCCCGCATCTATCTCATCTTTTCAGGCTTTTGAATATGTGTTAAATCTGGCAGCAAATCTCGGTTACCCGAAGGTTTAATCCTGGCATCGAGTTATTCGAAATCCAAACACAATAATCTATAGAGTGCCGTTCAATTTCTTCGCTGCACCCCGGGGAACTTTCGAAACCCACGAATAGCACCGGTCAGCGAATTATGTTCATCGAAGCGTATGCTCTTCGGTAACGGTCGACTCCAAAGAGTATTCGGCTGGTTCTTCCACAGAGATCAGTGATTAATTCGTAACGGGGATTCTCAAATATCTATTATCTGAGCCGGGCAGATTTTGCCACTTCATGGCATCCCCAGCGCACAAATCTTCTAACCCTGCATGGAGTGAAATAAACTGACAAGAATTACTATAAAAATAGACGATGTGCTTGTCACTTACAAAGGACATAACTATGTTTTGAAAATCTATAGTCCGACCTCTCCTATCCGGACATGTCCGGACCCGGCGCTCCTCCGGATAAAGTATTTGGCCAGATATGAGAAACTAAATGTTTAATGCACACAGCTGCCTACCCAATTCTATGACGTATTTTAACCTTTTGCAGGTAGCGTACACTGCGGTGATTTGGGGATAGTGGATGTCTGAGAGGATACTATCGTTTTATTGAAAATTTTATGTGAATGTATATTTATTATCTTGGAAATGATACGTAATTCATGTAAGTTTGTGTAGGAATTTTGTTTGAATGTGAAATCCCCCTTTCCCCTAGGCATAATCATTGGATTGCATCCGGATTTATAACAGAGAGAGATCCGGATTTAAAGGGCCGAGGCCGGATAGGAGAGGTCGGACTGTATTTAGAATAAATTACATGATCCCATCAGGGAGGTGGAAGAGTCTCTCTTCCACCTCCCTGATCCCATTATACAGCAAAAATATTTCGTACAGAAACACAAGGTGATCTGTGATCTCACACGGATCATCTTACTAATAAGAAGCTTGTTGCCTCGAAAAAGAGGGGAAAAGAGTGTCCATACCTCCGGCAATGAATTCCAGACGTGTGAAGTTCTCGCCATACCCTTCTATGAAATACGCTGCTCTGTGGAACCATGGGAGGATGCGAGCGTTGACTCGCGAAGGGTTGGTGCTGTCGTCAGCTTGCAAACTTCGGAAGTGAAACAAGCAGGGGCGTCACCAGCTTTTTTTCAAGGGGGGTGCGTTTTGACACTAAATGTTTACGAGATTTTTTTGGACAGACATTTGGAATATAGGAAGCTCTCAATCCCTAGACTTTTACTGTTTTTTGAGGGAAACCAAGCGGGGAAAGGGCAACGGCGCGCCGGTAGCTAGGATTTCATCGGGAGGGGGGGGGGGGGGGGGGGGGAGGGTGTGGAAGTGCCGGAGAGGGTTGCATCCCTTATAAATGAATTATGGAATGACGGTGTGAAACGACAAATTACTGGCAGCGATATCAGGGGAATGGCATAACGACTACATACGAGCGAGCGGAGCGAGCGAGCTTGGAAATTTTGACATTTGACAGTCCAAAAAACTCCCGTTTGTAGCCATATTTTTTTGCTTTGTAAATTAAGGGGGGCGCACCGAGCGCAACTGCTGGCAATTACTGGCAGCAATATCAGGTGAATGGCATGATAATTAAATGCGAGCGAGCAAAGAGAGCGAGCTTGGAAATTTTGACATTTTACAGTCCCAAAACTGCCATTTGGAGCCATATTTTTTCGCTTTGGAAATAAAGGAGGGGTGGGGCGTAACGGGCGCAACTGCCGGTAATTACTGGCAGCAACATCAGAATGGCATAACGACTACATACGAGCGAGCGAGCGAGCGAGCTTGAAAAATTTGACATTTTACAGTCCAAAAACTGCCGTTTGTAGCCATAATTTTTTGCTTTGTAAATTAAGGGGGGTCGCACCGAGCGCAACTGCTGGCAATTACTGGCAGCAATATTAGGTGAATGGCATAATGATTAAATGCGAGCGAGCAAAGAGAGCGAGCTTGGAAATTTTGACATTTTACAGTCCCAAAACTGCCATTTGGAGGCATATTTTTTCGCTTTGGAAATAAAGGAGGGGTGGGGGTGCAACGGGCGCAACTGCCGGTAATTACTGGCAGCAACATCAGGAGAACTGCATAACAACTAAATACGAGCGAGCGAGCGAGCGAGCGAGCTAAAAAATTTTCACATTTTACAGTCCCAAAACTGCCGTTTGTAGCCGTATTTTTTTGCTTTGGAAATCAAGGGGCGCACCAGGCGCAACTGCTGGCAATTACTGGCAGCAACATCTGGTGAGTGGCATAACAATTAAATGCGAGCGAGCGAAGAGAGCGAGCTTGAAAATTTTGACATTTTACAGTCCCAAAACTGCCATTTGGAGCCATATTTTTTCGCTTTGGAAATAAAAGAGGGGTGGGGGTGCAACGGGCGCAACTGCCGGTAATTACTGGCAGCAACATCAGGAGAACTGCATAACAACTAAATACGAGCGAGCGAGCGAGCGAGCGAGCTAAAAAATTTTCACATTTTACAGTCCCAAAACTGCCGTTTGTAGCCGTATTTTTTTGCTTTGGAAATCAAGGGGCGCACCAGGCGCAACTGCTGGCAATTACTGGCAGCAACATCTGGTGAGTGGCATAACAATTAAATGCGAGCGAGCGAAGAGAGCGAGCTTGAAAATTTTGACATTTTACAGTCCCAAAACTGCCATTTGGAGGCATATTTTTTCGCATTGGAAATAAAGGAGGTGGGGGGGGGGGGGGGTTCACCGGGCGCAACTGCCGGCAATTACTGGCAGCAACATCAGGAGAATTGGGTAACAATTAAATGCGAGCGAGCGAGCTTGAAAATTTGACATTTTACAATAAAAAACAAACTGCCGTTTGTAGGTATATTTCTATATTTAAGGGGGCCCATCGGGCGCAACTGCTGGCAAATACTGGCAGTAATATCAGGAGAGCATAATGATTACATTCGAGCGAGCAGAACGAACGAGCTTGAAAATTTTACATTTTACAGTCCAAAAACCGCCGTTCTTTTCTTAGCCATATTTTTTCGCTTTGGAAATTAAGGGGGAAGGGCCCCGGGCGGAACTGCTGGCAATTACTGGCAGCAACATCAGGTGAATTGCATAACGATTAAATGCGAGCGAGCGAAGAGAGCGAGCTTGAAAATTTTACATTTTACAGTCCAAAAACTGCCGTTCTTAGCCATATTTTTTCGCTTTGGAAATTAAGGGGGCGCACCGGGCGCAACTGCAGGCAATTACTGGTATCTAGCAACATCAGAAGAATGGCATAACGATTAAATGCGAGCGAACGGAGCGAGGGAGCTTGAAAATTTTGACATTTTTACAGTCCCCAAATTGCCGTTTGTAGCTATAATTATTCGCTTTGGAAATTAAGGGGGGGGGGCGCACCAGGCGCAACTGCCGGCAATTACTGGCAGCAACTTCAGGAGAATGGCATTACGACTAAATGCGAGCGAGAGGAGCGAGCGAGCTTGAAAATGTTGACATTTTACTGTCCAAAAACTGCCGTTTGAAGCTATATTATTTTTTTTTTCGCTTTGGAAATTAAAGGGGGGGGGGGGGGGCGGACGCCCGGTGCGCCCGGCGCGCCCGCGGTGCGCCCCTCCCCCTGGATCCGCCACTGGTAGTCAAGGGTGTGGGTTTATGTTCATGACTGGGGGAGGTATGACCAGCGAGGTGGCGTCGAAGTGACCAAGCGGGGAAAGGATGTCCAAAATCTGCACTTTAGAGCATCCCCTAAACTAATTGTGCGTGTTTGTTTGTGTGTGTGTATTATATGTACATGGAAAAGTTAGGAATTAGCCCAGGTCAAGTCTTTTTATTGGCAATGCAAGACATTTTTACATAGACTAATATGTAAAGCAACACTGCAAAAGCAATGATCTAGCTTTGATACAACGAAGCGTAAGGTACAAAGGTGCTGTACATTCTACATCACATTGCGAACCATTGTAGCGACTCTTCGTTCGGATGTACTGAGTACACTGCGCACATCCTGCTTATATGCAGAATGCCAACCAGGAATCACGCTGAATCACAATCTTTTGTCGGGTCCGGGCTTTTTGAACAATGTTTCACACTATATACCTATCTAATTATGGTTAAAAGAAATCATAGAAAAATATCTTATTTCTTGATCACCATTTCATTCAAAAGCAGTTTACTAACACTTGAATTACTATTTCGGTAAGTCTTTTTTTTTTTTACCAGCGGATTATGAGGGGGCGCACCCCCCCCCCCCCGTAGTTACGCCACTGCTTTTGGGTGAAATAATTGGACAGATTTCTTGAATTCTAACAAAAAAGCAAGACAATCTTTTCATCGCGGGAATTATGATCATGTGGGGTGGGGCAAATGGTGCGCTTGCCTTCCAATATTTTTATGGGGGCAACATTTTTGTTTTATTTCAAAAGCAAGAAAATTTCTCATTTCGGGAATTATTAATTATGGGGGGGGGGGGCAAAATTAAAATATGCTTGCCCCTCCAAAATTTTATGGGGGTAACTTTTTGTTTTTCGGTCCAAAAAAAAAGATAAGAAAATCTTCTCGTCTCTGGAATTATGGAGGGGGGGGGGTATAAGTGCTCGGTATCGTAGGGATGTACAGTACGGTCGATAAATAGTAAACACTGTAGAATACTAATAGATATGTATAAAATCAGTGCTGCCAGAAACAGGGGTGCGAATTGATTTTTTTTTTTTTTGTGTGTGTGTGTGTGTGTGTTTCCCTGGTGCAAAATATGAAAAAAAAAATAGAAAAGAGTAATTATTTAGCGTCCGGCATTGAGGTCGCTCGCAGACTGATTTTTTTTTTTTTTTTTTTTTAAGGATCTGAAGGGGGGTGCGTTCGCACCCAACGCACCCCCCCTGGTGACGCCCATGAACAAGTTACAGTGTTTGGTATGATATCACCATATCATTACGGAAGCTTACAATATGTACTTTCACTATTTACACTGCAAAAACATAGGTGTTAGATTTAACACCATGGGTGTTAAATCTAACACCGATCAAGTGTCAAAGAGGACCACACCCACAGGTGTATAAAGCATGTTGTGAATGTGTTGCAATTCTTGATCGTCCTGTTGACGTTCAAAATCAACAAGAAGAATAGTAATAAAGAAACTATGAAAAAGAAAACAATTTTATATTTTGAAATGACACCCGGAGGTGTTAATATAAAATGAGCACCGAAAATAGTGCACCAGCTCGGTGTTTCATATTTAACACCGGACTTTTTGCAGTGTACTCTACCCTTGGAACTATTTCCCATCAGCGATCAGCGTATCATGCCATACTATACTGCACAATCATCCTAATGCATGTGGTACAATCATGAAACAACACACACTAAAATTCACTTTATCTGTGATCATTAATCCATTTGCTAATGAAAATGCATCCCGAGGTTTTAGAATCTTCCGAGTAAAATTGAACAACACGACAGTGCTATAACAACACTACACTGTACAGTGATTCTCACAGTGAGCAAGATTGTATTGAGTAGAATGAAATTAAACAAAATCAAACACGCATATACCCAAAGACAGTTTAAATCCAATATATTATAGTTCATAGGAGCTAAAACAACGGAGAAGAGGCATACCGTACACATGCTAATGAGTGTGCCTTCGTTATTGGATAATTTATGTTATGTTATGTTAATGTTGACGTTTGGATATAGTTGCGCGCATT
The DNA here is from genome assembly GCF_040938485.1 of Diadema antillarum. Classification (NCBI taxonomy): domain Eukaryota; kingdom Metazoa; phylum Echinodermata; class Echinoidea; order Diadematoida; family Diadematidae; genus Diadema; species Diadema antillarum. The sequence continues at coordinate 1,039,402 of NW_027271446.1, forward strand.
ACGTTATCAAAATTCTACATAATACATAGACTATACAAAGATAACAAACTCAGAATTGAGAAGAGCGCTGTTGCATGGACGCATCTGCAATATTTAGAACGGCAGAATAAACGTAATTTGAACGGTTAGTGTGTCGTGGATTGAGTGAATGCAGCAGTTTGAACTTGAACTTGAACTTGAATTATATGTACAACACATCAGTGAAAGTTTGAGGAAAATCAGACAATTCGTTCAAAAGTTATGAATTTTTGAAGTTTCTGCTCAGTCACTGTTGAATAAGAAGACTACACCTTGTGATGTCATATGTGTAGAACGCTATGAAGAAATTATAAACAAAATTCAACATCTTTTTACGTTTCTCTCATAATAAAAAAAAAACACTTGACTTGCCTCTTTCAGAAGGCGGGGGGAATAAATACCCTCAATATAAATACGTCAGTGACAAGTCAAGGAAATGTGCATTTAAAAAAAAAATTGTGAAATTATCTTTATATTTTCATTATATCGTTCTGCGCGTGTGTCATCATACACTGTAGTAGTCTTCTCATCCAGCATGCAGTGACTGGGCAGAAACTTCAAAAATTCATAACTTTGATGACCAATTTCCCCCAAACTTTCACTGATGTGTTTACGAATATTGTTGCATTCACTCAATTTACATGTATATGAAGGTGCAGGACTTGTCCTTCCACTACTTAGTACCTTCGTAAACTCGGGGCAACTATAATTAATCGAGCACACGCGCGCGCCCGCAAAACAACAACATTAACAACAACAGCAACAACAACAACAACAACAACAACAACAAGCACACAGGTATTCTTACCTGAATCTGACATCGGTGTGTACTTGGAATGTATTGTAACTCATGTCGATCATCTCCTTGATATCCCGTGGGTCGATGATTTCCAGGTTGACCTCGATCATGTCTTCGTCCACAAAGTTCCACTGGCTCTGCATTCCCCCTTTACCGTACCGCGCCCAACCACCACCAAATAGCTCCATCTCACAGTAGACCTATTATGTCCCCCCCCCCCCAAAAAAAAACAAACAAACAAACAAACAAACAAACAAACAAAAAAAAAACCAGAACAGTCGCATTTTCGCATTGATAACACCCAATGTATTAAACCGTCTAAATATACACCAGGATCTTAAACTATAACATCTTAGCTATATTTTGCAGAAAACCCCATTTAATTTGATTAAGCGGTCGCAGAGAAATGTAGATTGTTGTAAAGCATGTCATGAGTCTGATTCTTCCCAACTTATGTACTTGGATGCTCTTGGAATTGCATAATGTGTGAACATAATGGACAGAACTTGGAGGGAAGGGATTCCTGACATGCTCCACAAAACTCCTCATTTCTTCTTGACCACTGAAGCAAATCGGATGGGATTTTCAGTAAGATGTGGGTAATAATTTATAGTTTCACACCCTGAAATTGCATTTGGATTGATTCACTATTTCTAAAGTTAAAATTTGCGGAGGTCCCGTTGTAATTTTTTTTTGTTTTGACATACGGTATATTACACATTAAATCTATATTCATATACTGTAGTCATTTTAATTGCGGAGAACATTGTGGTATGAGACAAATACGATTATAGAGCACTATCTACACCACGAAATTATTTATGACATGGCCTATCTCACAATGCGCAATATGAATAATTTATATACATACTTTATAATATATAGTAACATATACAGAGAGAGATAGAAACAAAGGTTAGTTAAAGGAATGGTACAGTTCCGTTTAAGATGGAGCTTCAGATTTCCGGGGTTTTTATGATTCTTTTTTAGATAATGAGAAACCTCTTATGAAATCTGAAAAACATATGATTCAAGAAAAATTCAAAGTTTATTGGACGAAAATTAGTTTTGAAATGACTGAGATATCCAAAACAAAGCGATCCTAATAAAAGGTGGGACCCACCTTTTATGAGGTTCACTTTGTTTTACTTTCTTTTGGAATTTCTCAGCTATCTCAAAACTAATTTTCATCAAGTAAACTTTGAATTCCCCTAGAATTGTATGCTCTTTAGCATTTCATAAATTGGTTTCTCAGTGACTCATGAAAAGTTAAAAGCTGAATCCTCACCTCAGCCAAGACTAAACCATCCCTCTAAAGATAGAAATAGACAGAGATAATCATAGAGACAATCATATCAGGTTATTATTTTTCTTTTAACTGACCTTGGTGAAGTAACCGTTATTTATGAAATACGTTCCCGACGGTCTGTTGCAAGCTAGCTTCAGATGGCGACACGAAGATGCCGGAGCAGCTGGGGTGCCCAGCTGATCACAGAGACCGGAAGTTGGCTGAGCAGGAGGGGACAGAGTCAGGGCAGGGAAACCTGCACAATGAAGAATTTCATCGCATGCGCCATTAGAATAATAATAATAATAATAATAATAATAATAATAATAATAATAATAATAATGTAAGACTCATTCCATTATCAAAAAGAGAAAAATAAAATCTTTCAAGTTCAATTTAGATTTCAATTTTTCTTTCATATTTCTCGATGAAAAAATACATCAAATATATAACAAAATAAATAATATATGATATCCACCTATAAAGAGGCATAATACAGTGTATTACAAAATGAAAATAATACATAATATCCATCTAGGAGGCATTATAGAATATTGCAAACATATAGAACATAGTGGCTGATCTCCGAAAGTTTGAATCTGAGAATGAATGCTAAAGACATATGATGGAACCTGTACTTAGAAGCAAGCTTGTTAAGCGTAGGTCCCAGTGATATACCTCACTTGTTACATAACAAAATAGTTTATTACAGGTTACGCACTCGCTAATTCTAATTTTCTCCTCTAATAAGGTACGATATATTTCTTACTTTGGTATATTGTTATTTTTGTATCTGAACGAATTTGTCATACCGGAAATGATAATAAAAAAGATATGATTTGATTTGAATAATGAATAGTTCAAATGACTCTAACTTTAAGTGACAACGACAAACAACAAAAGTGCGATTTTCGAGAAGAGCATGGGTTTCCTTTCTTAAAGGGATCGTATAGTTTTGGTTGAGACCTAATTTCAGGTTTCTAACATTTTTTTTTGAGAGAGAGATAAAGAGAAACCTCTTATGAAATGTGAAAAAGCATGTACTGTAATTCAAAGAGGAATTCAATGTTTTATTTGATGAAAATTGGTTTTGAAATGGCTGAGATATTCAAAACAGAGCGATCCTATAATAAACGGCGGGACCCAACTTTTATTACGCCGGATCGCTTTGTTTTATACTTTGTTTTGGATAACTCAGCCATTGCAAAACCAATCTTCATCAAATGAACTTTCAATTCCTCCTAAAATGGTATGCTTTGTAACATTCCATAATATGTGACTTCTAAGTATCTCGCAAAAAGTTAAAGCTCAAGTCTCATCTCCACTAATACATCTTATACAATCACTTTAAAAGCCCAATCTTCATCTCCACCAATACGATGCCAGCCCTTTAAACTATATGATAACTATAAAAACATCGGTGTTAGATTTAACACCATGGGTGTTAAATCTAACACCGATCAAGTGTCAATAGAGGACCACATCCACAAGACTAGTGTAGAAAATGTATCGTGATGGTGTTGAAAAGTGTTCACTTGGCATTTTGTGGTGTTGATTGGACACTGTTCATAGCTGGTAAGATTTTTGACACTGCGCTGGTGTTAATTCAATAATGACACCGCATGGCGTTGATTTGATATTGCTGGTGTTAATGTCAATGATATATCACCCGTCCAACTTCAGTAGGAGACCACACCAACTGGTGTTACTGTGGTGTAAATGTGTTTACACATGTTTGTTTTTTTCAAATATCAAGTACTTTATCGGAAAATTCTTGATCGTTTTGTTGAAATTCAAAATCAACAAGAAGTGCAGTAACTAAGAAACTATTCAAAAAACAATTTTATATTTTGAAATGACTACCGGAGGTGTTAATCTAACACCATAGATTAGCACCGAAAATTTAACACCAGCTTGGTGTTTTATATCAAACACCGGACTTCTTGCAGTGTACCTTTAATAAGATTCTGTATTCCAAGGTGCCCGGCTTCTTCACACGCCTCGCCTTCATCTGCCAGCGCCACGCTCATGGCTGCTAGGGCAAGTTTCTTCAGCTTGTTGTTCGATCTTTCCATCTCGGCCACGCGGGATTCCAAGCCGACGACCTTGGCGTGCACATCGTCCAAGTTTACGCCCCCGTCGGCTGCTGCGGTTGAGGGAAGTTTAATGAAAGGAACACCTGTTGCATGTGGTTGACCTCGCACTCTCCTAGGCGCTCGAAATGAACTGTAACGACTTGAAATTGTAACAGCACTGACTGGAAAATAGTGATCTATCACTTGGTCTACTCCCACTTTGTCTAACAGCCAGAGTCTCACCTATGGTCTAATCCTGTTTCGTCTACAACCAGTAGTGTTCGTCCAGTCCAAAACTGCCACTTATAACCAGTTGGTCTACTTCCAGATGGGCTATTCTCACTTCGTCCAATTCCCATAATTTTAGACCAAATGATTGGAAAAAGTCCAAGGAGACAAAACTACAGTTAGACCATCTGGCCATTAGACGAAACGATAAGTAACCGAACTGGGTATTAGACCAAGTGAGAAGTAGACCAAACGGGCATTAGACGAAATTAATAGTAGACCAAGTGAATTTAGCCGTAGTTTTTTAGACGAACTAGGAAGTAGACCATCTGATAGTAGACCAAGTGGTGATAAATCATTTCTCCTTCTTGTTAATACAGAGTATAATATCCCCACACTCGATTGCTTTCATTCCAGCATCACATGCATTCCACGTAGCTCTTTATCATGTTTTATCAAGTTGCAATATTTCCTTGCTAGGCGTGAAAAGCCTCGGAGAAAGGAGATGTAAAAATCCTTACAAAAAGAAATAAGTATGATGCATTTTTAGCATGTGTGAAAATGAAATATGTTTGAATGCAAGCATCGTTAAGTGTAACATCAGTCCTAACTTTTTTAATACTATCTTGTCTTTTTTGTGTGAAAGTCACTTTGGATTTGATTTTCCCTTTTTGGTGCAAATAAAAATCCTATCATAAGTAAAGATATATGTAGGGTCCTACTGCTGTTACTTCTTCATAAAATAAAAGGCATGCTGCCAAACTTACGATTCGACAAAATTTCTTTTAAGAAATAAAAATGACAAGTTTCATCAAATCTGACGAAAGTGTAAAAGTCGTGATTTTGTTTTTTAGTTTAACATGTTCATTGTTCCAATCACAAAAACATACAAGTCATAAAATAAACCATGATAATGCAATCGTTTCTTACCTCCCCACTTACCGTAAATATAAGTAAAATCTTTCTTAAAGTCCATATTCGATATTTATAGTTATAACTTTCTCTCTTTCATGAAGTCATCATCATACCGTCGTAAATTTCTTCAAATGTAGAACAACTTGGGGTAGGACCCGGTTTTCCTTCGGAAGTTTATATGTTTGTAGCTGTCTAATTTTCCTCAAAATTTCACTGTTTTGTGTGTTTGATGTCAATATGAATCAATGTATAGGACTAAATATATTGGGTCTCCAAAGCCGATTACAGAGCATCAGATTTTCATTTTACTGTTTTGTGTGCTTATAATATCATCAGTAATATTTAGTTACAATATGCTGATCATCCAAAGTCGATTCCAGCACGTCAGATTTTCACTTTAGATGTGTAATACATACAGTCAGCATTAGCACAATTACAGCTTTATTGAGAAAAGTAAACATAACAACTAATCCCGCGTGAATCAACCATTAAAGGCTGACTAAAAGAAAAATCGGTAAACTTAATAGAGCGACTCAAGAAATTTATATGTGAGGAGAGATTATACACACACCATGTGCCTATGCAGAGCGATGCAACAAGTTTTTTCGCCATTCCGTTCTTTCAGCAATTTCAACCGCAAGACTGATAAGATGGTTTCATGACACATTAATATAAATATAATATATATATATATATATATATATATATATATATATATATATGGGCCGTGACGCGAGAAAAGGGCCCTTAGAGCCGCTGCGCGCAAACGCCACATTTAGCAATACGCGCAAAAAGGGATCAACTAGCTAACTGTGCGCACATGCATAGACGCATCAAAAAGTGACAGGATTTGGACAAAACATCCCTTTTTTAATGTCGTAATTGGGGTATCTGGGAGTGGAATTTTCAAAAAAGGCCTGCATATCTACATACGTCTGAGTTCCTTCTACAATGTGGAGGTGAAAAATCATTTTCAGCATTGAATGCTCTAAGGGCCCTTTTCTCGCGTCACGGCCCATATATATATATATATATATATATATATATATATATATATATTGTATATGAAATTGTTTATCATTTATTTATTTTTTGCTGATCCTTAACTATGAAGAATGCACTTCTACAGAAGAACACCTGCAATAGCATTCCCAACACGCATTAGTCCAACGATTACATGTAATTATATACAGCCAACAATCACTGACAGTGGCGAATCCAGAGGGGGCAGCGGGCGCGAGCCCCCTCATTATTTTTCTTTTCTATTCAATTCAATTCAAACTTTATTTTATGTTTCGGATGAAAAGAACATAAACATTCCACTTTCTTAACAGTTGCATAATCAAAACAAAGTAAATTGAGAAAAATATACTGGAATTGTGGAACCTTGGAGTAACAAATACGTCGTCATGGAAATTGACTGACTGAAGTGATAAGGACAAAACAATACGCAAAACATCGAAAAATGGAGGGACCCACTAAAAAGACAAATTGCTTGTAGAATGTGGGCGCCTCAGGTACAGAACGTCAAATAGAAAAAAAAAATGAACTGATGTAAAAAGGGGGAAAAAGGCTGGGAAAAAAGTCATTAAAAAAGTCCGGAAACCCACGAAGAAGACAGAGTTACAAACAGACAACCATACACAAGCAAATAAACATTAAACGAGACTGGGACGAAGAAACTAATAAAGGGAGACTAAGAGACAATTAAGACAGAATGAGACAAGACTAAATATAACAGGAAGACAATACAACGGACAGAAAGGCATAGCAGATTCTGTCAAAACAAAAGAAATAAAAACAAAAAAAAAAATGTCGAGGGGGTGCGCCCCCTTTATTTTTGTAATGGCGCATCCACTTCACAAAATTCTTGGATCCGAATCTTAAAGGGACTGTACAGTACTGGTTGAGGTGGGGATTCATGTTTTGAACATTGCTAAGTGAGATATTCATATAATGAGAAACCTCCAATAAAATATGAAAGAGCATGTAATTTAAAGAAGGATTCGACGTTTATTTGATGAAAATTGGTTTTCAAATGGCTGAGAAATCCAAAAAAGTGATAATAATAAAAGGCGGCAGGCCACGCCTTTTATTAGGATCTTTTTGTTTCACCTTGTTTGTGTATATCTCAGCCATTTCAAAACCAATTTTCATCTTTTCAACCTTTGATACCCCTTACAAGTGCATGTTCTTTGACATCTCATGGAGTGGTTTCTTATCTCGCAAAACGTTAAAAACTAAATCCTCACCTCAACCAGAACTGTACACACCCTTTAAAAGGAACTCAAACTGGTAGGTGCTCTATTCCACTCCCCCAATTATTTGAAACAGCATTCCTCCTATATGCTACACAGCACATCCGACGTGGAATAATCTCAGAGCCTCACAAAATGGAAGATTTTTAAGGTGAGATGAATGCTCTCCTAACAGAATGGGCTGATATACGGATCCACGATAAGATTCTCACCTTCACCGGGGGCTTGGTCACAGTCACACTGCAATGTTGCCTTGGCCGCCGGGTACGGGTCGGGTGTGGTATCCTGGTGGTGCTCCTCGTAGGAACTGGGTTGGAAGAAACTCGCCAGGTACTCATCCGTCGGTGAAGGATCCAGCACTCCTTTCCCAGCAGCATCGTTCACCAGACACAACAAGCTGGCAGCTAGCACGGCGAGCAAGGACACATACGATTTATGATCCCATTGAAACTTTTGCACTGAAAAAGTCCGTACAGCTATACGATCTTTACCTGCCATTTTCCCCCTTCGGTTTTCCTTCGACTTACTTGAAAGATACAAATGGATATGGAATTACAGGTCTTCCTCGCTGGTTCAAGTTTGTTACGCTTGTCCCTCCGTATAGTACTTATAAACCGCTGTCAGCAACAGCTAAAATCCAAAAAGATGGGAAGATACAAGCTCCTCGCAACAACAAAGGGAAACCTTATTATGAACGTCTGTGCCCATGGAGAACTGACTCGATCCCAATAAAGTCCCAGACGATAGTGACTCAGAGGATTGAAATGCCATCATCACTTCTTTCCCAGAAGTTTGGCGGGTTACGGGGGGGGGGGGGGGGGGGGGGGAGTGCAGCATTCAAAACTGCGTTTCGTGTGTCTGAACGAGATTGTCCCCTGTAATCCCTGTCATGTTTCAATTTTATTTGGAGGGGGGTCGGTCGGGGTGAATTGATAGTCAGGTGTAAACGCTGATTCATTCATTTTTCCCTGATTCCCTCGCACCCTTTCACACAGCTATGACTGACCAGGGATCCGGTCTTCCACCTTCCTGGGCTGACAGATACGAGCACTCGGAAATTGGCGAAATATGTTTCCCCCTCCCCCCCGCCCCCCCCCCCCCCAAAAAAAAAAAGATGTGGACAATGACTTTCATACCCTGAAATTGTATTTGAATTGATTCACTATTTTCAAAGTTATCATTGCAGAGGGTTCCGTTGTAATTTTTGGGGGGACATACTGTAGGTGTGTTGCCTGACCGCCATTGTCGATACACGACTCATCACGGTTACCATGGAGATGAATAAATGGAAGAATTCTCGGCACCTAACGCTAAGAGATGATATTATGAGGAGTCTTCTCATGTCACACACAGACTACGTTCTTCAGCATTTTCGAGCAGTAAGATAACCCGCCAGCTTGAATGTATATAGAATCGAGATCAAATCTTGGATCATTGAGAGAGAAAAGTAGCCTAACGAGTTCCTATTCTTTCTGAACACTATTGGGATAAGAAACGTAAATTTGCATCGATTGTGCGCTGAATGTTGAAGGGGTGGGGGGGGGGGGAGCGAAAGAGAGAAAGAGGTGATTTGGAAATCATGTCAGTGGAGGATAGAAAAAAAAATCTTGCGAATTGATGGCCATGTGGTGACTCATTCCAATGTGATTACACTGCGCCATCCAAACTCATTTTCACCCACCTGTTCAAAAGTCATGACTTTTGACATCTCTCTTTATCTGCTAACTTGGCAGTAGTAGTTATGTGCACACATAATTATTATGGTACATGGAGGGACCACGGAGGTTGGCACCTTCTTTTAGGGACGCTCGAGATTCTCCACTCGGCGCAGATATAAGATTTTATCACCACAATGTCTATTCCTGGTGGTAGTGTCACTGCCCGGAAAGCAGTAGATGACATATTTGTTAACTCACAGACTCAACAGTTGCGATCTTACAAATTTAATTTGTAGAGGGAGACAAATTGAAGAAAATTCACACCTCAACTTCTTAATTTTCTCTTGCTTACTTTGAATATTATTGCGGGGAATTGGGATGGGGTTGAAAGAGGAGAAGTGGAGGGCTAAGGAGGGAAAAAGGGGGAAAAACAAAGAAAAAGAAGATTAGAAAGAAGTTGAATTTGAACATGTTAAAGGAAAAGTAGTGACATATGCACAGGTAATAATAATCATTTGTGATATTGAAAATAGCTGTGTTGTAAAAGAATAGAATATACATTGAAACTGATATTGTTATGTTTGTTCTTAATCCATAATACTAGTGTAATCTATAGTATAAAATTTATTGCTTTAATGAAAGTTTTTTATTTTGTTATATTTGTATAAAATAAGTAGAAACAGCAGCTCCAATTTCATTTTGTAGTAAAGGTCTTTTGTGATGTAATATTGAAGATGGATATTTATTAAAATATTTGACTCTGGGGAAATGTGCTATACTGTGCACGTATCAAAATATTTAAACTGGTTTAATGTAAAATTGTTTGCAGTTTTGCCTGGGACCGATACCAGGGATGTTCTTCAATCAATATGCCTACCTTTGCGATTCAATTTAATTCAATAGTCATATAGAGCCAGATTCATCAACCCAAAAACTCGCGAAGGCATTACTGACTACGCACATTATGTAACAGGAAATGAAATGAAAACAAGGTAGGTTTTATGCGGCCCTTGACTGTGTGTGTGTGTATATATATATATATCATATATATATATAATGTCACAACAGAGAAATGCATTGAATGCCAATCTTGGTTTTAATTAAAAATCCTAATTTTCGGGGGTCCTCCCCCTTTGTCAGGGATGACAGTGCGAATCAACCCAAACCGGGTGATGTTCGCACTGTCATCCCTGACGAAGGGCGAGGACCCCCGAAAATTCGGATTTTTGATTATAATCAAGATTGGCATTTAATGCATTTCTCTGTTATGACATTATTATCGCTATTTCTAGTACTGCCAATACGCGGAGCAACTACAATATATATATATATATATATATATATATATATATATATATATATATAAATGTATAATCTTATATATATATGTTTTTTTTTAATATTCATACTGAATGTACAGTATTCAACTGCATTGCATAATCTGTCATTAGTGCATTTGATATTTTCCCAGTACTGAAATACGATAAGCATAATTATACGGTATAATAGTCACTTGACTTCAGTTATTTCTTATGATGAGCAAACCGTATGCCAGAACGGGTGATGTTCTTTATTCCGAAAGTTCGTATTTACAGTCTGAAAATGTAAGGAGGTTGTGTACCAGCGAACCTTTGGAATCACGACCGAATTTACGAAATGAATTGAATTATGAAATTATTTCGTTTTCGGATTAAAGAGCCTTCTAAATAACATTTTTTTTCTTTTTTTTTTCATTTTCAGATTAACCAGAAGGTGGAAGATCCACCTCCCTGGATTAGCGAACCTTCGGAATAGCGAACCTTTTCAGTTTTGAATCGACGAACCTTTGAAATAACAATACTTATATCAATTCCGGAATTACGAACCTTTAAAACCGACTGAAATGAAAACTTTAAGAATCTATGATAATGAATACTACCCATTTGACTGGATTAGAGACTCTCTGAATCAAACACTTCATCAATATTGATTGATTGATTGATTGATTGATTGATTGATTGATTGATTTTTATTTCTGCCTTTTCCCAAATCACACATAACAAAAGAATATGCATATTTAGAAATTAACGTTACACGACATTTAAGCAAGCATACTGTCTTGCAAATTAATTCAAGGTACATATACACACACACTATGAACATGACAGTATTTGATGTATAAGACGTGTAGCATATCATTCACAAAAAAATGTTCAGAGGCCAATCGTTAAATCAACACTTGTAGATTATGTAGATAATTGATTATTCATTCAGAGTATTATCACGTCGTTTCATTAAACGAATTTTAGAGAAACGAATATAACAGAGGGGATTTGAATAAACTGATTTTTAAAATTAAACATTTTTGGTTATTATGATAACAGAAAAGCAGGAGACCGCGATCCTAAGCAGCAGCTTGACATGGATCGAGGCCTCGGGGTAAAATTCAAGACGGTTTACATATCTGTATAACGGACGTGTCTACAAAAATAGAATCAATAGTCAAATCCAAAATATTGTAATGATTTATGAAATCAAAAGTAAAGGGGGAATTCAAATAGTTTTCGTTTATGTGTTATCAATAGGCATTTTTTAACCATAATACTGTGCTGAGGTGAGTGCTGTGCTGTGCTGTGCTGAGCTGTGCATGCGATGAAATACAATTTTGTTAATTAAATGTTTGGATATAATATACCTGATTAAGTTGATTCTGGTTTATTCTTTGTGTCACATGTCTGTCTTCTACATACTTCTGTATACAATATCAACAATTTTGATGCGCAGCAAAGTACTAAAACTGATACTATATCAATATAAACTGTGAGTGAACGTAAAAACCCCAAAACTTCTTATCACTCATACATCATTATATTTCGATAAAAGATATTTTTCATAAGTGCCTTAAAAGAATAGAATTTGGTGGTTGTCTTAATTTGCTCAGGGAGATTATTCCAAACGTCAGGTCCATGGTGTCTAATTGACTTGTGAGCTATCATTATAGTGGGATTGTGGAGGTGATGATTTTTAGAATGTCGAGTTGGGTAAGCGTGGACGCTGGAGTTCACAGTGAATAGGTTGTGGAACGAGGAAGGGAGGGTGTGGGATTTGTATTTGTACATGAATATTGCGCATTGTAATGTATGAATATCGTTGATTTTCAGAGTTTTCAATTTAAAAAATAATGGTTCTGAATTTGCAAGATAATGCGAGTTGGTACAAATGCGGAGTGCTCTTTTTTGGAGAAGATGAACTGATTGAATTTTTGTCTTGCTGGAAGTTGCCCATACCATATTGCAGTATTAGATGTGATGTATGGTAAAATCAGTGCATTATATGAAATAAAAAGAGACCATTCTATCAAAATATCTTTCAGTTTGAACAATATACCTATGTTTCTTGATATAATACTACTTATATTATTTACATGTTCATTCCAGATAAGATTAGCGTCAATAATTACACCAAGAAATTTAGTAGACTTTTTGTCTACAAGGGGTAACCCATCAATATATAAATTCAGTTCAGTTCAGTTCAGTTTTATTCACCATCAATTTAGGAGTATACAATAAAAAACATACACAAAGATACATAACTATATACAAAGCAAACAAAAACAAAGCAGAAAACAATTAAACTTGATGGTGGGAACCCCAGGAGAAGCAGTGCTTATAAATAGGGGCCCCAGTAACGCTTAAATATTAATATACATGTAAAACAAACAAGCAAAAGAATAAATATACATTTCAAGGTTGTACATTTGGTTTGGTGGGAATGGGAAAGGGAAAAAAACAGCATGCATATATAAATACATATATATGCACAGATACCATGGAAAACAACAGCGAAAATCCAGGAGAGATGAAAGAAGAGTAGAAAACATGGTGAGTATGATAAGAAAGGTGGGAGTATATAAGCGATAGATGGACTATAGACAATAGACGTAGTGCTCGCAAGCAATGATTTTCATTCATGTGAGTATAAGTGTGACTAGGATGACAATAGATTTTTTTTTCTTTCAATTTTCCCTCGGAAGGAGCAAATTAAAGGACAATCTCTTAAATCGTGATAAAGTAGAACTATGCTTTATATCTTCTGGAAGAGCATTCCATAATTTTGGGAATTTTACTTGGAATGAGTTCAGGGCTAATGTTGTGCGTACCTTTGGTTGTCGCAGTGAGTTTCTCTGACGGGTATCATACAAATGAACAGAACTATTTAATACAAATAAATCATTAAACACATTTGGTAATAAACCAGCATGAAGCTTATACATAAAGACTAAAGAATTAAATGATATCGAATCAGTAATAGGTAATACACGAAGCTGAGAAAACAGGTTGCTCGTGTGGGCATAAATACAAGAATTAGTTATAACTCTGACTGTCTTTTTTTGGAGTATTTCTATTTTTCGAAGTTGACTTTTGTATGTATGACCCCAGATAATATTACAATAATTCAAATGTGGCATTATGATACTATTATACAATATTTTTAATACAGTTTGGGGTAGAGTGTGCTTCAATCTTCTAAGAACACCAAGGCTTTTTGCTATCTTGAGTGAAATGGCACTGATGTGAGGCCTCCAGGAAAGATATTCGTTTAATACAACACCAAGAAATCTTATATTATCCACCATTGACACAGCGTGACCTCCTATACATACATTTGGGTGGTTACATGGTATTTTTCTGTTTCTTGTTCTAAACAAAACATATTTGGTCTTATCAAGATTCAAAAATAATTTGTTACAATTAAACCACTCATATAAATTAACCAGTTCTGCGTTAAGTATTGTTATCAGATCATTCAGATTTTTGTGGGATACGAGAATTGTTGTGTCATCGGCAAATAATAAAAACTTGACTATATTAGAAGAGGATACAATGTCATTAATATAAACAAGAAACAAAAGGGGTCCCAGAACTGATCCCTGTGGGACACCACAACAAAGATTACCAAAACTGGATTTAACACCGTCCACCGCAACGTACTGTTTTCTATTCGTCAAGTAATTGGTGAACCAATCAAGAGCAATACCACGTACACCATAACATTCCAGTTTACGTAACAGTATGTGGTGGTCGAGGGTGTCGAACGCTTTTGAAAGATCCATAAAGACCCCAACACAATAGTTACCAGCATCTATTTCGCGAGATATTGAGTTCACCAAGTTCAGTACACCGAGTTCGGTTGAGTAGTTTTTCCTAAAGCCGAATTGTTGTGGTATCAACACGTCATTGCGAACAAGGTGACCGTGTAGTCTGGCGTGGAGTACTTTTTCAAGGAGCTTGGAAAAAATGGGTAAAATGGCAATAGGTCTGTAGTTTTCTATACTGTTTTTGTCTCCTTTCTTGAAAATGGGAACTACTTTGGCTGTTTTCAAACTATCTGGAATCGTACCTTGAGTCATGGATTGATTAAAAATAAAACAAAGAGGATCAGCAATATAATGGATACACTTCTTAATAACTTGACTGCTGATTTCGTCAGGTCCAGACGATGCTGATGATTTCATACAGCGAGCAATATCTATTATTTCGGAGACTGTTGTGGGTTTCAAAAAAAGAGAAGAGAAGGATTGTTTTGGAAGAAATTTATCAAAATTCTTACTTGTCATTGGGATATGCTGACGGATACGTTTTCCAGTATTCAAAAAGTATTTGTTAAACGCTTCGGAAATAGACTTTTTGGTGTTCAGTTTATCTTGATGATGATACATAGTTGTAGGAAGATTATTACTCTTTTTGCCGAGCAGATTGTTTATGTGTCTCCACGTCTTATTCATGTCACCTTTTACAGAGATAAACTTATTGTGAAAATACTCTTTTTTTGATATTCTAATAATATTCGTCAAACTGTTTTTATACATGACATAAACCTTGCGTGTTTTATCAGTTGGGTTTCTGATATAAGTTCTATACAATCTCTGCTTCCGTTTTATTGATTTCAAAATTCCCGGAGTTATCCAAGGCTTTGACATATTCTTTATGGCAACTCGAACTAACGGAAAACACATTTCATATAAATGACAGAATTTTTTAATAAACATATTATACGACTTGTTAACATTGTCAGTGTCATAGATATCAGACAAATCAACCGACTGGAGCTGCTGGATAAAATGATCTATCTTATTCACGGTTATTAATCTTGTCTTTGTCCATTTTTTGTTGGACATTTGGGGTTTGTTTCGGTTACTGACATGAAATATGGGAAAATGATCTGAAATATCAGAATAAATAAGACCACTCTTGTAATTTATATCAATACAATTACAAAATATATTATCAATCAAAGTAGCTGTATGTGGCGTAATTCTTGTAGGTTTTGTAATAGAGGGAAACAAACCAAACTGAAAGAGTGATTCAAGAAAACTATTTGTTTTGTTATCTCTTTCATAATTGAGTAAGTTAATATTGAAGTCGCCCATCAAATAAAAATCTTTATTGCCAATATTGGTATCTCTTAGGTAGTCGGAGAGAATCTGCGTGAAAATAGAGATGTCAGTATTGGGTACTCTATAGCAACAACCTACTACAATGGATTTATTCGTTTGGGGTATTTCAATAAACACTGAATCACAAACACTACTACTGGCTGGCATTCTAGAACAGAGTGTGAATTCCACACCGTTTCTTACATAGAGGGCGACGCCGCCACCTTGCCTGTTCGGTCTGTCAACATGAACGAGTGTATAGCCATTGAGAGAGAAAGACTCAATTGATGTATCATTACGAAACCAGGTTTCTGAAATACCAATGACAGTAAATTTGTAGTCTACAGCAAATAAGAGTAGTTCCAATTCTTCATGGTTTCGGACAAGGCTTCTTGCATTTACATGTAATAATGCAAAATCATCAGAAGTTGCCTTAGTTTTATGAAGGAAATCTTCACAGAACAAATAATTACAAAAATTGGAGTCATTGACACTGTCGTAGGCACTCAATGCATCATTAAAATCATTGGTTATCGGATTAAACTTGTTCATGCTCATTGGATTCACAGAGAGGGAGCAGAATCTTTCTTCATCAACAATTTCATTTAACTTAAAATATGAGAATAATGACCACAGAAATTGATCATTACTATCGTAGTGATTAAATGGAAACAATTCAGAATTACATGTACAACAGAATGAATTATAACGTAAACAGTTCTGTTTGGAACAATATATACAAGGGTATAACGGATTCGATTTGACAATACCAGGATATCGCTCAGCAGTGGAAAAAGGTAGTTCACAAAACAAACATTTGTCACATATCCAATCACATGTTTCATTAAAAATGGCGATGCTTGAGGGTGTACATTTCAAATGGCACCATGACTTACACGAGACACAGAGGAGTGCGTTTTGATTGTTTCGCACGGAGGTATTACAAACGATACACGGGTATTTCGGAGGCATTTATGAAATTGAAATCAATTAGACGAGAATGTAACTACAAAATGTGTATGTACAGTTGCAAATATAGAGAGAGTGAGAGAAGTAGAAGAAGGTAGAGAGGGAAAAAGAAGTCTCAGACTTACACGTTTCCGAGTTTTTCGAGGTCGTTTACAGTGTTTATTGGTATTTTCCTGTTGTCTGTGGTTAGAACTGTGATTCGTCCGTCTTGGGTCCACGTTCTTTGTACGTTCTTGCGACGTTTTGCTTGCATCAAGAGTCGCTGCCTGTAGGAAGTCAGAGATTCGTTGATGTAGATTCCCTTCCCTTTCAGCTTCGCTTTGGACTTGTAGACGAGTTGCCTCGCGTTGTACGTGGCGAAGCGGACAATGACGGCTCTCGGTTTCGGAGGTCGATTTGTTCGCGCGTTGTCGGCTTGTTGTCGAGGTCGCTGTGTAAGTCTATGGCTGCGGTCGATGTCCTTGGCGTGGAGGTCGATGCCCAGTTCAGTCTTGGCGAACTGCGAGATGACGGTGTCTGTGCTCTCGTTCTCGTTCTCGGGGAGACCATGGATGACTAAGCAGTTTCGACGACTATATTGTTCCTGGTCGTCGATTTCCTCGTTGACTTCATCAAGTCTGCGATGAAGTTGTTTTAGCTGGTTGGAAAGAGCCTGAACTTCTTTCTCTTGTCGTTCCATGTCCAAGCGGAGGGACTCGTATACCTGTTGAGTGACGTCCTCCAAGATGGCTTCTTTCACGGCTTGAATGAGGGCCGCCATGACAGGTTGAGAAAGGAGGGCACGCCGTATCTTATCAGATAGGAGACAATCAAGGTCATTGTCTCCTTTGTCTGTTGACTGATTGTCCGTGGTGTCGGTTGGGTGACCAGCTGAACTCCCTTCAGGACCGGTGGGAGTGGAATCTACCGCAGAGTTGCCGGGGCCAGTTGTGGTCCGATGTCGTGCTTCCTTGCCTTGTCGTGTCACAGGCATCGTCACCACTTCAAAGTTGTCACAAAATTCAGTTATTTGAACGGAGTTGGTGGTAACAGAGCTTATCCAATGTTTCTTGAGCTCGACATCGTCGACGTCAGGCTGAAAATCACTTCTCAGATGTCATTTCAGCCACGTTGTCAGAGAGAAAACAGTAATTTTAGTGGAGCAACAAGCAGTGCATGACCCTACGATGTGCATGACCCTACGATGTTAAACATTACATTCAATATCAGAAGAATGAACATTTTTGAAATGTATAAAACTAGTTTTATCAATATCTAAAGATAATCTATTGCATTTGAACCAGGAAGAAACTTTACCTAATTCAAAATTAAGTGTGCGATTAAGTATCTGTGGATCTTTACGTGAATAGAATATATTTGTACATGTATCATCTGCAAACAAAATGTAAGTTAATATTGGTGAAACATTAATTATATCATTAACATAAATAAGAAATAACAGAAAGCCTAAGATAGACCCTTGTGGTACTCCACAATTGATTTTTAACCTCCTGGAGGAACATGAATCAAATTCAACATATTGCTCACGGTTAGATAATAATCGGTGAACCATAAAAGAGGTATTCCTCGAATTCCATAATGTTTTAATTTGCGAATAAGAATTTTGTGATCAATAGTATCAAATGCCTTACTCAGGTCCATAAAAACTCCAACAATCATTTGTTCCTTATTAGTAAAAGCTTTAATTATCTTATCACAAAGTTGAGTAATAGCGTAATCTGTAGAATGATTTTTCCTAAATCCGAATTGATTCGGAACAAGAATTTCATTTTCATTTAAAAAGGAAAATAGTCTTTTATAAACAATTTTCTCTATAATTTTTGATATGCTTGGGAGAAGGGATATTGGGCGGTAGTTTTTTAGTTGTGTGTGATCGTCTTTTTTATGGATGGGAATCACTTTTGCGGTTTTCAGTGAGTTTGGGCAGCGGCCAGAACTGAGAGATATGTTGAATATGTGTACTAGTAGGGGTGCGATAAAATGAATAATCTGTTGAAGGAGATAAATACTTAAACCGTCATAACCCAAAGACTTACTAGATTTAAGGTCTTTAACAATGTTAACTATTTCATGGTATGAAGTTGGTGAGAAAAAAAGAGAAATATCAAATGATTCAGAAAAATACTGCATAAAATCACTATCGGTTTCATTTATGGAAGATGCTAAATTTGATCCTATATTAATAAAATACTCATTAAAAGAATGAATAATATCACTTGGATCCGTAATTTCATATCCATTTTCAATAATTTTAGAACAAATAACTTTTTTATTTCCCAAAAGATCCTTAAGTATCTTCGAAATTGAGTTTGTATTGGATCCTTTAGATTCAAAATTTGTTTAATAATAAAATTTACGTGACAATATTTGTTAATATATTTCTGTACTTTTTATATCTATCAAAATCAGGATCTAATCGCGTGTGTAACGCTTTCTTATATAAATTATTGCGTGTTTTTATCGATAACAAAATACCCTTAGTCTTCCGTGGTCTGCGAGGCTTTCTCTTGTTTTTTCTCTTTCGTACAAGGGGTATATTCCTGTTATACAAAAAAAAAAAACTTATTTATAAATAGTTCATATGAGCTGTTAACATCGGATTCACCGAAAACATCATCCCAAGGCTCAACTGCCAATTCAGCAATTAGTCTATCAATATTTTGTTGAGTTTCTCTTTTAATATATTCACGTTTATACTTATTCCTGATACTATCAACCTTATTCTGAGAAATAACAAAAATAGGGAGATGGTCAGATACATCAAAATATGAAATACCATTAAAATTTTCTAACTCATTAACATTAGAAAATACATTATCTATTAAAGTTTCAGGATTATTAATTATTCTGGTCGCTTTATTGATATGAGGGTATAAACTATACATTGAAAATGTATTCAATAACTTTAAGCTATTATTATCTAATTTAGAGGGTAAAATATCAATATTATAGTCGCCCATAAGATAAATATATTCATTTTCACGTGCCAATTTGTTAAGAATATATTCTAATGTTTCTAAAAACAAATCAATTGAGCTGCTAGTGGGTCTATAAACTACTCCGATAATCATATTTTTTGAAGTATTGCTTGTAAACTCTACGAATATATTTTCAGTTCCTTCGATGTATATATCATTTTTGTTTTTGAAAGTGAGAGAATCATGAATATATAAGGCGGCACCTCCTCGTCTGAATCTGCGATCATTTCGTAAAATTTTATAATTCTCTATATTAAATACGGGGGCAAAGTTTTTATGTAACCAATTTTCTGTTATTCCTATTACTGAAAATTAAAAATTATTATTCGAAGACAATAATAAATCAAAAAAATCAAAATTTTTGTTCATACTTCTGGCATTTAAGTGAAGCAGATTGAAATGATGTTTGATATTGTTGTAATGAAGATCAAAATCGTTATCATTATCAATATTACATTTTTCATTGAATTCTTCAACCGTATACTAGTAATAGTCAGAATGATAAACAGCTATATCTCTGTCAATATCGGATTCAATATCCATAATTAATGAAATTCTTTTTTCCTATAAGTATTGATTAAGGGTCTGTAAATCAAGACTGCTGCACAAGTTCGCTGTTAACAAAACGTGAGTACATGTAGTATGTGTTTGGCCGTGGGGTTGGGTGCAGTGAACGAAAATAATAGGTGCGCGAATAGGTGCTAAGATACAGAGAAACTGAATAATAAAATACATTTTATGCATACATGTTGCACGTGTGGGCGGATCTGGTATCCGACCATCGACCGCTTGGTGGGAAAGGGTGGGGGGGGGGGGGGTTAAAACAGGGAACAGAAAATTGCAGTGGGAGAAATGAGTAGTAGATAAAAAAAAATTGTAAACAAACAAGGCGAAAGAGCACTGTACTGCTAACATATCATTGCTTTCAAATTCGTAGATCATTAACCTGAATCCTTTAATAAACAATAAACTAGACTTTACTTTTGATATTGAAAAGGGTTCGCGGGAAAATTTCGGCGCGAAATAAGACATAAACAAACATGTGGTTGATACACATACAAAAACATCATTTAGGTATTTATGGGAAGAGGCTAAGGAGAGCACTTCATACCTCCAGCAGAACAACTAAACGCGTTAATTGCTTTCAAAATTTTAGATCATGGAACTGAACTGACAATGAGGTGACTTATTATGTTTACATACCAGTTATTGAAGAGGGTTTCAAGAGAGATTTTCTGCGCGGAAAAAAAACACAAAGTAAACATTTGGCTGATACACATACGAAGACATCGTTTAGGTAAGAATGGGACAGGAATTTGAATTCCGCCTGGTAGGATCCCAATTGTTGAATGGGGTTTTGCGGGCGAGTTTTGGCGCGAAGTAAAACAAATAGTATGGTCGTTTATAGGTAAGTGAAAAACGGGAAAGGAATTCAGAACTTGGCATGTTATAGTGCCAGTTATTGAGGAGAGTTCAAATAAAGGTGGGCATTTAGGTAAGTGATAAACAAAACATACATTGGATTTAAACTTGGTGTGTTGGAATGCCAGCGATAGCAGAGGTGAGCAAACAAAAGTGGGCGTTTCGGTAGGTGATAATTACAAAGCATACATTAGATTTAAACTTCGTGGGCTGGAATGCCAGCGATATAGCAGGAAAAGGTTTCGCGGGAGAATGAAACAAAAGCAGGGATCTAATTGCAACGGCTTGTGCCGAAAGGGTGGGTTGGGTGGTGGCGCGTCGCGTTAATGGGAATACCACCCTTCGTCCAAAGCCCCCCCCCCTCCCCGCCCCCCCCCCCCGGTTTTGCCGAAAGGGTGCGTTGGGAGCGTTGGGTCGCGTCGCGTTGACTGGAACCCCACCCTTCGTCCAAAGCCCCCCCCCCCCCCCCCCCGGTTTTGCCGAAAGGGTGCGTTGGTATTTGTAATACAAATTTTTGTAATCGTTGGATCCATGGCGTACTTGAGACTCTTTCTTCTAATATATATATATATATGTCTAACCCTCTACTCCCGACCCAACACACCGCCCTGGGCTGGGGCTACCAGCGGCAGGGGATGGCTGGGCTCGCGCCCGGTCTGTAAGACGCGAGGGGATTTGGTTAGTGCACTCGTATAAATAGACACACCTGCCCCATCATCAGCAATTCATTAAATTAATTTACGGACAAAAAATTAAGAAAACGTTACATCAAATTCATAAAATTATTTGCCTTTTATTCAAGGGGAAAATCTCCTCTTGTTCAATCAATTTCTATCAATGATTACTTGACACTGGCGATTCAAACACTATTTCACAATTTAGCTGGGCATGCGCATGACAATCTCATCTCGGTTATTGTACTTACATACAGCTTCGGGTGCAAGTGCAAAAAGGGGGGGGGGGGTTAATTGGGAGGGGAAATTGTCCGTGGATTACTGCAGTCATTTACGGAAGTCCTTCCTTCGCTCAGTCCTTTTCGCTGGCGCTACACGTAACTCTGCTGATGGCTGCCTTCGTCGCCTTCGACCCGTACCGCTTCCGTCGCACCGGCGGCTCGTCGCAGCATCTCCCTGACGGCTGGTATGCGGCTGCGTCGATCTGGCTGTCTGGGCTTCGCTTCACCTGCTCCTCGGCCTCATCGGGATAAATATTAGTGGGCATCAGGGGTGGGGGTTGTGCACAATTCACAATCATTTTTTACACGGCAACTCGTCGGACAGTGGTACGGACAGGCGTTCCCATTCGAATCAGATTCCGATTGTTCCGCTAATTATATTGTCATTCGGAATTGCAAGCCGTTCCCCACATCAGAAATTAAAGTCGGCCCACGGCACTTCATATTAATAAATAGTCTGGCAGAAATCAATCATTGTTCAGGACGACACCCCACTGTAATTCAATTCAGTCCACCCGTGTGTTGCCAAACTCGGTCTTTCCCCACAAACGTTCAGAAGGAAATTATGCCAACGGGCTACATCTTCAAATCTGCTGCTCTGAGGACTTCATCTTTGCTAAACTTTAAATATCTGACAGAGTTCTCTCTCGAGCCGGGCAAAAGTTCTCGCAAAAATTTGCTCGCAGAAGTCTCTCCCAAAATGTGCGCAGAAATCTGGGCGGAATTTCCCCCAAAAGTGGGTGCCGGAAATTTGAAATGTCTGCAGAAATCTATCTCGAAATGTGAAAAATTCTCCTGAAATCTCCAAATCTCTCTTCTCCCTACAATGCATGCCCTTTTAAACTAACCCTTAAATCCCTCCTACAATTCCATTATCCAATCATTTTAATTAATTTCCCACACCTGAATTATTGACAACCCTCTTTCGACCAATCCGCTTACCTGTCCCCAACTTGACCCTCTCCTCTCACCTGCGTAACCTACCTGCGTTTCGAACCCAACCTGACACTCTCCCTTCCTCCTAATATTTATAAAACAAAACCTAGCTTCGCTACGAGCCCTTTAACTTACTCCTCCAGTAGGATTCCCAATTTAACTCGCACTACCACAATATTCTCGTTAAACACCTCAACTCCTCGTCAAACATCTACTCCTAACATCCTGCCGGTCCTATCTATTTCTTTATTCCCTTAAAAATCACCTGATGTCTATCAAATGTCCTTCTTCTTTATTCCCTTTGTCTGATTCCCTACACTGTCCTACCATGCCCTAAGCCCGCTGTCTGAACCTTATTCCCTTCCCTTTTATTCCCTTTATTCCTTCACCCTGTGCTTTGCCCTATCTTCTTCCTGACCTTCTAAATTTTTATTATTCTCTTTATAATACCCATCCTATTCGGAAGCCCCCTATTTTCAGCTCGTTACATCTTCCCCCCTGTTCACAAAATGATGTCCTCATCATTTCCCATCAGCCCGGTCTTGCGTTCCCTACCCTTTAACCAGGAATGCTTGTGGGGAACCAACACTGTCACATCGCCAGCCACTGTCCGCGAAAATATTTACAACATATATGCATAACATCAAACCCTAACCACATGCCACATAAATTTCAACAACACAATGACTGCTAAGCTGAATACTCATGACATTATACACTATACAAACGGAGGCACAGCGTTCTAGCTAACGAAACCTCCCATAAAGAGGCAACCACATGCTTAACCAAAGCATTTTCCGAATTTCTTACCGCTACGACTATTTACATGCACTGGTTGATGCTTGCGAATACAATCAAATAAGCATATAATCATCGTAATGTCATTCACAACATTAAATCACGTCAACCAAAAATGATGAATGGGTAGGCTAAATTCCGGCCCTCCTTCCTATATAATACATCACATCAATTTTCCGAAGCACATCTCCTTAATTGTTGCTTCATTACAAAAAAACTATCCTCCTTCACTACACCGTCAACTCGATGACCAATCGATTATGTGATATGGAACATCGGTGACCGCCCCTAAGGCACATATCCATTAACAAATTAACAATATTCCCTATGCGAACGTAAGGGCAGCAAACTGGTAGGCTAAAATTGGCCAATTTCCTATTCAGAATTGCTACATTGACTTGTCAGCACAAATCTCCTTAGTCCTTGCAAAGGTACAAAAAATATATCCCTACTTCCAACTCCGTCAACTTGATTACTAAATCGATTAAAAGAGATAGCACATCAACCGACCGCTCCGTAACACAAAACACAACATCATCTAAACATTACATTATAAAACACAAAGCATAAAACAGCAAAGCCAGCAGGCTGAATTTGGGCCATTCGCCTATTTTGAAATTACTGTATTGATTTATGAAAATCACAAATCTGCTTATTCTGAACTAGGGCGTCCCCTATGTGGAGACTCCGCATCTTCCTCCAATTGGAGCATAATGAAACGTAAACACTCTGCAATATAGCGCTTTGCAACTCTTCTCACATTATCATTACAAAGCAACACTAAAACCAATACAACAATACTTTCTGTTACAGATAAGAAAGCAAATATACACTTCACTAACAAAATTATACACAAGACATGAACAATAGTGGACCTACTTAAGGTCTCCACAACTGGCTGTACAATACCTCTTTGTACTTGGGAATACGCCAACCTCTCGGGAGCGCGGGAGCACCTTTGTGATCTCCTCACAGGAGGATCTTCCTCTAACGAGGCGGCTTCTGGCTCGTCCCGAGGGGCAGGCACGTCCCCTGGGGCTTCAACTTGTTCCTCAATTTCTTCGTTACGCGGTTTGGTATCTACTACCTCTTCCAATTCAATACATTCTTCCCTATCATTACTATCTCCTTCCCTAGCCTCTGTTGTTACGTTATCAATGGATGGATCCAACTCCCTAACATTATCCTGCAACTCATTGTCAATTATTTGATTAATTTCACCGATGACATTCGGCTCTACACGCCAAGCGACTGCCTCACCCAGCCCTACATCCTGGGGTTCATCCTCTACTACTTCAATTTCACTTGGGGGAGGGGAGCTGACATTTTGTTTTCGCTTGGGGCCGACGGCCCGGGTCACCTTAATAGGAATAAAATTACAAAGCATTAATAAATTTCTATGGAGCATTTGCATCCTCTTTCCCCCTGTTTCTGATCTTACTTGATACACCGGTATATCTACGTTGGGCTGCCCCACTACAACATGTACATCCCTACCCCACCTATCGGCTAGCTTCTGTCTTCCCTTTAACCCTACGTTACGCACTAATACCCTATCCCCAACTTCAAGTTTATTCTCCCTAGTGTTGGCGTCGTACCTTTTCTTATTCTTATCTTGGACTAACTGATCGGTTTCCACCGCAAGTTTGTAAGCATGTTCCAGTCTTTCTCGGAGGCACGCCACGTACTCATCGGAGGAGATAAACTCCTCTCCTTCCCTAGCCCCTAACAAAGCATCTACGGGTAATCTTGGATGGCGTCCAAACATTAAGAAAAATGGGGAGTGTCCAGTGGATCCGTGCTTGGTAGAATTATATGCATGGACGAGAGTTGACACATGCGCTTTCCAATTCTGCTTCTGCTCTTCAGGCAAAGTGCCGAGCATTCCCAACAGCGTTCTGTTCATGCGCTCGCAGGCGCCATTACCCTGGGGGTGGTAGGGGGTTGTCCTAGTTTTCTTTACACCGACCAACTTACATAATTCATTAATTGTCTGGGATTCGAAATTGCGACCTTGGTCAGAATGTAACCGCTCGGGGAAACCGTAGGGGAGAAAAAAGTGCTCATACAGTGCTTTTGCTGTAGTGGTAGCTGTTTGGTTCTTAGTCGGGACGGCGACGGCATACCGAGTGAAATGATCGGTTATTACCAAAATATTTCCGCAACTGCCCTGACCCTCTTCCACAGTAAGGAAATCCATACAAACTAATTCCATTGGGCGTGTGGTTCTAATGTTCACCAAAGGGGCTGTGTTTTGCGCTGCCGGCGCGCCCTTCCTGCGCACGCACCGCTCACATGTTCCTACAAAATGCTTCACATCCTGCCCCATGTGAACCCAATAAAATCTACTTCGGACTAAATCCAGTGTCTTCTCAACACCGAAATGACCATGTTTGGAATGTAATAGATCTAAAACAAACTCCCGTCGGCTTGCAGGCAATACCAGCTGATATTGGGTGCTTCCATCTACCAGTCTTCTCCTATAGAGTACTCCCTCCCGTAATTCTAATTTATCCCATTCTCTCATTAAACATTGTACCTCGGGACTTTCCCGCTTTAATTCCCTCCTTGGGGGTAACCTATCACTCGATTTCAAATCAATTACTCTACTTATGTGGGGGTCGGTCCGCTGTTCCTCGCACCAAGCAAGGGGGCCACCTAAGGGGTCAGCGTCATTCGTATCTGGGGAGGGGGGTGGGGCGTGTACCAGTCCGTCATGTCCTACTACTTCCACTAAGGGGGTACCTGTTTCTCGGGCTTCTCCTAGCCCCTGGGCCACGGCGGTGATCACCGAGTGAACTACTGTGGGTGCCACATCACCCTCTGTCTCCTTACTATGGGACTCTGTCTGGGGGTGGGGGTTCCTTGACAAAATGTCAGCGTCGATGTTAGTCCTACCTGTTCTGTAAGTCAAGGTCAACTGATAATTTGCCAAAGCAGCCAACCATCGGTGTCCGGTCGCGTCCAACTTTGCAGTGGTCAACACATAGGTCAGGGGGTTGTTGTCGGTGTACACATGGGTCTCGTTACCATAGAGAAAATCGTGGAACTTCTCCGTCACGGCCCACTTAAGGGCTAAAAACTCTAGCTTATGGGCGGGGTAATTGCGCTCTCCCTTGTTAACTGCGCGGCTACCGTACACAATAACGCGCTCCCTCCCTTGATTGTCCTTCTGATATAACGCGGCACCTAAACCGGTCCTACTCGCGTCCGTGTGCAAAGTAAAAGGCTGGGAAAAATCCGGGTACTGTAACACTGGGGCAGAAGTTAATTTGGCCTTTAATGTTTGAAACGCTTCCGCTTGCCGTGCCCCCCAGGTCCATGGTGGGGGTGGTTTCATGCTCTTCTTTCCCTTCTTCCCCCCTGTCCCCCCTAATAATTCGTACAATGGGCGCGCTACGCGGGCAAAGTTCGGCACGAACTTTCGATAATAGCCGGCCAAACCTAAAAAAGCTCGCAGCTCGCGTTCGTTTGTGGGGGTAGGCCATTGATCGATGGCGGCCGTTTTCCCAGGGTCCGTTGCTATGCCCTCCTCCGAAATCACGTGGCCCAAATAACTAACCTTCGACTGTAATAAGTGACATTTGGAGGGCTTCAGCTTGAACCCATGGGTGGCCAATCGGTCAATGACCTTGCCCAAGCGCTCGGTGTGTTCTTCTAAGGTGCTACCAAAAACTATGATGTCGTCAAGGTATACAACGCAGCACGTGTGATTTAACTCACCTAAACACCTCTCCATAGCCCTTTGGAAGGTCGACGGGGCATTGCAGAGTCCGAAGGGCATCCGGTTACACTCCCAATGACCAAAAGGGGGTGGCAGAACGAAGGCAGTCTTGGATTTATCCTCCTCCGCTATTTCGATCTGCCAGTATCCCGCCTTCAGGTCAAGGGAGCTAAACCACCGGGCACCCCCCATCATCTGCAGCACCTCGTCCACCCGCGGCAGGGCATAGGAATCCCTAACTGTACGTTGATTGAGTTTCCTAAAATCTATGCAAAAGCGCATGGACCCGTCTTTCTTGCGTACTAACACTACTGGGCTTGCGTATGGGGAATAAGATTCGCGAATTACGCCTGCGTCCTGCATTTCTTGTAAATGCTTCCGCACCTCCTCGTACTGACCGGGAGGAATTCGCCTATATCTCTCGTTTATGGGGGTGGGGTCTACCAAGGGGATTTTGTGTTCCACGATTTTACTATGGCCTATGTCCGTCTCTGAGGTGCTAAACGCACCACTGTATTGTCCTACTAACTGTTTAATGCGGTCGATAGCTGCTTCCGGGGCGCTAGACTCCGAAAAATCTAACTGGGAGGCAACTATCTCGGCCTGGGATGGGGGACTCTCAATTACCTGCTCTTGGGACTGTACAGTAGCGAGTTCCTCACACAAATATACCTCCCCCAATTTGGCATGTCGGGGAATCCACAAGGTGCTGTCTGTCGGGTTTTGAACTACAACTGGGATACTCTGCTCTTTTTGCACCTCTTCACTAACTGTCACTAAGCCTGACTCGACAACTAATCCTGACGGGAGGTCGTGAAATTTCGGCTCAAACACCACATCATACTGGACTGGGGATGGACGTAACTTAATCTTAGCGGACACGACAATGGCCTTTTGGGCCGGGACGGGGACCGCTTTTCGACTGGCATTTCGAGCTACACCTAGATTGCCCTTAGCGTTCGGGGAGTTTGGGCCGCTGACGGCCGCGTAGACTAGCTTCCAGGCGGCAGTCACGCCCTCCATAGTCCCAGACTCTTCGAGAAAACGGGGTCCTACGGTCTCCCTCCCTAATCTAACACATTCGCGTATTACATTGACACCTACACACATGGGGACGGTTTTGTTGTACGGAGTCTCGGGTACAATCAAAATCAAACTACTTACTGGGGTTTTCCCTGCTTGGGGGAGGGCCCCGTCAAATGAAATGTCTACTTCAATATAGCCAAAATACGGGACGGCATTCCCATTTGCCGCCTCGACCCTTATCAAATTGTCGATCTGGTGTAGGGGGAACCTCGATAAATAACGTCTATAAAACCCCTCTGACAAAGTACTGACCTGTGAGCCCGTATCTAATAGACATCGACACGTCTTCCCCCCTATTCTTGCAATGCCCTCATTCGCCCCTCCTATTAACCTGTCAACAACCGTGGCTTCTTCGCTGCTACTACGAGGAATCTGGCTACTTATTTCCTGACCCACGGCCTGCCCCACGGACGCGGGTCCTGTCCGTTTAACGGCTGTGCATGGGGCGGGGGCATGGGTGGCGGGGCATGCTGAGGGGGCGGTGGGCGAAAAGGGGCAGGGGGATGTGCAGCCATATAGGGTGGGCCGCGAGGTACCGGAGGGAGGGTACACTCCCTCGCAAAATGACCTACCATGCCGCAGCGGTAACATGCCCCTCCCTGCCTAGGCCTAGCTTGATTATTAATATGATTCATCCCTCCCTGTTCTAACTTTTGTAATCTATCCCTAATTTCTTCTAGCCCTGCTACTAGCTCCTTGGGGGCAGCGCTCGCTTGCGCGCTAGCCGGCTGGTGTTGCGCGCGAGGCCGCGACGGTCCACTACCTCGGAACTCGCGCGCTTCCGCCGCCTCCTGTTCCATCGCGCGCGCTATTTTTACTAACTCGTCAAAGCTCGTCGCGACCTCATACCGATGCCGGATCGCTTGCTTCACGGTTTCGTCCATCAGCCCCCTCCAAAACACTATTCGCAGTGTCTCATCTTTGGAGGAGGAGGGGATCCCTCCCCTCTTTTCCGCGCGGTCTATCAGCAGCTGGAGACGCGCGCTGTAAGCTGCTAGCGCCTCCCCCTGGAGTTGTCTAGTGCAATGCAATTGGTGTAGGAGCATCGCTCCACTCTCCAGGGTCCCATAAAAACCTTCTAGCTTTGAAACAATGCCGGAGACCGTCGTATCGGGAGGCATATTAAGGACCATTTGCCCCGCCTCCCCCCTCAGCGACCGTCTGACCAACCTATTGAGGGCGTCAGGGGGGCACGTTTCGTCCTGCTCGAGGCATTCCACCTCGTATTTCCACAATTCGAACGAAACTTCGCCCCCCTTCGGCTTTGGATCACCACTAAAAAAGGACAATTTGTAGGGGTTTTGCACCACAACTTGTGGTTTTTGTTCAGGGACCCTGGGTTCCGAAATGTTTAAAGAAAGGCAAGTGCGAGGCATGCATGCTACTCTAATTTTCCTCCCCGAAAGTGTCGTTTCATTCAATTCTCTAGCCTTAGCCGCCTCCTCAGCTGTCTTGAAGCCACAGTAAGCAGTGCCAGTGGGCTCACCAGTAAGGGAGTCCCTCCCTAGTTTTATATATGTCAAAAAGCCCACACCCTCAAAAAACTTCCTCAATTCCTCGTCTTTCGTATCCGGTTTCAAGTTTTGGACTAAAACCAAACAATCTCCTGCCAATGAAGCCATGATATCGGAATTTAGTCCTAATGTAACAACAAAGCAACAAAAAAAAAAAAATCAATCCACAACCTCTAATAATCTGAATACAACTGTAACTCAAATTACACACATATCAAAATTAACCACATGAACAAAAACATAATATAATAGGCCTACTATGATACCATTTATCCACTACTGCATAATCCCATGTGCTTATACCAAGCACCAACAGCGCCTAGTCGCCATAGGTGTACAACAAAACAACTTGATCCGTTGTCTTACATAATTATGACCCGGACTCAGGCAAAATAGAGCACTGGGGCAGGTGATCGACGGGAAGAGGTGTGCCATGCGGTGCGATGGCGCGGGTAATTTTCTTGAAAAGCTGCCAGAACGCATTTCATGACACACTGTGCGTATTCGCGAGTCGCCGGCTGTGTAAGCAAAGGGATACAGATTGGGATCCCCAGCAAGGTCAAGTAAAACGAAACAAAGTCATAGTATTCCAAAGTGGCGCAATAGTGCAGCGCATCGCTCAGCGCTTCCACGCTGCGGCTTGGTCTTATGTAAAAGCGCGTGACTATATGTCGGAGGATACCCTGCGGGACTTGCAAGTACCCGCAAAGATAAATGAAATCTTCAATTGGTATGTTTGTCTGGGATCGGGTCAAGGGCAGGCGCAGAGAATACCTATAGAAAACCCTAAAGGCGTCTCGGGGCCTGCGAATCTCTTCCGGTAATATCAATAAGTGGATCAGCTTATGACCCCACCCTCGTTCTCGGATAGAGGCGAAATACCCCGAATTCGCAGCTAGCTTCCGGATATCTCCCCAGGGTATGGATATTCCCCTGCTGCTCTCGTCCATGCAAAAAAATATCAACAAATCAATGCGAATTTTGTGCCCAAAAAAAAAACTGGAACACGCAAAACAAATCACGAAATCTAATAGACGGTATCCACTAAAAACAATTTATACCACAAAATGAATGAATACTAAAACCCTATTACGGCATATAAATCCACGCGACAACGAGCAAAACGATCAACGACACCAACAAGGTTATCGCGGAAAACATCATTAGCCACCAATGTTTGACAAAAAAAATCCATACAAACTTCAGTATCCATGGTTAAAGCATCAACCAATCTCACTGTAATAGAAAAATGTTTGATTATAACCCTACCTGCTGTGCCTCCTAAAGTTCGCTTTAGCTATCCTAACCACTGTACAATACTCACTGATAATCAGCCTCTCAACATATAAGCTGAAATTGAACAATCACTTCAACATCGCAATTCTCAACAATAAACAAATTGCCAACTACTATTAGACCAAGAGGAGATTTTTTTTTTCTAATGCATCATTTTGCATTATTTATAATTAATTAAAATTTATTCAAAACATCGTGCTGATAACGCGAAGGTCGTGAGTTCTGTCTAACCCTCTACTCCCGACCCAACACACCGCCCTGGGCTGGGGCTACCAGCGGCAGGGGATGGCTGGGCTCGCGCCCGGTCTGTAAGACGCGAGGGGATTTGGTTAGTGCACTCGTATAAATAGACACACCTGCCCCATCATCAGCAATTCATTAAATTAATTTACGGACAAAAAATTAAGAAAACGTTACATCAAATTCATAAAATTATTTGCCTTTTATTCAAGGGGAAAATCTCCTCTTGTTCAATCAATTTCTATCAATGATTACTTGACACTGGCGATTCAAACACTATTTCACAATTTAGCTGGGCATGCGCATGACAATCTCATCTCGGTTATTGTACTTACATACAGCTTCGGGTGCAAGTGCAAAAAGGGGGGGGGGGTTAATTGGGAGGGGAAATTGTCCGTGGATTACTGCAGTCATTTACGGAAGTCCTTCCTTCGCTCAGTCCTTTTCGCTGGCGCTACACGTAACTCTGCTGATGGCTGCCTTCGTCGCCTTCGACCCGTACCGCTTCCGTCGCACCGGCGGCTCGTCGCAGCATCTCCCTGACGGCTGGTATGCGGCTGCGTCGATCTGGCTGTCTGGGCTTCGCTTCACCTGCTCCTCGGCCTCATCGGGATAAATATTAGTGGGCATCAGGGGTGGGGGTTGTGCACAATTCACAATCATTTTT
The DNA here is from genome assembly GCF_040938485.1 of Diadema antillarum. NCBI lineage: Eukaryota > Metazoa > Echinodermata > Echinoidea > Diadematoida > Diadematidae > Diadema > Diadema antillarum. The sequence goes on from NW_027271446.1 coordinate 1,071,641, forward strand.
TACACGGCAACTCGTCGGACAGTGGTACGGACAGGCGTTCCCATTCGAATCAGATTCCGATTGTTCCGCTAATTATATTGTCATTCGGAATTGCAAGCCGTTCCCCACATCAGAAATTAAAGTCGGCCCACGGCACTTCATATTAATAAATAGTCTGGCAGAAATCAATCATTGTTCAGGACGACACCCCACTGTAATTCAATTCAGTCCACCCGTGTGTTGCCAAACTCGGTCTTTCCCCACAAACGTTCAGAAGGAAATTATGCCAACGGGCTACATCTTCAAATCTGCTGCTCTGAGGACTTCATCTTTGCTAAACTTTAAATATCTGACAGAGTTCTCTCTCGAGCCGGGCAAAAGTTCTCGCAAAAATTTGCTCGCAGAAGTCTCTCCCAAAATGTGCGCAGAAATCTGGGCGGAATTTCCCCCAAAAGTGGGTGCCGGAAATTTGAAATGTCTGCAGAAATCTATCTCGAAATGTGAAAAATTCTCCTGAAATCTCCAAATCTCTCTTCTCCCTACAATGCATGCCCTTTTAAACTAACCCTTAAATCCCTCCTACAATTCCATTATCCAATCATTTTAATTAATTTCCCACACCTGAATTATTGACAACCCTCTTTCGACCAATCCGCTTACCTGTCCCCAACTTGACCCTCTCCTCTCACCTGCGTAACCTACCTGCGTTTCGAACCCAACCTGACACTCTCCCTTCCTCCTAATATTTATAAAACAAAACCTAGCTTCGCTACGAGCCCTTTAACTTACTCCTCCAGTAGGATTCCCAATTTAACTCGCACTACCACAATATTCTCGTTAAACACCTCAACTCCTCGTCAAACATCTACTCCTAACATCCTGCCGGTCCTATCTATTTCTTTATTCCCTTAAAAATCACCTGATGTCTATCAAATGTCCTTCTTCTTTATTCCCTTTGTCTGATTCCCTACACTGTCCTACCATGCCCTAAGCCCGCTGTCTGAACCTTATTCCCTTCCCTTTTATTCCCTTTATTCCTTCACCCTGTGCTTTGCCCTATCTTCTTCCTGACCTTCTAAATTTTTATTATTCTCTTTATAATACCCATCCTATTCGGAAGCCCCCTATTTTCAGCTCGTTACATATATATATATATATATATATATATATATATGTATATATATATATATAGATGAAAGATTTATATTGACTGTATATAGTCAACGGTCTCGTTTTCTACTTCACGTCTGTTTGTTTATGATCGGTATGTATATGATTGTTATATACAATTTGTAAAATCAGTCTTGCGTAGTACTTCAGACAACTCGTATAATTATACCCCATGCAGCTCCCAACATTTCTTTCACAGTTCATGTTCTCACTATTCTGCGATGGGGTGACGATCGCTATTACAAAGGTTCGTATAAAATAATCAAAAGGTGCGTATAGGCCGATAGGAATTACAAGTGTATATGTATGTATGTATATATATATATATATATATATACATATATAAACTAAATTGAGAGGCTTTTTGATCAATACGGATAGATCACTTAAAATTAATTTCTTCATGATGAGAATAAAGGGATAAGATAGGAGAAAACGAACTTACTTCTCAGATTCAGCCTTACAATATGTCAGAGTTTAAAGCAGTCATAATGTGTGTGATGTCCGTGTATGATAGCCAGCATAAAATTTTGTGAACAGAGTGTATATATATATATATATATATATATATATGATACCCCAAGAAAATGACCCCCCCCCCCATTTTTTAAAGAAGTTTTGGACAATTGCACTGATTTAGAAGAAAGAACATACCCTCACAAACTTGATCCATCCACCCCTAAAGCCCGGAGTGGAGTTAACCAAACTGCTTGAAATTCAGAGAAAAATGACATCACTCAGATGGATGTGGTTTTGAGCACACTTTCGTCCCTGCATCCATCTTGACTGGACGTGTGTTATCTTTCTCTGCATACAGGTAAGAAACCTTGCTTTTACCCCTTTCAATTATTCAAAATCATTCCTTCCGATTGGTAAATCTGGTGATTCTATGATATCTAGTGTTTTGCAGTTGAATGTAGTAATTATTCCTTCAGAAAAAAGGAATTCTGAACACCAATGGTGTTCTCAGTGAAGTTATTAAGTATATGTCTTTGTACAAATCTATTGTCACTTACAGCTAGATAGACTGGTATGCTAGTGTTGGTGAATAATAGAAATGGTGTTACTGTTATATTTGTGTAGTGATTTAGTAGTTTTCATGATGTAAGAGTTGAAATTACAACTTAAGCTGATGTAATTCCGGATTAAGTGCTGCTTGTGCGAGTGTGAACAAGCCATAGGCTGTACTGTCCTGTGGAAGAGAAAGAGTAGAACGGTCAGTGTAAACACTCTCCTATAGGCGGTGCGCCGTGTAAGAGTCCGTTGAACTTTAGGCTATCTTGGGAATGACTGTGAAGTGACTGACATACATTGTATATGTTATTCTGACTGAAAGCCCAAATGCCTTAACGAGTGTGCTAATTGTAAATACATGGATATTTGGCATGATGCTTATGGAATAGTAGTGTAGCATTGTGCAGAATGGAAACAGTGACGGATGATGATAATAGTGTACATTTGTAGATACAGGTAGAATAGAGATAGAGACGGAGGGCCGGTGTGAACACAGTTTGGATGACTCACGCCAACCCCCGCACCTTATCGGCCAGAGCTCTGACCACCAGCTCTCTGGACGGAGTGTTTATAGTTGTGGTCAGTGTCTCTCTCACTTTCCCAGCTCCTCAGTTCCTCACTTTGGCCAGTTCCTCACTTGGTATAAAGAAATTAAAAAGGATTTTACAGAAGCGTTTTGTTTTATATGAGAGGAATAAAATACAGAAGCGAGCAGGAAAGAGAGAGAAAACCTGGCTTTTAGAGAAATAAAGGAAAACTAAAGAAGTTAGATTTGTTTTGCAGTGTATAAAGACTGCCGGTTCCCCTTCTTGCTTTTAAACAATTCTTGCCAAAGAAGTGAATGCATTCCAGGTTTAGGTTTATCTAATCATTTGTGTTTCGGTTTGTGGATACAAACAGATATTAATCAAATGATATGTAGGTGTGTCTATTTGATTAAATCAATTGTATTTTAAATGACTGGTTAATGTTAAGCTATAAGGTTGCTTTTGTTAAAGGAGAATTTTACAGTTAATGATGCTTACTACAAAGGAATATTAAGATTGATTGTTACGAGCAAGTGTCATAATTAACCTTTGATTTTAGAGACTCTTTGAGGTATAAATCAAGCATCATAATATTGAGCAAGGTAAATTATCAATTACACTGAAGAAGAATTTAGATATTCATATCAACAATTTGTACGTGTTATTCATGTTGTGTTGATGAAAAGAAGTACCTGGTATTGATAATTATTTTGATTGCGATTTATATGATCATTATTGGAACTCGGTATGATTTATACCAGAATAAAGAGAAACACTTTCATCCCTGCATCCATCTTGACTGGACGTGTGTTATCTTTCTCTGCATACAGATCAAGAGTGATATTGGAGTGTAAATTCAACCCAGTTACCCGAGACCCGGGTAACATATATATATGTACATTATAATCCTATGGACAAATGTCAATAAATGGACGAGTTAATCTTTTCTAGAGGCGATAATCGATAGGTTGCATGTCTGGGATCTTGTGAACAGGATTTCCTTTATAGGCTGAAAATGTTATTTGATATCAGAATACCAGGATAATCAATTGTTTGAGGGTGTTGTTTAGATAAAGCACAAAATATAATCATGAGATATCCAGGGCAGCCGGATGTTGCAGCACTTGTCTTCAAGAGAGCGCCAGTCACTTTCAATTTCCGAGGACGGGCTGATACAGGCCTGTACATCTGAACGAGAAGAGAAAGCACATTCTGGTCGCTGTACCAGTCGTATATAGTTAACTCTTCGTGTGCTATGGGTGCTGATTGACACAGAAAACTCCATAGCGTTATACAAAGTCCAGCGTCCATGGCACAGAAAAGTTAAAGCGCAAATTCCACGCAATGATTGGCTTTAGCAGACTGAGTTAAATTACACAAAGATAGCAGAGGAAGTTTCATAGGGATCGGACATAGAATAAAGAAGTAATTGGATATTGAAATATATCTATGTCTTTGTTTACTTATGATGATTATAATCATGCAATGTCACCATCTTTCCGTTATGTTTTTCTGATTAGGGACAATGCTGTTACGGAATTGGCAATACCTTTATTGATTAGATTCTCTTCCCTTCTTTGCATATTTAAATGAATTTGTCATTATATCTGGAGAACAAAAGTAACAGAGAAAGAAAATCAAGCAAAACCATCTCAAAATTTCACGTTTTCCATGAATAACTGCTCCTTCCGATGTCTTTGTGTTAAATCATTTCAGTATCTGCTTGTTCGTGTGTGTAATTGCGTGCACAGTGTACGTCTATGCATGTGGGAATGGATACCCTATACATGTATACTGTTTTCGTATAACAAGTGTCTTTTTCTGATTGGTTGAAGCAGATTGATAGTCTTCTAATTTGCATATCAGTATTTGCTATTTACAATTACAAGTCTGTAATATTGATGTAGTGAAGACAACGATTTCGTGCCATCGGAAAGAACGTTGATTCTCTTCTGCTGTGAGGGACCGCTGGTGAGTAGTGTTTGCCCTATTTTCGTGTAGCGTTTCTATATTTGAAGAGTTTGTTTGCAAAAACCGATAAGTCCATATTTGCCAAATGGAGATATTTGCGATTAAAGTTCAAGAAAAATAAAGAGAACAATAAGAAAATTTTTGCTTCTTTTGACCATAACTTCAAAAATATACCTTTGTAGTGACCAATATATCATTTAAAAGGTATCATTTTGTACTTTTTCACAGAGATCGTACTTCAAAATCTTCAAAAATGGACTCATCGGTTTTTGCAAACAAACCCTTCATATTTTGCAGATATGCAACCGAGCATATTGCAAATCGGAAAATGTAGTATTTCTTTTAATTTTCAAATCGAGATTTGAATATCATATCTACTGCTGATATGAATTTCAACGTCTAAAATATATTTTGAAACGCGCAACTTTGCTTTTCAAGAAGCGAAATTATTACGATGATGTTTAAGTTTAATAAAACGCTTCGAAGGGCTAATCTCACAATTTGCTTGGAACTTCCCTTTGTCGATCTGGTGACTTTAATTCTTATCTCTTTCGTAGCAGGTGTCTGGTAATAAAGTGGAACAAATTATGTATCATGTATGTATATATACATATATATATATATATATATATATATATACAGCAAAAAAGAAAGAAAGTAAAAGCTTTTTCAAGTTTAGATTTCTCATAGAATATTTGGCTGAAAGCTAATGTATTATATACCATATCAAAGGTAATTCAATTGGCAATCAACCTGGTAGGTCAACAAACTGGGAAATTTTACGCATGAGTGAACACCTTTGTTTTTCTCTTCCAGGGTACAAAAGTTGTCATTCATGCGTATGTGCTTTCCCATAGAACAATAAGAACAAACAACAAATTTCACACAAAACGAAACATGAATCAAGTTGCAAAAATAAAACATTGATCTCTATGATATCTTTAAAGCCAAAATGATCAATGAAGGCTAAAAATAATGGAGGAAAACAAAGAATTCATTGTCAAATCTAAATTCAAATGAAATAAGAAAAGAAGTAATAATTAACATAAATTGATAGAAATTTGAACTTCTTTTTTCAAATTAGGATATTGTAAATAATGTTTGGCTTTTGAATTTGTCTCGTGAATTCTTAAATCACTAGATTAACAGAAATAAATAAAGAAATTCTGCTCATTTAATCATCTTTATGCTTATTATTCGGTATGTCATGTGAAGTTTGACTTGACAGAAAATTCTTATTTCCCCCCTTTAGTTTCCCACTTTGCTTTTTTTAGAGGTTATACAGAGATAAAGAGAGCGAAAACTTATTTTTGCCATTTCATTTATGTCTCTCATTGTGTTAAACTGGTCTGTTGTCAATGTTATCGTGAAGGGCATTTGGAAATGAAATTTAACATGTCAATTTTTGCAATTTTTAATTTTGTGCCTTGGAGGACAAAAAAGTGTGCTCACTCATGCGTAAAGTTTTCTTTTTAATTAACCTATTAGCTTAATATCCAATCAAATTACCTTTAATAGGGTATATAATACATTGATTTTCATCAAAATCTTCTACGAAAAATATGACCTCAAAAAAGTGTTTACTTTTTTTTTTGGCTGAGTGTATATATATATATATATATATATATATACAGAATCGAGATTTACAGCGACTCTAGCAAGCTCCAGTACAATTATTGTTTGGTGTTTTTATTTCATTCATTTATACAGGAAAAAAATTGTGTCACATCACTATCAAAACTTAAACATTTGAGGGATAGTTTGGACCAGATACTTTATTTTTTTTTCTTGCTATGTGGTATACTATTTTTTCCTGCAAATATTTGCTGTATTAAACTGAATATCCTCATGAAAGGTAGGCCCTTAAATATTTTGTACTATAGATGGTATGTGTCCATTTTATACATACAACATAAACTTGATGAACGTCATCTCCAAGGATGTGTAATAATTCATATAGTGAAGTCGCAGAAATGCTACAGTAGTTCTCTTCATTGTGTTAGAGATTTAATTTTAGCTGTCTTCTTGTGCTGTCTGTCGCAGTGCAGGTGAGGATCCAGCCAGGGAGTTGCCAGGAATTCCATAAAGGGGGTGCCTTTACAAAATTAAAGGGAGTGCACGCGCCCCCTCCAATTTTCCTGTTTATTTTTTTTAACAAAAAAAAAGGGGGGGGGGGAGCCCGGTGCGCCCCGCCTTGATCCGCCACTGCAGTGTGAAAATCCACACCAGGCAAAGTTGACAATAATTGAAATCAAGTGAAAACAGAACATCGACACTTTAATCAAGGTTGTACAAACACCAATAGAAAGACGAAATTGTTGAAACTGTTGCTAGCTTTTAATTCTAATGAGATAGATTCGACAAACTAATCGGAGCGGCATCGCGTGTCGTTTCATTTGCATATTAGTTGAATGGAAGTGATGATCTTTTCTCCGACAATGTCCGAAGGTTCGTTAATCCGAAAATGAAAGAAGCTCCATGCATACTGCTGCGAACATACGGAATACCGAACCTTTTTTCGTTGTCAAGATTAAAGAACCTTCGGAATAACAACCCACGTTTCATTTTCGGATTAACGAACCTTCGGAATAAGGAACCTTTGCAATAACGGGTTGTAAACGTTAAATGGTTACCGAAATCAGACATGTTCGACATGTTAAAAAGTTAAGTTTATGATTTTGAGTTTTTTCAAACATTGATTACACATGACCTGGGCCCTGTTTTATTAAGAGTTAAAATTGATTATATGGTTGATTTCAACTGTAAGTCTATGGCAGCCTGTGTGGTAAGGAAATTTATAATCGATTTTATCTTTTGATAAAACGGGACCCTGAACTTCTTTACCTCTAAAAGCTCGATTGATCAAGGGTATGGTCTTCTCCTATATTTGATGTACATGTTCTTAAATGGTTGAGCTCGTGAATCTGTTCTAATTCGAAAACATTATCTGCAACTTCAAGAATGACGTAACTTATTTCAAATAACTGCATGATATGAACCTGATGCCCAAATAACGATTCTTCAGCGATGTATCTCTATACTCACTCAGATTCGGGTTTTTTTTTCTCTCTCTCTTAACGAAAAAGTTACACTTTTAAAAGAATTGTCTAAATTCCATTTCAAAATATTTGGAAAGTTTTTCATATTTATGGATGCCCAATAGTCTCATCTATCAAGTGCAATCAACAAAACAAATTCTTGTTCACGCTTGGCTGAACATTGACGCTCTTTGTCCAGAGTGTGAAAAATGACTTGCGCCAAATTGAAAGAAGATGGAAAATTCAGCAAGAGCAAGGAAGTGTGTCAAAAGGGAAGGAGGATACGTCGAGGATTGAAATGGAAGTCCAGGGACTAACGAAAGGACTTAAGTAGACGATAAAGCAGAACATGTTTTAGCATTATAATTTTGTCATTTTATTTCTCTTTTCACCTTGCTCTGATATGCAAAAAAAAAGTATCCTGTTGTACACGGATTGTGTCACTTATAAAGAGGAAATAAAAGTTCATTAATTTCAAATACATGTGTATGAGCGTTTAAATGCATTTTTAGAGTAAATTACCCGAAGACGACAGCAGCAAGGAGTAAAGGGGCTGGTGGTGGAAACAACAAGGGAAGAGAGCAGTGGCCATTTTGGATGAACAAAATTTAATGTTTCCAGGTTAGCATGCCTGTACAGTGACGGGGCGATCGTTAACGGCCCGTTAATGATCGCCCCACACACAACAATAGATATAAATGTACTCTTAAATGAATCCCACAAGGATTGGAACAATCATCCCCCAGCATTCCCACTGATTCCCACTGATCAGTTACTAGCCATCCCCTTTAAAATCCTTCTGACCTTAACATTTCCTCTTTGTCTCAGCTTCACGTTCAACATGGCATCGACAGTCAACAAGTGTCTATTTGTGGTCATCGGCATCGTGGTCATTCTCCTACCCTTCATTCATGGTCAAGTGGATGCTGACCATGCTCACGGTGAGGAACTAAGCAAACAATTTTGGCTTAATTCACCATATACATTGCAGCTGAAGATAATGGGATTTTGTGTGGTTGACTCTCAAATGCGAGTAAGAGTAACTTCCAGCAGATTACAACTGAACGTGTTGTGTTGTACCGGAAGAGCGCTCAAGATTCACCCACTTTCAAAAAAGCATTACCAATTCGATTTCGCATCCCAGTCCATCCAGACAGTATTCCCTAATATCTAATAATTAGGATGAAGAATAAGAATGTTTTCAAAATTTATAACAAATTGCAATGAACGAGGATGATGACATGGCAGCCTCACCATGAGAATGCATTAGTCGGGGCTCAAGGAAGCAGAACAAAAGAAGAAGGCGTGCATAGATTATACACGGTCGAACTTGCAAGCTAGCCGTATTGTAATGGAATTACACTGCTACATTTCGGAAATGTGTGAGGCTCCTATGTCATCATCATTGTTCAGTGTAATTTGTTTTCAAAGTATTGTTTCTCTGCTCAAAGACCACGATAAATTCCCTAAATATGGTGCTGTCGATTTATGTAGTACATGATGTGATATCATGAAACTCGTCTGGAATGCCCCTTTTACCTATGTCACGTGATATCGTAAGCTGATAGATACAGCTACTTTTTAACTCGCCCTGATTCGAAATGCAGAGATTTTGTGTACCGCACTACAGTGCCCTAAAAAGGCACCCATCAAAAATGACAAACTAAAGAAAAAAAAACACCCGGAAAATATCCTAAACCTGAATAATGATTAAACAGGGCAAAACATAATGCTTGAATGACAAATGCCAGTTTCCCCTGGCTCTTAAAACTTTGATCATCATAGGTATACTTATCCAGGGAGGTGAACGAGATTAGACAATAAGCAATAACCTCAAGAGAACGTGAATCAGATCGAAGAATTCGTAAGTGCTTCTATATCATTTGTCAAGAGTGATCTCGAAAGGTACATCATTCTCAAGAAGAGTTACTTGAGGATGATGATATTGTAAAATTCAAAAATGATTTGAGATTCTAGGGAAAACAGAGGTAATAGCTTAGATGCTAAAACATATATTTATAAGTATTTATGAGGTATTCATAAATGATTGTACTTCTTATGATCACATGACATATCAATAAAAACATCGAACATCTGCAAACTTGGTGTAATTTATACATGAATGTGTTTTGGAATACTTTAGGTGACTGTTCATCCTCTCTTGGTAGCCCGGATAATCCTGCCTTCTCTTGTCAACATATTCTGAATGTCGGCTATAAACCGAGTGGATATTACTTCATAACTGCTGCTGGAGTCTACACCAAGGTTAGAACAAAGCAGGACAACTGCACCCATCCTCAAACCCTTTCATGCACTTCGCTCCTCGTGATTTACTCTTAAAGGGGATTATTCTTTTCTTAATATATTGGTTGAACACATAGCATGGCCGGCGCCACATTTTCAAAAGTGTGTGTGTGTGTGTGTTTGTGGGGGGGGGGGGGCACTTCAGACTTCTGGTGCCACTTCCGGGTTTCATCAGCTAACAAGCAAAAAAAAAAAAAAAAAGGGGGGGGGGGGGGTCTTCAGCGCAAAAACAAAAGGCCTTACCGCGCTCACATTTCAAGGTTTCTATCTATACTTTTTTTGTGCCACTTATGCACTTCTGGGGTTAAAAACAGAAGTGTGTGTGTGTGGGGGGGGGGGGGGGGAAGGGGGCAAAGTGGTGACACCTTTTGTATTCCTTTGTATGGTGCAAAAAAAAAAGAGTGGGGGCCACCCCCCCCCCTCCCCCGTTCCGCCTGCCCTAAATAGGCCTATTCGTGACGTTTGAGGAAAATCAAACAATCCGTTTCACCAAGTAGAATCAGTCAATAATAATCAATCAACAAATAAATCGAACGACCAATCAATCAATCAACACTTAAGAAATCTCACAGTTTCGTTAAATCTATGTGCCGTCATTGCTGGATAACAAGACTAATGATTCTTTCAACTTTCAACTTTCAACTTTATTTTTTCATTTCCATTAAGTAAACAGGACAAATTATACAGAATGCATAAACAAAACAAATTTGTAGTAATTTCAAAAAACGTACATTAACAAAATACACGTGATGATGAGTAACAACATAATTGCATTTATAAGGTATATACATGATATGCATATTACACGGATGGGAATGGAAATGGAGGGTCCCACTAAAAAGCCAAGCTTGTACGATATGGGACCCTCAGAAATACATAAAAAACGAATAATAACTTCATGAAACTACAAACAAATATATGAAACAAAGTCAAAGAAACCAATGTCAACTGACAAGGAATGATATAACAGGAAAGAACGAAAACAGAAAAAAGAAAAAAGGGAAACAAGAAAAAGAAAATGAAACTGCAACACACGCCATCGTGGACACAAGCAAACTGAATTGCAGGATGTAGGAGTAATAAGACGCACCCTTGAATGATATTGGGAATATAGGAATTGGGTACATATACCAGAAAAAAAAAATACAAAAGAGCGGACATATTAAAAGGAAGAATAGACACAATGATACCTTGTTCAATAACTGTAACATTTGAGGAGAACTTATGTTCGACAGATTATTTTACTCTTTAGAAAATAGTTGATATGTAATGATTAATGCATAATAATAAAATGAAAACTTAATTGAGTTAATGAAACAAACCTAATCCGGTAGTATGTTATAAGATTTCAATAAAAATAATTTAAATTTATTCTTGAAAGAATTCAAAGTTCTTGCTGTTACAATATCATTAGGAAGTGAGCTCCAATACTTTGGCCCATCGTAAATAAAGGTGTTCTGAGCCAGCAGAGTTCTGAAAAAGGGCAAATGAAACTCATTCGAACGCCTTGTTGGGTAATTATGAACGGACTGATTTCTTGGAAACATTTTTGTATCATAATTAAACATAAATTGTCCTAGATTATACAAATACAAATCCTTAATTTTCAATATTTTGTTTTCAAAAATTAACAGGTCAGTATGAGACAGAAATGCAGTATGACATATGATACGGAGTGACTTCTTTTTGTAAAAAAATAATTTATCTAAGAATGTTTTATATGTATTTCCCCACGCAAGAATACCGTAATTTAAATATGGCAATATGAGAGATGAATATAATGTAATCAGGGACGACAAAGGAAGACAAAAATTTAATCTTGTTAATTATACCAATATTTCGTGAAATAGTTATACACATACTATCAATATGGAATTTCCATAAAAGCTTGTTATCAACTGTCATTCCCAGAAATTAATATGGGAAACATTTTCCAGTGGAGTCCCATCAAAAACAATGTCAACAGGTAGTGTCTCTATAGAGTTGCTAAAAAGCATATATTTTATTTTTTGAAAATTAAGAGATGATTTATTTGCCTTTATCCATTGGGCGACATTTTCTAAGTCAGAATTTATTGTATTTACAAGAGTAAGAGGATTATTGTGCGAAAAAAAAAAGTAAATTTGAGTCATACGCAAAGAGAATAAAGAAAAGAACATCTGATGACCTACAAAAATCATTTATATAAACGAGAAACAAAAGCGGACCTAATAAACTTCCCTGTGGGACCCCACATTTGATATTTAACATTTGTGAATTACCACCGATCAAAGAAACATATTGGTTCCTGTTCATGAGGTAGCTCCTGAACTACTCCAAGGCCTTCCCACGCACTCCGTAATGCTGTAATTTATTAAGTAAAATATCATGATTAATGGTGTCGAAGGCCTTGGAGAAGTCCAGGAACACACCTATTAGATGTGAAGATCTGTCAATAGCATGTGCCACTTTTTCAACAAAACTTAATAACGCATGTGTAGTGCTGTATTTTTCTCTAAATCCGAACTGAGAATTTGAAAGTATATTATTGATTTTTTTTTTTAAAGGACAAGTTCACCTTCATAAACATAAGGATTGAGAGAATGTAGCAATATTAGTAGAACACATCATTGAAAGTTTGAGGAAAATCAGACAATCCGTTCAAAAGTTATGAATTTTTGAAGTTTTTGTGCAGTACCCGCTGGATGAGAAGACTACTGCAGTGTATGAATAACTTAGATGTCACATGCGTACAACAATATAAGGAAAATATAAAGAGAATTTCACAAAATTCCATCTTTTGAAAAAAAGTACACATTCCCCTGACTCGTTACCGATAAATGTTATGGGTAATATTATTCCCCCTGCCTTTAGAAAGAGGCAAGTCAATTGCTCTTTTATTATGCGAAAAAAAGTGTAAATATGCTGAATTTTCTTTTATATTTTCTTTATACTGTTGTACGCATATGACTCACAAGCTGTAGTAGTCTCCTCATCCAGCGGTTCCAACACAAACATTTTAAAAATTCATAACTTTTGCATCGATTGTCCAATTTTCCTCAAACTTTCACTGATGTGTTCTACTAATATTGTTGCATTTTCTCAATCCTTATGTTTATGAAGGTGAACTTGTCCTTTAAGTAATAGTTTTTTATAAACAATTTTTCAAGAATTTTGGACAATGTACATAACAAAGAAATCGGACGGTAATTATTGACATCTAATTTGTCGCCTTTTTCAAACAAGGGGATGACTTTTGCTATTTTCATAGTTTCGAGGACAGTGCCATTAGAAAGAGTGAGCTAAAGGATCCGCAATTGAAGATATTACCCCCTTCAAAAGAAAATTACTGATGTCATCGTGTCCAGCACTTTTTTTAGAATCTCCTGCTGATATGTTGGACTAAGGAACATTGAACTAAAATTTGGTGGACCTAAAAATTCAGAAAAATGTTTCGTTGAAGGATTAATATTGCTTGCAAGATTTTCCTCGATTGAAGAAAAATAATTATTCAAAATGTTGGTAATATTGCATTTGTCATTTGATATATTCATTGCTTGCTTTAAAACTGTCCATGTGTTTTGCATATCGTGCCTATAAAAGTGTACCTGTGTGGTACAATATTTTTTTTTTCTATACGTATAATTTTCTTCAACGTATTTTTATAGCTAGTATATTTAAGTTTTGATTGCTCAGTAGGTTTCATTTTGAATTTATGATATAAATTATTCTTTCTGTTTATTGAACGCAAGAGTGATTTAGAGATCCATGGGAGCCTGAGTACTTTTTTATGATCGGATGGTTTTTGTCTACGTTTTGGAATATGGATATCCAAGAGTCGGAGAAAAATCTGCATAAAGTATTCAAAAGACAAATTAACATAATTTGTATCAAAGATGCAAGACCAGTCTGTCATGTCTAAACTAGCACCTAGACTGGCTATATTTTCATTTGTGATTCTTCGTCTAAATAAACAACCATATTATTTATCAATAGTAGGACCCTATCATTTAAAGAGAAACTAGTAGAGATGGGGAAATGGTCTATAATATCTGAAAGTAGTACACGTGTATAAGGGAATCGGGAGGAGGAAGAATATTACAAAAAATATTATCAATAAGGGAGGCGGATTTATTAACTATTCGTGTGGGCTTAGATATCAAAGGCAAAAAAGAAGCAGATAAAAATATTTCCAGAAAATCTTGTGACATATTATTTTGTTTTAATAAATCTATATTGAAATCTCCCATTATGAAACATTTTCGTGAACATGAAACATTTTTTTTTTTGTGATTCCAGATGTTCTTCACAATAAATACATCAGTTGACAAACACCATGCCAAACGTTAGTAATCTCGACACAAACCACTGTGAAAATTCCATTGACGCTGTGTGCAAATGAAATCCCGATGGTAATGAAAGGCTTGTAAACAGATGATAATACCAAATGCATTATTGACAGGTGTACTGTGAAATGGACCTAAATGGAGGGGGCTGGGTTCGTTACGGTAAGTCCGGCATGGGAAGTGTCTGGCACTACGTCGACGAGAACGAGGCAGAGGTCGACTTGGAGATCATCCCTCCGTCCAGCATCAAACAAATGATTGAGTTGAAATTCACCGAGTTCTTCGTGCAGACCGACGTCGTCTTCCAGATGGTTGGGGACGACAGCGTGAATCCATCGAGTTTGACAACGCGGACGATACCGTGGTTGGAAGAAAGGAAGGTGTACATCGACGGATACGCCAATGACCACACCCGGCTGCAGTTCCAGTCTAACAGCGGTAACAAGATTATTTCATACCCAGTAAAACTGATATTAGTATAACTATAAATGTCGCTACGGCGACTGGTGTATGCCTCCGCCATAATGCATGGTTCTCCTAATAGGTCTATAGTACAATGTCTTGACAATGTGTGATGACAGTTTCACACAATTGGTAAAATATTAAAATGGCAGGTTTGCCACAACTGTGCTGAATGTTCGCTTTCCCAGAACTAGGTTCAATTGGATGAATGACTAAAACGTCAGAGTGCAGGTATTTGGGGGAACTGATGATTTTCACTTGGCTTTTGACCCTTTTATATGTTTATGCATTGAGTAATTTTCAAGGTATTGAGAAAAAGTATAATTTCAGTATCAAATGGTAAAATAGTATTATCTAAACCTGGCCTTTGACCTTTGACCCCACAGTTCCAAAGAGAATCGCTGTTAGGTAGAACATGCATAAATATGTAAGTTTCATGATAATACCTTGAGTTACTTTTGAGATATGGAGGAAGAAGTGCAATTTAGCACTTTCACTTGACCTTTGACCTTTTGACCTTTGACCTTTTGGCAAGAAACTTCCCACAGAATATATATTGGGTTATACATGCATACATCAAGTTAAAAAAAATCCTTCAGGCATTGCATAAATATAAGGAAAGTAGTGATATTTTGAGGAGTTGACCTTGACCTTTGACCCCTGACCTTTGACCCATGACCCCCAACTTCCCTGGATAATCACTGCCTATTGGTACATGCATATATACTAAGTTCCATGAAGATACCTTGAACCATTTGCGAGATATGGAGAAAAACATGAAATTTCAAACTCTTTTCACAAAATGATCTGTGACCTTTGACCCCGTGACCCTAAAATCCAAACAAAGTATTAGGATATACCCTCATACCAAGTTTGATGCAAAACCACCTCACAGTTCTTGAGATATCGACAAAAACAAAACGGGACGGACGTACGGACGGACGGACGGACGACCCGAAAACATAATGCCTCCCGCCACTTCGTTGGCGGAGGCATAATTATTCATTACTCGAATCTTTAAGTTTCACCATTTTACCTTACATTTGGAACTACTCTTCAAATTTCATTGAATTTTTAATTTCCTGTGCGGATATTGTCCTACGTAATGACGTCCGGTATACAGGTACAAACATTATATTTCATGATTTAAACAAAAATACAATGAAGGTATAGACTACCAACAAAGCACTGTCTTTACGTAAGCAAGAAGGTGGCCAGTGTTACTATCTGTGTTGTAATCATACATCTTCCTACATGCCTCCCTATCATATTTCGCTATTTGCATTCTTTGTTCATCACAGTCGAGATCATGACATGTATCCCTGGAGGTTCTAGCAAGTGCGGACAAGGTGGGACGCCCTCAGCCAACGGAGAGTCTAAACCTTTCTTCTTTGAGTCTGTCTACTTCGGTCCGCGGGCAGCAGGCGCAGAACTGAGCTCTAATCTTGCTGGTCAGTGGCAACGAAACAGATACTCCTGGAACGGGACCTTCTATTTCGTGTATGCCAGAAATTAGAAGCACTACGCATAGCGATAAATTTGAATCATGAATAATAGGAACTCCCTTGTTTGATACGATAACATGGGCATTAGGGTTATCCCACTTAAATTTATCCTAAAAAGTTATACCACGGGGTGAGGGGATTAGGCCTTTTAAATGAACCAACAATGTAATCACTGAAGAAGAAATCAGAGCAATTTCAGTTTTCCAAGTGAACTGTAAAAAAAAGCTACGGATTCTTTTCACCACAATTCACAGAGCGCAGATCTTTGGCGTCATTTTGAGGCCCTGTAGGCTAGCACACGTTGCCATTTCTTGAGAAGGGCGGGGGTAGGGGGCGCTCTCCCTAGAACACGGTTGTTGAGAGAAACCCGTACAATTCGATACAGGATGAACGTAAACCATTATTCTATATAACAAGAAAAGGGCCAAAGCAACCAGAAGATTAAATGAACGAATCTAAAGGGATGGACACATTGATTCGCAATTATGGCTATATTTTGTTTTAGCGTATCTTACCGGCAATGAAACAAGCCGACAATTTTTATTTCCATTTTATTCAATACCATTTCATCCAAGTGTATGATCGAAATAGGAAGTACGTTTGATTTTGCTTGAACAGGGCTAAGTGCATGAATCGAATATCATACAGTCTGACCAGTTACCAGCTGAAGCGTAAAAAGCAAAAATTTCCACGCTGTAAATCAATAAGATACTAATCTGGTTATCATGCAGGTTCCCGTCTGTCTTTTTGTCTGTCTGTCTGTGTGTCTCTCACTATATATATATATATATATATATATATATATATATATATATAACATGTATTGTATATTGTTGTTGTTATTTTAAAGATCGAGAGAAGAGATAGAGAGAGAGAGAAATGGGGCCCTATACAAATAATTCGCCCCAGACAGCACTTATAATATAAAACAAACATTATAGATCTTAAAGAGATATAAACAAGAATATTAAATGCATATCAAGTCTCCTTGAGGGAGCTCATATCGTCTCCACGAGGGAGCTCATATTGTCTCCACAAAGGAGCTCATATTGTCTCCACAAAGGAGCTCATAAAGTCTCCACGAGGGAGCTCATATTGTCTCCATAAAGGAGCTCATTACGTCTCCACGAGGGAGCTCATATGATATTGATGAATACCTCATATTCTTCAGACAAACTCAAATAACTACACAATACACGCGCGCGTGTACCGCACACTAACTCATCCACGTGCACACACTCAACGCCATACACACACCTCCAACCACGCACAGACACACCCATATCATGGTTCAACCCAAAATAATGTGCAGTATTTAAATAGAGCACACACACAATGATATGTTTTTTACAAAATATAGATAAAATTACTATAACTGTATCATTGTTTCGAAAGAAAGAAGAAGAAAAAAAAATATATATACAGTGTTTATATCAAGGAGCTCTAAGGCGTTGATACAGAAAAATATTTGCATATACAGAAAAATATTGGTTTTCCCGGCCAATTTCGCACTTTTGTCAGTCCAATTCCTAATTGCTGCATTCAATTTAGCGAAATTTAGCGTAGATGACATGTTCGGTAGTTCAATTTCATGATCTCTTCATTCAAATTCATTTTGGAGCATTCAAATTACCTTTAGCCTCATTCTAATTAACACTTTTTCAATTGAAATTCGTAAAACAAGCACCATTTCGTTATTCGTTCATTCAATTTAGAATGATATAGTCACGTGATTACGGATTTGCCGCACTCGTTCATTCAAATTCATTTTTGGGCATCCAATTTAACATCTTTTGCAGTCAATTTAGCACACATGTTAATGCTTGGTTCTTTCTTCTTCTTCTTTTTTGTTAACATAGTTATTGTTTTGCAAGCGTCAGTACATTTCATATTTTCGAACTCATATAGAGATTTTGGCAACAGTTTTTTTTCTTCAATGTGCTTAGTGATTCTTCCAGTCCGAAGATATAGTGCATCATGTGGCCACAACTTATCTGGCTGTTGAGTGCTTTATTCCGAGTGTGTCGGCCAGTTCTAGAAAGTCAAGGTTATGATCATCAAATGTTGCTATTTATAATTCTTATTCTGTCTTCTTGAGAAATACGTCTGTATCTAACTTGTGCTGTCATGACTGTAAGAAGATGAAGTTAATCTGTAGTATTGGTACATGTAGGCCTAAAATAACATGTATGAAAGAAAAGGGGCGTTACAGAACAACAAACTCGAGTTATCCATATATGGTAAAAATATGATACTTTTACTGCTTAACAGTGCGTGGATGAAACAAAAAGTCACATAGAAATACGCGTTTAAATGTTATCACCTTTTCAAGAAAGAAATAACATGACGTTAATTTGAATGAACATGTTAGGAATTTGACTGCCCATACGCGAAATTGAATGACTGAAATACCCCTTTCGGCCACTGTTGGCGAATTTGAATGACTGAAGACCACGTGCCAAATTGAATGCTCGTTTTACGAATTCGAAAGGCACATGTGCAAAGTTCATTGATCGAAATGCTAAATTGAACGACCAACTTGCAATTTCGAATGACAGAATGTGCAGTGACGAGGATTTTCGCTAAATTGAATGAACTTTTTATCAAATGGACTGACAAAAGTGCGAAATTGGCCGGGAAAACCTATATTTGCAGTGTTTATATCAAGGAGCTCTAAGGCGTTGATACAGAAAAATATTTGCAGCAAACAACGGAGAAATATGATACAGATATAATCCTGGAATCAAAGACGTATGAGTATACCTGCGGGCTTCAAGCCCCCCCCCCCAAATAAAAAAGTACAATTTAGTGCCAGAAGGTGGGAGTCATAATAATCTTCAAAATAAATTCAAAC
The DNA here is from genome assembly GCF_040938485.1 of Diadema antillarum. Lineage (NCBI taxonomy): Eukaryota > Metazoa > Echinodermata > Echinoidea > Diadematoida > Diadematidae > Diadema > Diadema antillarum. The sequence continues at coordinate 1,090,790 of NW_027271446.1, forward strand.
CACAGATTTAAAGTATTAATTAGGTGCAGGCGACTCGTACGAAAGGGGATTAACAAACATTTTAAGTTGTTCTCACCACAAAAATGATGAAAGGTGTATCATTTATAAAATTACACTATAAGTATATGAACGAAAAGATCCCCTGTTCTTGCTAGGGAAACGCACGCAAGGAACGTAAGACAATATACATGTATATATTTTATATAATAGAGACCCATTGAGGGAGATGCCGGGATCTGCAGCAGCGAGTGACTCCCCAAACCCGCTTGCTGCAGATTCCGGCACCTATGGGCGAGGTGGACGGATGGAGGCCTCGATGTGACGGCTGACCAAGGTCGGCTTGTTGTCGGAGGGGACCGGAGAGCGATGTCCGCTGCGAATGTCGTGAAGGTCTATTACGCTGAGGATAGGAGAGATTGAAAGTCCTTCCCTTGTGTACTGGGAAGGGGAAAACGAGACCAAATAAAACATAAGTGAGATTTATAACAATCAAGCATGAAAAAAAAACCCAAACAAACAAACGCAAAAACCCACATATCATTGATAAGCAGATACATGCCAACATGACGCAACTATTTATGAAGATGTATGATACATGTACATACATCTTCAAATGCATTCCAAAGCAACGTGGGAGACATTATTAATAAACAAGTAATTGATAATAACAATAATGCATAATAACATATAATACGACGACTCACAAAATATCTTGAAATCTACGTTTGCAAAATGATAAAGTACATGTACATTCTGCAAGACTTTGCAAAGTCCATGCTACAGCAAAGTTATGCAATCTTAAATACTGTGATATTTGTTGGTTTCCTTGACATAGGCAATAACTGCGTCCAGAGCTTTGTAATTTGCGAGTAAATCAGAGATGTTTAGTGATTGCTTATGGATAGCACGCATGAGATTTGTATGTTGATTTGTGTGTTGTTTGCAGTGTAATAGATAATGTTCCACGGTTTCCAGTGCATTGCATATTGAGCAAAGACCAGTGGGATGCTTACGGATAATATGATAAAAAGTTGCTAATCTGGCTCTGCCCATGCGGAGTCGGTGAGTTATTATTTCATCACGTCTATTCAGACTTTCAAAGGTGAAGGTGTTTGAGGCACAGGGTTGGATGTTGAAAAGATGGCGTCCTTTCTTGGACGAGCGCCATAACGCGTTCCAAGCGTCAAGACACCTACACCGTATGTTTAATTACATGTCGTATATCATCAACACTTAGAGGAACACTGATTGTAATGTTCTTACGTAAACTTTGTTTGGCAAGATAATCGGCTTTTTCGTTGCCCGCTAGACCACAGTGAGCTGGTACCCATGCTAAAGTGATGTCAAACTCGCCCATTCATTACAAGATTTGAGCATTTAAGAAGGACTTCATTGGGAAGGTCAAGGATATTTGAGGTGTGGTTATTCAAAAGTGTCAAGGCACTGAGGGAATCTGAGAAAATAACAGCTCTGAGAGGGGGAGAGGATTCCAGCCATGATAGGGCAAGAAGAATTGCTACCAGTTCTGTACGGCAAATTGAGATGGGTGAGACCCTTTCACTTATTTCATGACGATAGTGAGGTACGTAAATTCCAATGCCAGAACAGTTAGTGGAAGGATCATGGGAACCGTCAGTGTAAATAATTGTCAGGTGGTTTGAATATGTGGTCTTTATGGTTTGAAGAGCAGTTTGATGTTGCGCTGAAGGGAGGGCGGTCTTGGGACATGAGCTGTGAAGAGAGAAGTCAATATTGGGATGTTCAATGGACCAAGGGGGACTGGGATAAACATGCATTGGTTACAGCTTTAGGAAAGTGTCCGTAAGCAGCTTGACTCGGAGAGGGAAAGGAAGTTTGTTTTGTGGCCATTTATTCGAAGAGTATTGCCAGCAGCTGACAATGGCTTTTCGGACGGGGTGAAGTGGGGACAGTGTGTATATGTAGGCGCAGTAATTGAAGGCGGCCCTTTCACGGCGTATATGGAGTGGTGGTTCGTTACATTCTACTTGAAGTGCATGCAGGGCAGTGGATGGTAGCGCGCCAGTGCATATTCGAAGGGCATGGCCCTGTACTGTACACGTATCTAGTTTGCTTGAAAGGAGCGGGGATAAAGAACCTTAGATTTCACAGGCGTAGTCGAGATGAGGGCGGACTAGAGACCGGTAGAGTAAGAGAAGGATTTGTGTATCGGCGCCCCAGTTTGAACCGGTTAGCGAACGGAGGAGGTTTAACCGTTTGTTGCATTTCATTAAGATGTCTTGAACATGAGGGGACCATGACAAGGAGTAATCAAGGGTAACCCCTAGGTATTTATGAGAAGGGACGACTTCAAGCGGAGCGTTCTGGAGACGAATGCAGAAACCTGTGGGAGAAACTGGGCGAGAGTGAAATATAACCACCTTAGACTTATTAGTAGACAGAGAGAGTCCATACTGTGTCATCCAATCAGAGATGCTATTCACATCGGACTGGAGTTTTGTATTGATGTGACGAAGACTGGTAGAAGAATACCATAAAGCGATGTCGTCAGCATACATAGACACGTTTGATGCACAATAATGTATAATTTCATCAATAAACAAATTGAATAACAGAGGACTAATGACGCTACCTTGCGGGAGGCCAGCTTGGCATGTACGAATGTCTGAAAGTGTGGAGTTTATTTGCACCTGAAAAGTTCGTGAGTCCAGAAAACTTTGTACCCAGCTTAGAAATCGGCCTCGAAGTCCCACTGAGTAAAGTCTGGAAAGCAGTGCCTGATGATTAATAGAGTCGAAGGCTTGACAAATGTCAAGAAAGATGGCAACCGTATACCCTTTACTGAATAGGGATTTCCTTACATCGGATTCTAAGCACAGGAGATTATTGAGAATTCTACGATGTCGGAGGAAAGCAGACTGATGGGAAGAAATTCAATCATATTTATCAATAATATACGAGAGTCTATATACGGACAATCATACGTTCCATGAGTTTACATACAATAGGTGTGAGAGAAATTGGGCGGTAGGAGCTGATGGAGTGTTTGTCCTTGCCAGGCTTTCTGGGCTTGATAATGGAGTGTTTCCATTGGGGCGGGATCACAGACGTTTCCCAACTCATGTTAATAATCTCTAACAGAGAGCAAAACATATTGTCATTTAAATGGCCTAACAACTGTTTGTTGATTCCATCGCCCCCAGGGGCTGAGTTCTTGGAAGTTTTGATCGCCATTTCGAGCTCTTTGGGAGTGAAAGGAGCGTTGAGAGGAGAATCATTGTCATGTATATAGGATGGGGGTTGGGAAGTAGGGAGAGGGAGAGTGGGAGTTAAAGAAGGCTTTTGAGAGAAAGCAACTGCCATAGCATTGGCGATACAGTGGGCGTCATGAGTATAAGTATTGTTTATAAGTATGGGTGGGAAGGTACTCCTGGTGTTATTGTTAGACAATAGTTTTACTTTGCACCATACATCTGAGAGTGGGGAAAAACGGTTCAAAGAGTTGCAAAAAGTAGTGAAATGAGAACGTTTGGCTGATATAATGGTGCGCCTGGCTGCAGCATTGAATTGTAGATAAGTGATTAAGTCATCGTAAAGATATGACTTTAATATCAAGCTTGCGTTTGGCACGATGACGGTCGCGGACAGCTCTCGAACAGGCCGCCGACCACCAGGGAAGAGGTGGGCGACAGGTCGGGGTCTGGAGGGGAATAGAAGCATTAGCAGCTTGGGTAATACATTGTAGAAAAAGATCATACAAATCGTAAATATTTACTGGACGGAAGCTGTGTGAATGATGTAACAATTCTAGTTCACGCTGAAATAATTCCCAATTGGCTCTTCGAAAAGCCCAACGGGGCGGAAGATTGCCATGATTTTGAGAGGAAGCGCTAGGTATGGAAAGTCGCTTTAATGGCAAAGTAAAATTAACACTGCAATATATAAGGTAATGATCACTCCCGAGGGAAAACGGGGATACCGACCAGTTACAGTGGGGGGCTAATGACGGAGGAACAAGAGTGAGGAACAAGAGTGAGGTCAATTGATGTGGAAGATCCTCTAGCAATGTCAAAGCGTGTTGCTGAGGAATCGTTAAGTATAACAATATCGTGATCATTGCAAAATTCAAATATGACTTTTCCGTTGAGGTCCAAAGTGGTTCCTCCCCATGCAGGATGGTGGGCGTTAAAATCTCCTCCAATGACATAGTATGGCAGGCAGTCGACTGTAAGTGAAAGTAAATCTTGTGTGGACAATCTTTTTATGGGATTGTAAAAATTTGTCACAGTGACAGAAACATTTCTATACAGAATATTGACTTTTAAGCCCTCTAGGTGAGGGAAATAATGAACATTGCTGAAATTTACGTCTTGATGAATAAAAATTGCACAGCCACCTCCACGTGATGTGACGCGATTGCGCCACAGAGCAGTATACTTAGGAATGGAGAAATTTGTGTCATCGTGACACTAGGTCTCTTGCACGAGGATAACATGTGGGGGAGAAGGGGAAGAGTAGATGTGTTGAGTCAGCTCCGCGCCATTAGAGGGGAGCCCTCTGGCGTTCCACTGCCAAATAATGAGGTTCAGATCTATTATTGGTTCTGGTGTAGGAGTTCAAATATCTTTTCCTGGGAAACGACCACATCGAAGCAAGTGTTTGCAGATTGAACAACTAACATGATTCTCTTGTGGTCAGAATCAGCCGCATGAAGATTGTTGATATAACTGTGCTCACAAAGGAGACTAGTTTTTCTACTAGGAGAATGGATGTTGTAGGAGGGATTTGCCGTTTGTTAGTTTGAGTGGAGGCCGTATTTGTATCTGTGGGGACTGGGAGGCTTCTGTGAACCTGGGCCCTATCAGTAGCCTGTTGGGGTTGAGTAAATGCATGGGTCACATTCACAGTGGTAGGATGGGAGCGAGAAGTAGTGATGGAGGAGGTGGTAGGGTTGGACTTGGATTTATGAATGGGAGCAGGTATGGTGGATTGAGGAGGAGAATCGGGCACATGAGGACCTGGGAGATGTTGCGGGTCAGATTGATCTGGGTTAGAATTCATAGCCTGGGTGTTGGATTGGGTAACCTGTAGTTTTTTGGCAGCTTCAGCGTAGGAAACATGATTCAAAGTGGAGTAATTTTGCACTTTACGTGCAAGTTTGAACTTTGGGCAACCTGCATATGCCGCGCTATGGGGGCCCCCGCATCGCAGACATTTTGGATTGGATATTGTATATAAACATGTTGAGATTTCACGAATTGCCTCCACGACGGAGTGAAGAAAGAAACTGGTAATGCATTTTGGCCAATAAAGAATGAGTTTATTCGACTCGAATTTTCGGTGTCCCACGCCTTCTTCAGGCAGTCAGGAGTCTTAACAAGACTAAATGAGATTGTCAAGACTCCTGAAGAAGGCGTGGGACGCCGAAAATTCGAGTCGAATAAACTCATTCCTTATTGGCCAAAAATACATTACCTTGTTTCTTCATAATACATACAGGGTGACCCAAAAAGAACGAAACACCTAAGATCTTACATTTCACCAATATTGTTGCAAATATGTCATTATTTTGCATACTATTGGAAAGGCCATCCTTTTTCCAATAGAATAACACCAAGATCTTTAATTGTGGTTAATGCGTTATGATTTTATAGGACCAATTTTGTCAACCCTTGCAATTTTCAAAATGTGATCATTTTGCACTCTCAGATATACCGAAACCAGCGAAAATTCGGCTTGCCATAGAACAAGTATCGTTCACAATCATGCAATGTGTGGAATGTGGGGCGGACGGTGTGATTGTCTTTGTCCGTTATGATTGTGAATGAGACGACCTGTTGGGCCCATTGAGATGCTAAATTTAGCTAGAAAATAGCGAGGTTTTTTTCAAAGGCATGATTGGCAGTGACGTGAGTTCATGAGTGGTTTAGGAATTAAGCCCGTACTTTTCGTTAAGTGTATACCCATTGATAAATACAGTGAGAACTGAGAATATTGCTGTGTCGGTATATGATTAAATCAAATGATCTTCATTAGGCCTGTTTTTTGTTGTTGTAGTTTTCAAACATCTGAACATATTATACAGGTCAGACAGCTCAGATTGGGAATTTTAAAAATCGGTCACCCACCTTGTTAAATCGTGTCCTTAAATTTTCTTGCGACTGCTCGGAGACACTGTAATTTCACAATAGACGTCTGAGAGCCTTAGGCAAGCTAGACATCTCTGCAACTAGCAAAATCTACAGTCGCGAAACCGATGAGATACTGAGTACCAGCTAATTCGCAAAACTGTTCACATTTTGAAAAGTGCAAGGGTTGACAAAAATGGTCCTAAAATCAAAATAATGACATTTTTGCAACAATATTGGTGAAATTAAAGATCTTAGGTGTTCCGTTCTTTCAGTGTGCCACCTTTATATATATATATATATATATATATATATATATATATATATATATGTATACACAGGGTGTTCAGTCCCATTCCACTGCAATTCAGAAATTAAAGCAGGGAGGTGGAAAGAGAAGGCACTACACTGTATTTACCATTTGCAGATGAAACAATAACCAGCTTTATGGTTCTTCAAAATAGTTCTAAAATGTGTTGGGATAGAAACAACCAATGTAAAGATGTTAATTAGTAAAATCATTGCTTTGTTAAATATACAGTAGTAAGTATTGTTAGATATGCAAAAAAAGTGAACAACAGTTTCGAAATAAAATTGTTTCTATAGATTAGACCGTCTGCATTAATGGTTTATTGAAAAAAAAATATGGTATCTCCTTACATTTCAGGCTATATTCCGAAATGTTTACATGGGAGGATTTTTTTTTTTTACAACTGACCTACACCCATGCATCAAATGTGATACATAACTCGAACGCATTTTAAATCACTGCTCCCAATGGTAAAAAATATCCCTGCCTCCTTATGGTAAACAGTGGCTCAAGTTAAAGGGATGGTATATGGTATAGTTCCAGAGTTGAGATGGGGCTTCAGGTTTCGATCCATTGTGCGTGTGTGTGTGTGTGTGTGTGTGTATGTGTGTGTGTGATATAATGAAAAAAAAATCTAGTGAATTGCATACTCCTTAACATTTCATACAGTGGTTTCTAAGTATCTTGGAAAAAGTTAAATGTTAAATCCTCATCTCAACCAACACTATTAGCTTTAAAATTTTTTGATACACTATGCACTACAATATTGGCAACAACTTCAGATTTTACCGCTGTTATATTTTGATAAAGCATCATGATTATGCTCAGGATGAAATACACTTTCGTCATATGCGACAAAATATTTAGAAGCTAGCACAGATATTGCTAAATACCCAAGTATTTCTTCAGTAACATAAATTTCGACAGTTCGATGTATATCAACATGATCCTGTCCTTTGCTGATTGGCTGCCCAAATAATGCGTAATATAGCACAAAAATCAACTTCTACACGTGCGTTCTAATGGCCGTTGACATATTTATGTTACTGTACAGATCTGACAGAAGTGGTGGACTCCTAGCAATCCATGAATTTAGTAATGTTGCTAAAACCACTGTATCTTGAATGATATTACTCTCATGGGGTGGTCACATGCCACATATTGTCACCCCAAGCACACGATTGAGATACTGAGAGTTGGGCAAATCGGTGTATCACTATATATTTATAGGACATGCTCACCTTCGTAGACAATGTGTATTGAGTGAATGCAGTAATTAGTAGAACACATCAGTGAGAGCTTGAAGAAAATCGGACAATCCGTCAAAAAGTTATGAATTTCTGAAGTGTCTGCGCAAGACTATACTACAGCTTGTGATGCCACATGTGTAGAACGATATAAAGAAAATACATACAATTCAACATAATACATTATCGAAAAGAGGTCATTAGTGCAATGACAGAAAAGCGCAGCGAGATCGTCCGTACGATAATGGTCATGAATAGGTCATAAACGTCTTGAATGTGAATCATTTAATACGGCAGGAATCAGTCTAATGTATTCATTAGGGTTGTCATCTTTTTGCCCGTGGAAGACACAGTGTATTGCGAGAAGCTTATGCCACCAGAACAATTCAGGACAACCAGAGAAAAAGAAATTGTATCGAGTCCTATATGTATATATATATATATATATATATACATATAATACATATATATATATATACATGTATATATATATATAATACATATATATGTATATATATATACATATATATATGTATATACATATATATATAATACATATATATATATATATATATACACCTGAATTCATTTATTTGCTCTTTTTGATAAATACGATTAAATATTTAATAAATTATTATTATATATATATATATATATACATATAATACATATATATATATACATGTATATATATATATATAATACATATATATGTATATATATATACATATATATATGTATATACATATATATATATATAATACATATATATATATATATATATATACACCTGAATTCATTTATTTGCTCTTTTTGATAAATACGATTAAATATTTAATAAATGATTATTCCGAAGGTTTGTTAACTCGAAAATGAAAGAGGGTGCGTTCTAACGAACCTTTAGAATTACGAAAGAAATTACTTACGGAATTATGACTAATCTTATTTCGCTTTCGGATTGACGAACCTTCGGAATAGCGAACCGTATTTCATTTTTAGAATAAACGAAGTTTATTTCATTTTCGGAATGAAACTTTTAGATTTTATACCCATTCGACTGGATGAGAGAGGCTTTGAAACAAACACTTCATCAACATTGACTGTCTATTCTACGATCTCATTAGCTACTTTATGTCTGTGTGCTTATAATATGTAGACTTGTTATATAAAAATAAGTTTTGCATAAATTAGTTTACTTCAGGCAGCTCATCACCCTGCAGCTCCTTATAACATTCCTTTCACAGTTCAATGTTCTCATTACTTTGCAATAGGGCGATGTTCGTTATGCCGAAGGTTCGTTAGTCCTGAAATAATAAATAGGTGCGTACACAAACAGAAGGAATTAAGAGTGTAATGTATGTGTATCATCTGAGAGGCTTTTTGATCAATATCATTTAAAACTGATACTTCATGATGAGCATAAAAGAATAAGATTGGGGGAAAAGGAAGCACTTTTCAGATTCACCCATACAACGTGTCAGAGCAGGGGCTCTCTGAAGCAATCACGATTTGTGTGTATGTCCGTGTGACCTTGTAGCCAGCATATTTGTGAATAGAGTATTTCTTTTTCCCAGGGTTGTGCATTACAATCATTCTCCACATGCCTGTTACGATTCGTGTCACAGACCAGGTAACCATGACAAAGGTCAATAAATTGACGAGGCAATTATTTTTATGGCAGTATTATAGGGTGATACGATCTCTTGGATCTTATGAACAGGATATCCTGTAGGCTAACATTTTCTTTTTGTATCAGAATGCTAGGATATCATTTGGTTAAGGGCTCTTTTTTTTTTTGCTCATTTTGTTTTAGACGAAGTACAAATAATTATGACATATCCAGGGTATAGGTGGTTGTTGATAGCACTGGTCTTAAAGAGAGGGTGTCACTTTCAGTATACGAGAACGGGCGGATACAGACTTGAATATTTGAGCTATAGGAGAGGAAGCACATTCTGGTTCTGAGCTTCATCCACATGACCGCGCTGTACCAATGACAATGACAATGACAATGACAATGACAATGACAATGACAATGTTTTGTTTTGTTTTTATTTTCCCCGAATATAGAGTATTGGGGAAAATCAAATCATGGTACAGTGTAATATCACGAAAGCGAAGAAAAAATACAATTTACAACGAGACATGAAACTCGTCACTTTAAAGACGAGTTAGGTGATACGCTTGGGGTCATCAGATATCGGTTATCCGTGATCGACAAAGAAAAGAATGCAATATAGCACCTGGAAGTTATAATGAGATACTTAGTTGAACTTTTTGGGCCTACATTATTCAGATCACATTTGTTTTTCTGTCACACAAACTAGGTGGAAATTCTGTGCGTGTGCGACTAAGTTGATTTACGGACTTTTTGAGTACGTACAGTGCATAAACTTAGACCCCGTTAACGGTGCGGGGCTGGGCGGAGCCGCGGCCGCGGCCAACCTCAATTGCGAGGCCGAGCCCCGCAATTTAGTCCGTTTACACTGCCGGACTCGACCGCGCTTTTGATTCAAACTTTTCATTATTTTGTCGTAGTGGCGCTCTACTTGTAAACAAACGCAATTTGGTATTGTCTGGTTTTCAGATCCTTTGCCAACTGAATTCCGTGGCGACGAAGTCGCCGTTCGGGCAAAGGCTTTTGCCGAAGGAGAAAATCCTTTGCAGGACAAAACCACCTTCAACTATACTAGTTTTCGACGTTGCAGTGGTTAATATCCTGAATAGCGAAATAGTACAGTCGAGGGTTTGGAAGCCAGACTAGAATTGGCCGCGCATTTAGCCCAGTTTGCGTTTACACTGAGAAAAAGGCCGGGCGCGACCGCGGCTCGGCCGCGGCCGAGACCACCTCCAGAGCGTGGCCTAATGCGAGGCCAAATTTGGCCCCGCATTTGGCCTTTTGCGCGTTTACACCGAAATGAAGGTGGGCTCGGCGCGGCCGAGCCTCACACTGTAAACGGGGTCCAAGGGATCCTCGGCACGTACAAATAAAACATGACAATTAAGTGTTTATAACCATCCTGGCTTTAACAGTGGCCTTATAAAACATGACCTTTGACCATTATTTACATAACCAATATGACTCCCTCTAATCTTGCTATCATAATGATCAGTTCAGAGAGCTCTTACAGCTATATACAAGCCTGTGAGATTTATCAGCAGTAAAACCAATGAAGCCTCCGATACAAAACAAGGGATACAGAGCAAGTGAGTCTGTTTACATGAGAATGTGATTTATCCTGGACGAAAGTGATACCTCAATTAAAGAGAAAAGGGCAAAAGAAAAACGGGCCAAACGTACGGCTCCAGCGAAAGAGACATCGCCTTTAACCATGTAACTATAGGTCTCCTCCAACTAAGAGTACACTTTGAACGAAAGCTTATACGTGAATGATAATTTATGACGATCTCACGTGATCGACACACATTCAAAGGGGAGAGTTAGAAGTGGAAGGAGTGCTTAATCGTGTCATTAATAATTCCTAATCAATGACACCCCTACTATAGGCATATCATAATTTCTCATCTAAAATCAATGGCCTATAGGACTCATGCACCATTGCTTGTATCTTGCATAAACTTTGTTTTTTAAGCTTTGAGTGAAACGTGTCATAACATAACTCTGTAATTCCATCAGCAGTGATTGACATGATAAAGAAGAGAGACATATCACCGTATTGAACGCTTAGAACCTAAGGGGGGGGGGTATTATAGCATGATACTCGGTTCTTTACTGCTCAGATGCCAACAACACCCATCACCCACGGCCACGCATAGAGAAACAACCATGGCGAAAATAAAACTTTCCTTTCTCATAGGCAGAATGACACAGAACCCCGTCGAACACACTTCACTTTTATTGGCAGGGATGGACATGAAAAAATTCATTACTAATACTAAACAGCGTATGCATTCCATTCATGTGGCGCGAGATACCTCTATAGCAACATAAAGCCTGTCTTCAACTCCGTTGGTCGAACAATGACAACTTGAAATTTCAAAGAGATGAGTGAGACGCTATATTCACCTGGCCTAGAGTTAATTTATTCAGTTCTCATTCCTACTTCAAGTTGGGTTATGTTAGTGTAATCATTCCCATCTGCAGTATAACAAAACCAAAGTGAGGGAAAAGGGGAGAGAAAAACGAGAGGTGGCAGAAGTAAAACTGCATGCACAACTGCAATGAATATCATTGCGTGTGACAAGTGAAGCAAAGGTATTAGTTGTTTAGCAGTGTTTTATGAGCATAAACAGGCAAATAGACAGACAATGTCAAATATAAAAACCATCAATTTAATGTCAGAGAAGATGGTAAACAAGATGCATTGAAACTGTAACTAAATCGCTGCTCTTCGACTCGGTCAAGGAACGTCCAACTTTATATTCAACAAAAAAAAAAGAATGTTAGGGGAAAGAAACAAATTTAGATATAACATTCGTAAATTAAAAACAAGAAAAAGAAAACGTCCACGTCAGGATTTTAAAAAACGCCGCACGCCGCATTATATTCTAGATGGGAATACGGTGTTGATGCAAAGGTCCAATGATTGTCTCATTACTTTAAAAGCAATCTATGGTTCCCTTACCATCACCAGTACCACACCACAATGACGTCTCTAAAATCAATGGTAGCACATTTATCATTGCATCGTGTATTAACTCCCTTTTCCTAAACTACCAGTGGAACGTGTCATATTATAGTGTGTATTTCGATCAGTAGTGATTGACTTTAAAGAAGAAAGATAATGCAAAAAATTGAACGCTTACCACATTGCTTATAGGGCTATTCCAGTTTGGTACTGATCTGTTCTATTCTCCAAGATGCCAGCAACATATATCACCTATGGCTAACTAGTGAAACAGCCATGACGAAAATAAACGACAGAGAACCCCGTCATAATCACTACACTTGGAAAGGTGTTGCCCGAAATTCCTCATTATGAAGCAATATCAAGTCACTTCCTTCCCTGCCTGTCTTTAACTTCGTTATTTGGTCAAACAATAACAACCTGGAATTCCAAAGAGATAAGCGAGACGCCATGCACCTGGACTAGAGTTAATTAATTCAGTTCCCATTCATGTTAGTTATGTAAACGTACACGTTCCTAAATATCCTGCTACAGTATAACAAGAACAAATGAAGAGAAAAGGAAAGAGAAAACGAATGGTGGCAAGCGGGGTACTGTGTCAAGGGGCAATTTACAACATTACGTGTGACAAAATTAATGAAGCAAACCCAACCTCCAAACTCCAATGCAAAACAAGGGAAATAGAGTAGCTGTGTTCATGACATAAGAGTGAAGCTGAACTGCAGAAAAAAAAGAAAAAAAGAAATAAAAGGGAAAAGTCCTGCGGGACTCGATTAACTTCTCTCCTTCCGGTCGGGCATTATAAACACGCAGCGTGCTAAGCGATTCTGCCACACGGAAGATCCGAAGATCTTGTGCGAAACTTAAATCTATCTATGTATGCTATACACAACACAAATTTACATTGATATTCAGTTTTTTGGCTATATACGTCAAGTGACTGATAGCGCTATTCAACTTCCCACGAGTGGCCGCGTGGATTCGATCAATATACAGTTACAAAGATAAATCGGGAATCGTTTCAACCAGATTCCATTCTCATTTTCAGTGATCGACAACGAAAATAATGTTAAGTAGCGACTTGAAGTAATATTGAGAAATATTCGTGAAGTCCAATTCTTTATACAGTCCTACATAATTCAGATGAAATTGTTTCTGTCATGCAACTAATTGAAAATTTCGTGTGGTGTCGGCGTGTTCAAGTAAGTTGATTGGAAAGGATATGTGAATAAACATTTACCAATAGGTCTTTATATTGTAAAAAAAAAAACCAAACATGGCCATGCGGTCTTTTAAGAGTCATCTTCACTTTAACATTTGTAATTTCAAGTCCAAGTTGCCTGTCAAAGCAATGTGGTCTCCAACACAAAACAAAGGGATATTGTGTGTGTCTGTGTGTGTGTGTGTACGTTTACATGAAAACGTGATTTCTACATGGACGAAGGTGAATACTCCATAAAAGAAAAAAAGCAAAAGATATAAGTATTTTGTTTCGTGCTCCTTTGGGGTTCGAACCCGTACGTGTGCAACATCACGTCTCTTGTGACGTCGCCTTTATCCTCTCGGCCATGTACGTCTTGACGAGAAAATTTGAGGAACGTAAGCTTATAATGTGAAAGATGATTCAGGAATCGTTTGGTCCACATTCCATTCTCATTTTCAGTTCTTAGCTGCAAAATTATCAACCTGATGAGGAGATTTGAAAAAATAAAATGCATGATTACTGCAGCTTATTGTCTGAGCTACCACATACTTAAGTTTGAGAGGAAATGGAGCAAAATCAGCTGAAATAAAGGTGCTTAAACGTTGTCAAGTCAATGCATGGTTTAAAAAAAAATCACCTCCCATAGACATAACACGTCAACTTGTCTGATTTTGAGTCTTTACCTTTAATCACAATTTGAAGTATGATGGTAAGTCTTCTCGAACTAAGAGTGTGGAACGGAAGCTTCTACGTGAAAGACGAATCATGACGATCACCCGTGACCGACACATCTTCAAAGGGATCAGTTATTAGAGGTGGAAGCCCTCGTGCCAAGATATTGTCTCAGCAATTCCAAAGCAATGATACCCTTACATTTAGGTATACCATAATTTCCCTCTGAAATCATTGGTATTATTCATGTACAATTGCTTGCCTTGTCTATAAACTTTGCTTTACAAACTTTCGGTGAAAGGTGTCATAACATAATTCTGTAACTCCATTAGCAGTGATTGACTACATAAATAAAGATATATCAAATTGAACGCTTAGCGCGTATAACTAAGGGGGATTTTAGCCTGATGCTGTGCTATTCACTGCTCAGATACCAACAATACTCATCACCTACGGTTACGTATAGAGAAATAGCCATGACGAAAATAAGGTTTTCCTTTTCTTTGGCAGATAGACACACAACCCCTTTGAACACACTATAATTGACAAGGAGGGACATGAAAAGTTCATTACTACTACTAAACAGTGATGCCTTCTACTCATGTGGCACAAGATACCTCTATAGCAACATAAAACCTGTCTACAATTCCGTTATTGGGTCAAACAATAACAACTTGAATTTGAAAGAGACGAGCGAGACGCCATACACCTGGCCTAGAGTTAATTTATTCAGTTGCCATTCCTGCTCCGGTTGTGTTATGTAAATTATTTTCCGACCTGTCTTGTGCAGTGTAACAGGAACAAACGTAGAGAAAAGGAAAGAGAAAACGAAAAGTGGCAAGCGGGGCACTGTATACCAAGGGCAATTTACAACATTACGTATGATAAATGAAGCAAATCCAACCTCCAGCCTCCGACAAAAAAAAGGGGGAACTTGAGTGACTGTGTGTCGTGGGGTAATGACATCGGAATGAAGCTGAACTGCCAAAAGAAAAACAAAGAAAGAGAGAGAAAAAAAATAATAGCGTCCTGCGGGTCTCAAACATCTCGTCCTAAGGTGGTGTGTAATGACCATGCAGCGCGCCAAGTGACTATAAAGCCACACGGCTGTCCCGAAGATTGGATGTGAAATTTATATCTTTATACCATATACAACATGAAAAAGTTCATTACTACCACTAAACAGTGATGCCTTCCACTCATGTGGCACAAGATACCTCTATAGTAACATAAAACCTGTCTACAACTCCGTTATTAGGTCAAACAATAACAATCTGGAATTTCAAAGAGATGAGCGAGACGCCATACACCTGGACTAGAGTTAATCAATTCAGCTCCCATTCCTGCAAGTTATTTAAACGTACATGTTCCTACCTATCCTGCTACAGTATAACAATAACCAATGAAGAGAAAAGGAAAGAGCAAACGAAAGGTGGCAAGCGGGACACTGTAACAAGGGGCAATTTACAACATTAAGTGTGACAAAATTAATGAAGCAAACCCAACCTCCAAACTCCAATGCAAAACAAGGGAAATAGAGTAGCTGTGTTCATGACATAAGAGTGAAGCTGAACTGCAGAAAAAAAAAGAAAAAAAGAAATAAAAGGGAAAAGTCCTGCGGGACTCGATTAACTTCTCTCCTTCCGGTCGGGCATTATAAACACGCAGCGTGCTAAGCGATTCTGCCACACGGAAGATCCGATGATCTTGTGCGAAACTTAAATCTATCTATGTATGCTATACACAACACAAATTTACATTGATATTCAGTTTTTTGGCTATATACGTCAAGTGACTGATAGCGCTACTCAACTTCCCACGAGTGGCCGCGTGGATTCGATCAATATACAGTTACAAAGATAAATCGGGAATCGTTTCAACCAGATTCCATTCTCATTTTCAGTGATCGACAACGAAAATAATGTTAAGTAGCGACTTGAAGTAATATTGAGAAATATTCGTGAAGTCCATTTCTTTATACAGTCCTACATAATTCAGATGAAATTGTTTCTGTCATGCAACTAATTGAAAATTTCGTGTGGTGTCGGCGTGTTCAAGTAAGTTGATTGGAAAGGATATGTGAATGAATATTTACCAATAGGTCTTTATATTGTTAAAAAAAAAATCAAACATGGCCATGCGGTATTTTAAGAGTCATCTTCACTTTAACATTTGTAATTTCAAGTCCAAGTTGCCTGTCAAAGCAATGTGGTCTCCAACACAAAACAAAGGGATATTGTGTGTGTCTGTGTGTGTGTGTGTACGTTTACATGAAAACGTGATTTCTACATGGACGAAGGTGAATACTCCATAAAAGAAAAAAAAGCAAAAGATATAAGTATTTTGTTTCGTGCTCCTTTGGGGTTCGAACCCGTACGTGTGCAACATCACGTCTCTTGTGACGTCGCCTTTATCCTCTCGGCCATGTACGTCTTGACGAGAAAATTTGAGGAACGTAAGCTTATAATGTGAAAGATGATTCAGGAATCGTTTGGTCCACATTCCATTCTCATTTTCAGTTTTTAGCTGCAAAATTATCAACCTGATGAGGAGATTTGAAAAAATAAAATGCATGATTACTGCAGCTTATTGTCTGAGCTACCACATACTTAAGTTTGAGAGGAAATGGAGCAAAATCAGCTAAAATAAAGGTGCTTAAACGTTGTCAAGTCAATGCATGGTTTAAAAAAAAATCACCTCCCATAGACAATATAACACGTCAACTTGTCTGATTTTGAGTCTTTACCTTTAATCACAATTTGAAGTATGATGGTAAGTCTTCTCGAACTAAGAGTGTGGAACGGAAGCTTCTACGTGAAAGACGAATCATGACGATCACCCGTGACCGACACATCTTCAAAGGGATCAGTTATTAGAGGTGGAAGCCCTCGTGCCAAGATATTGTCTCAGCAATTCCAAAGCAATGATACCCTTACATTTAGGTATACCATAATTTCCCTCTGAAATCATTGGTATTATTCATGTACAATTGCTTGCCTTGTCTATAAACTTTGCTTTACAAACTTTCAGTGAAAGGTGTCATAACATAATTCTGTAACTCCATTAGCAGTGATTGACTACATAAATAAAGATATATCAAATTGAACCCTTAGCGCGTATAACTAAGGGGGATTTTAGCCTGATGCTGTGCTATTCACTGCTCAGATACCAACAATACTCATCACCTACGGTTACGTATAGAGAAATAGCCATGACGAAAATAAGGTTTTCCTTTTCTTTGGCAGATAGACACACAACCCCTTTGAACACACTATAATTGACAAGGAGGGACATGAAAAGTTCATTACTACTACTAAACAGTGATGCCTTCTAATCATGTGGCACAAGATACCTCTATAGCAACATAAAACCTGTCTACAATTCCGTTATTGGGTCAAACAATAACAACTTGAATTTGAAAGAGACGAGCGAGACGCCATACACCAGGTCCTGGCCTAGAGTTAATTTATTCAGTTGCCATTCCTGCTCCGGTTGTGTTATGTAAATTATTTTCCGACCTGTCTTGTGCAGTGTAACAGGAACAAACGTAGAGAAAAGGAAAGAGAAAACGAAAGGTGGCAAGCGGGGCACTGTATACCAAGGGCAATTTACAACATTACGTATGATAAATGAAGCAAATCCAACCTCCAGCCTCCGACAAAAAAAAAGGGGGAACTTGAGTGACTGTGTGTCGTGGGGTAATGACATCGGAATGAAGCTGAACTGCCAAAAGAAAAACAAAGAAAGAGAGAGAAAAAAAATAATAGCGTCCTGCGGGTCTCAAACATCTCGTCCTAAGGTGGTGTGTAATGACCATGCAGCGCGCCAAGTGACTATAAAGCCACACGGCTGTCCCGAAGATTGGATGTGAAATTTATATCTTTATACCATATACAACATGAAAAAGTTCATTACTACCACTAAACAGTGATGCCTTCCACTCATGTGGCACAAGATACCTCTATAGTAACATAAAACCTGTCTACAACTCCGTTATTAGGTCAAACAATAACAATCTGGAATTTCAAAGAGATGAGCGAGACGCCATACACCTGGACTAGAGTTAATCAATTCAGCTCCCATTCCTGCAAGTTATTTAAACGTACATGTTCCTACCTATCCTGCTACAGTATAACAATAACCAATGAAGAGAAAAGGAAAGAGCAAACGAAAGGTGGCAAGCGGGACACTGTAACAAGGGGCAATTTACAACATTAAGTGTGACAAAATTAATGAAGCAAACCCAACCTCCAAACTCCAATGCAAAACAAGGGAAATAGAGTAGCTGTGTTCATGACATAAGAGTGAAGCTGAACTGCAGAAAAAAAAGAAAAAAAGAAATAAAAGGGAAAAGTCCTGCGGGACTCGATTAATTTCTCTCCTTCCGGTCGGGCATTATAAACACGCAGCGTGCTAAGCGATTCTGCCACACGGAAGATCCGATGATCTTGTGCGAAACTTAAATCTATCTTTGTATGCTATACACAACACAAATTTACATTGATATTCAGTTTTTTGGCTATATACGTCAAGTGACTGATAGCGCTATTCAACTTCCCACGAGTGGCCGCGTGGATTCGATCAATATACAGTTACAAAGATAAATCGGGAATCGTTTCAACCAGATTCCATTCTCATTTTCAGTGATCGACAACGAAAATAATGTTAAGTAGCGACTTGAAGTAATATTGAGAAATATTCGTGAAGTCCAATTCTTTATACAGTCCTACATAATTCAGATGAAATTGTTTCTGTCATGCAACTAATTGAAAATTTCGTGTGGTGTCGGCGTGTTCAAGTAAGTTGATTGGAAAGGATATGTGAATAAACATTTACCAATAGGTCTTTATATTGTAAAAAAAAAAAATCAAACATGGCCATGCGGTATTTTAAGAGTCATCTTCACTTTAACATTTGTAATTTCAAGTCCAAGTTGCCTGTCAAAGCAATGTGGTCTCCAACACAAAACAAAGGGATATTGTGTGTGTCTGTGTGTGTGTGTGTACGTTTACATGAAAACGTGATTTCTACATGGACGAAGGTGAATACTCCATAAAAGAAAAAAAGCAAAAGATATAAGTATTTTGTTTCGTGCTCCTTTGGGGTTCGAACCCGTACGTGTGCAACATCACGTCTCTTGTGACGTCGCCTTTATCCTCTCGGCCATGTACGTCTTGACGAGAAAATTTGAGGAACGTAAGCTTATAATGTGAAAGATGATTCAGGAATCGTTTGGTCCACATTCCATTCTCATTTTCAGTTTTTAGCTGCAAAATTATCAACCTGATGAGGAGATTTGAAAAAATAAAATGCATGATTACTGCAGCTTATTGTCTGAGCTACCACATACTTAAGTTTGAGAGGAAATGGAGCAAAATCAGCTGAAATAAAGGTGCTTAAACGTTGTCAAGTCAATGCATGGTTTAAAAAAAAATCACCTCCCATAGACATAACACGTCAACTTGTCTGATTTTGAGTCTTTACCTTTAATCACAATTTGAAGTATGATGGTAAGTCTTCTCGAACTAAGAGTGTGGAACGGAAGCTTCTACGTGAAAGACGAATCATGACGATCACCCGTGACCGACACATCTTCAAAGGGATCAGTTATTAGAGGTGGAAGCCCTCGTGCCAAGATATTGTCTCAGCAATTCCAAAGCAATGATACCCTTACATTTAGGTATACCATAATTTCTCTCTGAAATCATTGGTATTATTCATGTACAATTGCTTGCCTTGTCTATAAACTTTGCTTTACAAACTTTCAGTGAAAGGTGTCATAACATAATTCTGTAACTCCATTAGCAGTGATTGACTACATAAATAAAGATATATCAAATTGAACGCTTAGCGCGTATAACTAAGGGGGATTTTAGCCTGATGCTGTGCTATTCACTGCTCAGATACCAACAATACTCACACCTACGGTTACGTATAGAGAAATAGCCATGACGAAAATAAGGTTTTCCTTTTCTTTGGCAGATAGACACACAACCCCTTTGAACACACTATAATTGACAAGGAGGGACATGAAAAGTTCATTACTACTACTAAACAGTGATGCCTTCTAATCATGTGGCACAAGATACCTCTATAGCAACATAAAACCTGTCTACAATTCCGTTATTGGGTCAAACAATAACAACTTGAATTTGAAAGAGACGAGCGAGACGCCATACACCTGGCCTAGAGTTAATTTATTCAGTTGCCATTCCTGCTCCGGTTGTGTTATGTAAATTATTTTCCGACCTGTCTTGTGCAGTGTAACAGGAACAAACGTAGAGAAAAGGAAAGAGAAAACGAAAGGTGGCAAGCGGGGCACTGTATACCAAGGGCAATTTACAACATTACGTATGATAAATGAAGCAAATCCAACCTCCAGCCTCCGACAAAAAAAAAGGGGGGGGGGAACTTGAGTGACTGTGTGTCGTGGGGTAATGACATCGGAATGAAGCTGAACAGGCCCCATGTCACAGTGGAAATTGACAAAAGTTGCCAAAAATTGACAAAATTGACCAAAGTTGCACAAAATTGTACAAAATTGCATAAACTTTTCACAAAGTTGCTCAAAATTGCGCAAAGTTGTACAAAGTTGCATAAACTTTTCACAAAGTTGCACAAAATTGCGCAAAATTGTACAAAGTTGCACAAACTTTTCTCAAAGTTGCACTAAATTGCGCAAAATTGTACTAAGTTGCACAAACTTTTCTCAAAGTTGCACTAAATTGCGCAAAATTGTACAAAGTTGCACAAACTTTTCTCAAAGTTGCACTAAATTGCGCAAAATTGTACAAAGTTGCACTAAATTGCGCAAAATTGTACAAAGTTGCACTAAATTGCGCAAAATTGTACAAAGTTGCACTAAATTGCGCAAAATTGTACAAAGTTGCACTAAAAATTGCGCAAAATTGTACAAAGTTGCACTAAATTGCGCAAAATTGTACAAAGTTGCACTAAATTGCATAAACTTCTCACGAAGTTGCACAAAAATGTGCAAAGTTGTACAAAGTTGCATGACCTTCTCACAAAGTTGCAAAAAATTGCGCAAAGTTGTACAAAGTTACATTAACTTTTCACAAAGTTATGCAAAATTGCGCAAAGGTTCACAAAGTCACATAAAATTGTAGGGGCAAGCATGGTGTCACCGGACACCATGGTATTACCGGACACGCACATTTTTGCGTACTAATGACATTCTGTACGCGCGAGACTTCGTAGATTAGCCTCACAGAACTTTGTGTGGACCGAAATCGCAAAAAACGCCACATAAAAATGTAAAAAAAAACGAAAAAATTCACATTTTACCTCAAATTTATAGTTGAGTGACCCGTACCTTGTTTATAGTTAATATTTATGCATGTTTGAATCACATTTCGCGACTGAAATTCTATGAAATCCCACTCACATACAGGAAAAATGCTGAAGATTCTATTAGAACCAAAAGTTCACTGATCAATATCGGAAAAATTGTAGCTATCGTCCTCAAACGCGAACGATGCGGAATAGTTGTGCGCTAAGGGGCACGCAACTCATCACCCGCGCGTGCAGCTCCCATAGACAAAGCACGTATACTCTAACCAGTTGTCGATTTCTCACAAGGTTTTATTGCGTGAACTGTTCGAAATGGTCAAGACAGACATTTTACTGTAAAATACGAAATTTGAGCTTCATTTGCAGATTTTTTTGTGTGTCATCCGCTCGGTGAGAATGTGTATGGTGATTTGTGGGATGAATTGTGATTCTGGTGCAAGGATTAGGTGCGAAAGACCTCGATTATTCGATTACGAAAATAGCGTCCGGTAATACAATGCGATTTTGCACCGCGCAAAAAACCACTATTTTTAGAGGGGTATGTTTGAAGCATATTTTCTAAAAACTGGAACGAAGAAATGACGTAAGTTGGCTGAATTCGTAATTTCCATGAGTCTGTGAATAAGTGGTGTTGTTTTTAGCCGAAATTTCACTCTATGAGTACGGAATTCAAAGCCACAAAGAAAAGCGTCCGGTAATAGGATGTTCCACCCTACTAAGTTCCATTAACCCGTTGAAGACGAGCTGATTTTGCTATTACACGCAATTCTTATGACCCCAGCCCGATTATACCCGGGACTCGTCTTCAACGGGTTAACTTCTCACAAAATTCCACTTTAATTCTTCTCCCTTCCCCAAATGAGGTCCAAATGTGCTTGCTCCGTACATTCTGTGCGTTTTCCTATCTTGTTAACTCTAATATCTTTGGTACTATCAAAGAGTTAACAAGATAGGAAAGCGTGCAGTATGCATGGAGCAAGCACATTTGGACCGCAATCGGCAGTCAGGCACAAGATCGAAATACCGTTCTTCCCCAAAAGAACGGTTTATGGTTGTTTTGGGGCCTGATGAATAATACATAAACCTTAGTCCCGTCATGCTTTGCGATGCGTTGCGTGTTATACCTATGGCCAACAAATGTTTGGTTTGCAGTACCGTTTTTCAAAAAATATTTACGGAAAATGTCATGGCTCAATATTTTTTACAAAGCGCATGAATCATGAAGAATACATAATGATACTTCTCTGTTAATATAAAAGAAAATGAGCCATGACATTTTTGAGAATTTCCACTGGAATACGTAATTAGGCTCGATATTTTTGAAGATTTGAACGAACCGTTCCTTATAGACGTGTTCGAACAGGCGCTTTGTCAAATAACGCAATCTGGTAAGGGTATTGTTTGTTATCAGTTGGGTTGCAACTCGCTAATGTTTATCAATGTAACATCTTATCGTGAAGCTCAGAGACATAGAGTAGAAGGGGGGGGGGGGGTGGAGCAGAATAGATGATTTGGTAATGTAGACAAACTATGTATTCACCTGTCAAATACAACCACATCACAATAGTCAGAAGGCGAACTGCATACATTAGTATTGCCAAGTCGGACAAACATTGTAGCTTGTCAAACCTATAGCAACATTCACAGCGGGTGACGATCATTCCATCCATTACAATGTTATTGTTTGTTATCAGGTGAACAAATGTTTGCTTATCGAAATTTAACAAAGGTGTGTGCATAAAATTTGACATTACGAAACCCCTCTATTGAACCGGGGGGTAAGATTATGTAATTGTTCTTGTTTTGATTTCTTATATACCAAGATATGCAATTGAATTATGACAAACGAGCAGGGGAAAACATTCTAAAACGGTACTAAAAACATCTCCCGCTCTGCGTATGGGTCAACACCCTGTTTGGTTTTCAAATTATGGGGTTTGCTTCTCCTGCTTGACCCCCCCCCCCCCCCCCCCCCCCACCAAGCATGCACATCAGGCCAGGTAGTTTTTGGACCATAGTAATCGCGAAATGGAACTGCATTGTCTAGAATAAAAGCGCTACATATTGAGACACTAAAAATATGTGTGTTTGTGTGTATGTATGTATGTATGTATGTGTGTGTGTGTGCGTGTGTGTATACTACTAATAACGTAACAAAACTGCAATACCTTCAAAAAGAAACTATACTGAGAAATATTCTGTGCATGTGTGTGTGTTTGTGTGTGTGTGTGTGTGTGTGTGTGAGAATGAAGTTACCATGTCACCCGTTCACGTATACGCAACTCCTATCATTCTTGCGTGCAGATCGATTAATAATTTTGATGTTTTTGGTTGTTTTGAATAAACGACTGCGTAGAGTCTATGTAGCACGATCTCTACGCCATCACGCGGCGGGTGATTGAAAACAGCCAAAAACCATTCTTTTCCATAAGATCGGTAAATCGATCTTGCGCCTGACTGATCGGGCAGAACTATAATCACAGAGCTAAGAACACAACTCAGTCCGCCCGCAAGCATTGATTATTTATAAGATAAATGGTGTTAATATTATCTTTAAAAGATTTTAAAATTATACACGATTTTTGTGATATAAAGTGCTTGAATCGTAACAAAATATTTTAGAAAAATAAGGATTAATTCGTGTACATGAAAAATAGGCAATGCCACAATACGCCAAAACACAATCAGTGACAAAAGAAATAAGCGCATCAATCACCAATCAGTTGCGTCGAATTTATTGATCACGCGCCTTGCCATGATTAAGTTTCACTGCGCAATATATGGGTGATTGCGCACGCGTCCATTTGTATTGTACATTAATTGGATTTATAAAATGGGTTCAAGAATGTAGCCAATTGGAAGCGCTGAAATGAGTCACGTGTGCGTGCATTATTTTCTTCAGGTAAGCACTAAGAAGAGTCTCTCTTCCACCTCCCTGGCCTGACGTACGTCACAATAGCCGGGTTCACACGTACACCAATTAGCGGATACAAATCTCGAGATTTGCATCGCGATCGTCATCCCGAGTTTTTTGCACGTGTGGACAGAAAAAAACCCGAAAATTAGCGGGATAAGCATCGCGATGCTAATCCCAAGAAATCTTGCGCTGGTTCGTCAATTAGCGGGATAATTGGCCGCGCGCTGGTACGTGTGAACGGTCGGGATTACAATCTCGAGTTTTTATATCCCATCATGCAATGCGCACATCACAACAGCGAGGCCTCTGCGAAGAGGTCCTTCACCTCTTTGGAGCACAACAACAACAGCGCGCGAACCACACCACTGACGCGTAAAAGACAATGGACAAAGGTAAGTGCGCGCAAGCAGTGACAGAAGCCGGGTTCACACGTACACCAATTAGCGGGATACAAATCTCGAGATTTGCATCGCGATCGTCATCCCTAGTTTTTTGCACGTGTGGACAGAAAAAACCCGAAAATTAGCGGGATAAGCATCGCGATGCTAATCCCAAGAAATCTTGCGCTGGTTCGTCAATTAGCGGGATAATTGGCCGCGCGCTGGTACGTGTGAACGGTCGGGATTACAATCTCGAGTTTTTACATCCCATCATGCAATGCGCACATCACAACAGCGAGGCCTCTGCGAAGAGGTCCTTCACCTCTTTGGAGAACAATAACAACAGCGCGCGAACCACACCACTGACGCGTAAAAGACAATGGACAAAGGTAAGTGCGCGCAAGCAGTGATAGAGAAGGGCGCTGCGTGACCCAGTTTGCAGGCTTTGTTGTTGTCTCTATCGGCACTTAGCGGGATAATTCGGTACGTGTGGACGCTCGCCAAATTAGCGGGATACCGATCGCGATCGCCATCCCGCTAATTTGGTACGTGTGGACGCTCGCCAAAAAACTCGGGATGAGCATCGCGATCGTCATCCCGCTAATTTGTACGTGTGAACCCGGCTAGAGAAGGGCGCTGTGTGACCCAGTTTGCAGGCTTTGTTGTTGTCTCTATCGGCAATTAGCGGGATAATTCGGTACGTGTGGACGCTCGCCAAATTAGCGGATAGGCCTACCGATCGCGATCGCCATCCCGCTAATTTGGTACGTGTGGACGCTCGCCAAAAAACTCGGGATGAGCATCGCGATCGTCATCCCGCTAATTTGTACGTGTGAACCCGGCTATTGTTTTACACTAGCAGTGCGCACTCAGTTGTTACAAGTGCGTCACGCGCTACTATACGCGCTGTCAATCCTGTAAACAACTTCTAGTTCGGGCCGCGGACTGCCACAACAGCCGGTGTAGCGGCAGATAGCGTTCCGCGGCGTTTTTTTTGTTCTAAAACAGTATCCGCCGGCAGATCGTGTCCTAACACTGGCGGATACTGTTCTGAAGCGCAGGTATCGTTACTATCGTTGCTTCTCACTGTGGTTTCTTCTTTTCGCTGATTCTGCCAATGCGCCCCTGCTTGTTCGCTGCTTTCCATTTCGAGTTTCACGTACAATAACTCTATATTTGCTGCTTCCGCCCCTCGCTGCTGCTGTTTCGCTGCCTCCACTTACACTCCAGACCGGTATTCCGAGGTTACAACAGCTAGCTCTGGTCCGCACGTATCTTTTTTTTTCGTAGCCATGCGAGAAATTATCTTATAGATATATGCTTTTGAATAGCATTATGATCCCTCCCCCTCCCTCCCCCACCCCCTCCCCTCGGCTCCCCCTCAAACGAGAAAATGAAAGGGAGGCAGAATTCACTCCAGTGCACATGGTGCAGGTATCATGCCTAGGTGAATGCAGCACTTTGCCTACTAAAATGTCCGCAGATTATAAAAATATCAACAGATTATAAAAATGTCAACCGTGAGTCCCTGTAACGTATTCAAAGAGAGGAATAAGTCCGCCCTGTTGTGTATTCATAGGGAGGCAGAATTCACTCCATCTCGTGACGATTCATGCAGCATTTTGCTTACTAAAATGGCTGCAGTAGCCACTTGGAACCTAATCCGCGCAGCGCGGAACTCTTTCGACACAGTCCCTGACGAAGATCACGTGCACGCGGCAGGTTAAGCAACGCTATTACAACGTAGTAGCCTGTACGTACAAAATCCGCCGCTGTACAGTATCTGCCGTCACTAATCGCGGCAGATTTCAGCCCATGTCGGAACGATAACTGCCGATTGAAACGATAACTGCCGGCGGATACTGTTCTAGAACAAAAAACGCCGCGGAACGCTATCTGCCGCTACACCGGCGCCTTTCTTGTGCATAACAGTACGTGGCGTACGTATACTCTTATACGTACGTACAGTACTTACAGTGTGCGGGATTTCCGAGTGCGACGTGCGTAAATGTTTGGGACGAACATCTTCGGACATCTTGACTTTTGAGCGAGTGCTACATGTAGCTGACTGGTATTGACCCACAAAGGTACGTGAATAATGCTGTTAGTTTTCGACCCATTTTATAAAACTAATGATGCACAGGATTATTTCGTGGCGTTAGTGAAGGTGCGGCTCACTCTCGAGTATTGACAACGGTTGCAAACATGCACTCGGCTGCGCCTCGTGCATGTCGCACCATTGTCAATACTCTCGAGCGCGCCGCACCTTCACTAACACACTCTATCCTGTGCATCATTAGTATATTATAAAATGGGTTCAAGAATGTAGCCAAGTGGAAGCGCTGAAATGAGTCACGTGTGCGTGCATTATTTTCTTCAGGTAAGCACTAAGAAGAGTCTCTCTTCCACCTCCCTGGCCTGACGTACGTCACAATGTTTTACACTAGCAGTGCGCACTCAATCAGTTGTTACAAGTGCGTCACGCGCTACTATACGCGCTGTCAATCCTGTAAACAACTTCTAGTTCGGGCCGCGGGCTGCCACAACAGCCGGCGGCCTTTCTTGTGCATAACAGTACGTGGCGTACGTATACTCTTATACGAACGTACAGTACTTATAGTGTGCGGGATTTCCGAGTGCGACGTGCGTAAATGTTTGGGACGAACATCTTCGGACACCGTTTGAGCGAGTGCTACATGTAGCTGACTGGTATTGACCCACAAAGGTACGTGAATAATGCTGTTAGTTTTCGACCCATTTTATAAAACTAATGATGCACAGGATTATTTCGTGGCGTTAGTGCGCCTCGTGCATGTCGCACCATTGTCAACACTCTCGAGCGCGCCGCACCTTCACTAACACACTCTATCCTGTGCATCATTAGTATAGGACCTATTATAAAATGGGTTCAAGAATGTAGCCAAGTGGAAGCGCTGAAATGAGTCACGTGTGCGTGCATTATTTTCTTCAGGTAAGCACTAAGAAGAGTCTCTCTTCCACCTCCCTGGCCTGATGTACGTCACAATGTTTTACACTAGCATTGCGCACTCAATCAGTTGTTACAAGTGCGTCACGCGCTACTATACGCGCTGTCAATCCTGTAAACAACTTCTAGTTCGGGCCGCGGGCTGCCACAACAGCCGGCGGCCTTTCTTGTGCATAACAGTACGTGGCGTACGTATACTCTTATACGTACGTACAGTACTTATAGTGTGCGGGATTTCCGAGTGCGACGTGCGTAAATGTTTGGGACGAACATCTTCGGACACCTTGACTTTTGAGCGAGTGCTACATGTAGCTGACTGGTATTGACCCACAAAGGTACGTGAATAATGCTGTTAGTTTTCGACCCATTTTATAAATCTAATGATGCACAGGATTATTTCGTGGCGTTAGTGAAGGTGCGGCTCACTCTCGAGTATTGACAACGGTTGCAAACATGCACTCGGCTGCGCCTCGTGCATGTCGCACCATTGTCAATACTCTCGAGCGCGCCACACCTTCACTAACACACTCTATCCTGTGCATCATTAGTATAATTGCGTACCACTATAACTGAGAAACTACCCACCAAGTGCGACTGAGTATACCCGCGTATGAATTAATTAGCACGCTTGATGACCGCGCGCTGTCCATTTGTTTTGTACATGAAAATCGCGCAGTTCCCAGTCTTTTCAATTAAGCGTCTTTGGTACTATGCTATATCCAGTGGTTAGAGATCGAAGGATAAAACCCAAACAAACTAAGAGATGACGTCATTTCGATTCATGGTGCGCCGGACGTGTCAAAACTTGAACTACTTGAAAAACGATTCTTTGCAAATTTGCGGCTGTTTCATTGGTTGAAAGTTAAAATGAGGTCTGTATCGATATTCACAAGAGATATCGATACGCCATCTTCATTCTTTTTCTCAAGTCGAATACTGTATAGTCGAGTCGAGTCAAGATACAAAAATATGTCGTCAAAAGCGAGCCCACTGCTGAAGAAACTCATGGAGTCTCATTTAGATATTAGACCAAGTGACTTGATCATTATTAATGATAAACACATAAAACAAATTATTTCTGATTTACGCGATTTCTTTAATTTTAAAGTGTTTATAATTCCATTTGATCAATTTTTTTTTTTTTAAATCATGATGATTATAATTTCATAACCCACATGTTACCGGAACAAGATAACACAGGAAGCCATGTACATGGCATCTGATATAAAGGTAAGCCCTAAGATTTATATTACTATTAGTCTATTCGAATTTGGAACAATTCAAAAAAATATATATTTATTTATTGTTTTGTGTTTGTTTTTATTTACATTTTTTTGTGTGTTGTGGTTGTAATAGAACGTGGCTCTAAAGGCAGTTTGGATTATTTAGGAATGGGGTGGGGGTTTTTCATTGCATTAGGCAGCTTTCTAACGCCAGACCGAACGTCAAGCTTAGTACGAGGTGACGTCTCAAATTCTTACCCTCGGTCGTCTTCTAAATCTGAGGACGGGAGTCGGTGGAGATTTCCCCGATTCCACGTCGTCGCGACTTGTAACGACGTGAGTGACACTGTATTTCTTTGTAAGGCCTAGATCTATATGATTATGGATAATAATCTAATTCTGCTAGGTTTAATCTTCACGGGCCTAAAAGATAGATTGAAGTGTTAAAATTCACATAAGTTAAAGAGAGAGAGAGAGTGAGAGGGTGGGGGGGGGGGGGGTTATGAGGCATTTCCCCCATCAGAAATGTTCCCCCCCCCCCCCCAGTTAACCCAAACACTAAAATGACCTCTAACATGTTGTTAGAGACTTTAGAGGTCACAGTCGCCAATTCCCCCGAAAATGTCAATCCAACTTAACACCCCAGGTTCTTCCTTCCCCTTGGCCTTCTTCTTCTTTCCTCTTTTTTTCTCTTTTCCTTTCCCCTTTCTCTTCTTCCATACCTAAGAAAATTTGTGACAAATTTTAGACAAGTTGTCTGATTTTACCAACATCAGCAAAGAATAAGGGGAAAGCACGAATGACAATAAATCAGAGCGAAGAGATTGTGTTACATGCAGTCTCTTCGGCTCGATAAGAAACTTGACACCCCACCTCTCTCCCCTTGTGGAAATTTCCACAAAAGCAGGTGCCACACCCAGGTGCGTGCCAGACGAAAGAATGCGCGCGCTGGAATAAACAGCGTGTAAATATCCTGGAAATATCGATCGAAGAACCAGCTCATTAGTTGAATTAAAGGAATCATTGCAAAAATATCGTGATTCCATAGCCTTTCTTTTGGCGCATAGTAGGAAACATCAAACAGTCGAATATAGTGTACTTGATCGAATATCTTATGTTCCCTGAACACTAAAAAAAAAAAGATCGATTAATCAGTCAATTAAAAATGCAATCACAGAAATAAAAAGGTCTCGTATGCCCAGAGAAATTCACTACGAGTAGGTTCAATGAGATGCAGTCATCACCTGGTTAGACAGCAAAATCGTGACAATTAATTTCAGTTCACGCTCATCATAACTGCTTATTACTTATCAAAGTTTTGGCCAGGGAGGTCTTTCTTCCACCTCCCTGGTTTTGGCTATCAACATTCGTTCGTACGTGTTTTTTGTTTGTTTGTTTGTTTTGTATGTTTTTCCTCAAGTGAAAGACGTAATGATTTCTTCGTATCGAACGTAGACTATGTTTACCGTTTATCCAAACAGTAGGCGCCTAGGCGTACTTTCTGAATATATTCAGAAATTTCTATCAACATTTTAAATATATTACAAGACTCCCAAATACCAGTTGAAAAAAAAATAAGAAATCGAATTTTTGAGATATGAACAACAACAAAAAATAACTAGATCTGTCGTCTTTGGGACACGATACATACATGGTATAAGTATGAACTTGATAGGCATATCACTTTCTGAGCTAACCTCTGCACAACTTTTGGGGAGAAATAAAGAAAGAAAGAAAGAAGAAGAAGAAGAAGAAGAAGAAAGAAAGAAAGAAAGAATCCGTACAGATACAGAAGGTGATTCGAGAGGATACTCGGATCACCTAAAAATGCATAGGAAAAGACCACTTCAACTTCGAATGACTTCGAATTTCTCAAAACCGTTCCCTAGTTCATGGACATCCCATAGAAACGCGTGTTTTGATATATAGGCCTACACGTTGCTATGGCATGTCCTCGAACTATTATATCTAGTTTCGCGAAACTACGGCCTGGCATGGCCACAGTAATTTTTTTTCCGTAACCTCCCGCCTCCCCTTCCCCGATTCGAAAACAGCTTGATTGAAGCCCTGCCTATATTTGAACACGAACCTTATTAAACCCTAAGTTAGGTACATGGTTTATATGGCTAGTGTTTGAATAGAATTTACTATTTTAAGTTAATAATAGACTGTCAGTATTGCAACTGATTAACAAATTGCCCTACATCGACGTAAATATTTTGTTCATAAATATGAATAAGACTCTCAGTAGTTCCATAATCGTTTGTGTGTCGATCGGCAGGTTAGGGTTACGGAAAAAATAATCGCGGCCTGGCCTCTGCTCTGCCATGCCTCGTCTTCTGTACACGTGTATGTACGCCTGTACTGTACGCCTGTACTGTATACATGTACAACACGGTCCACATCACGCACATGGTTTTGCAGCAGATTTCACGGTCGACGGTCGGTCGATGCTACACTACAGCAGTGAATGCGATTGAAGGATAGCGAGCTTCGCGATGCCGCGGGCTGTATGTGATGATTTTAATCACAAATCGTGTTTGGTAGTGTGGTTTTTTGAGCAAATTTGTGCTCAAACCTTCTGAAAAGACCTTTAGTCTGACATCAGATAGAAAAAGAGACATACGAGAATGAAGTGAGTATCAGTATGTTATAATAAAACTGAATGAAAATTGTGTCAGTTTCGCGTTTTCAGGAGCCGGTGAATTTGCCCGGCTCGCGATCGCGAGTTTGTTTTATTCTGTTACGGAGGGATACCATGCAAGAAGCCTCGCAAAATTACATGACGGTCCTATTATAAAATGGGTTCAAGAATGTAGCCAATAGGAAGCGCTGAAATGAGACCACACCTCCTTCCTTTACTTCAGTACAACTGCACTGCCTGTAATCCTATGGTAGATTGCCGATCGTCTGTGCGCGCGGCGGCTCCTTTGATGAATTGCGTGCATACGCGTACGCGCCGTCAATCCTGTAAACAACTTCTAGTTCGGGCTGCCGGCCGGCCGGCCTGTCTTCCTTGTGCATAACATATGTGGCGTACGTACGTATACTGTACTATACGTACACTTTGTACAGTACAGTAGACCAAGCGTTATGGGACCGGACACGTACATGGAGTCACTTTGAAGAGCAAATCCAACGATTTAGCAGGTTAATTCTCACGCCGTTTTCAGAGTATGTTGTCTAGTAGGCCTATATGAGAAGTCTATATCAAGTCTTTAAGGTAAAGGGTGCATATTCTATGTAAAATAAGTAAGTTTTCATGCGGGTGTCCGGAAACCCAACCCCCCATTATACTTATACTGTATGTGCGGGACTTCCGCGAGTGCGACGTGCGTAAAAGTTTGGGACGAACATCTTCGGACGTCTTGATCCACAAAGGTACGTGAAAAACGCTGAAAAATGATGTTAGTTTTCGAATTTTCGACCCATTTTATAAAACAAATGATGCACAGGATTATTTCGTGGCGTTAGTGTAGGCGTAGCTCACTCTCGGGTATTTACAATGTAGTGCATGTTTCCCAATTGTAAATACCCTCGAGTGCACTACGCCTACACTAACGCACTCTATCCTGTGCATCATTAGTATATTAACGAACCTTTTGACACACTCTGGTTAAATGACCGACTATGACGCACATAATGGGTCAGTATGTGACGGACATTTTGCTCCCGTGACGGTACCACGCATCATCAAATTGGTGGTACTTGACGCGACCATGACGCACTTTTCCCGGGGGTCAAGAGGTGCGTCATACAAATGACAGCTGCATAAACATATACACTCGTGGCTATCTGGTTCAATGCTCAGACACTTCTGCTTGGAGAACAGTTGCTCTAGTTTGCGTTCCTAACAAGAAATATTATCCGTAGTGTTGCTCCACATAACAAGTCATGATGTACAATTTTATTATAACTAGCGGGTACCCGTGCTTCGCAGTGGCCATGGACACTGTGCACAGTGAACGCGTCGCCGCAGTTACCGTGCATTCGCGTCTGACGCGAGCATCACCGTCATCGCGCGTATAACATGACCCTGATGTTGCAACGCGTAATCCATGTGTAGGACCGCATAGCAACCGGCTTGTGCCGAAAGGGTGGGTTGGGTGGTGGCGCGTCGCGTTAATGGGAACACCACCCTTCGTCCAAAGCCCCCCCCCCCCCCCCCCGGTTTTGCCGAAAGGGTGCGTTGGGAGCGTTGGATCGCGTCGCGTTGACTGGAACCCCACCCTTCGTCCAAACCCCCCCCCCCCGGTTTTGCCGAAAGGGTGCGTTGGTACTTTTTCTCTTTTTCTCATGTAACCCTATAAAGCCCAAGCTATCTTGATGTTATTGTTTGATGTTTCATCGTCACATTCGGCACATGGGTAGAGCAACTCATAGTCTACATGACCGCATACTTGATTTTTTTTTTCATGGTGACACATAGAGGGCGCTATTCACCAAAATATAAAGAAATACATAGGAAATATGCTAAAAACATGATTTTTCTGTATAATTTCTTTATCCCCACTATGTGTTATCATAGACCAATATTTTTCATATTTGCCACAAATGATTTGCAAGTCAAAGCTCATTATTTTTTATGGTCGAAATTTCTCAAGGTCACTACATGGGGGCGCTATTCATAACAAAATAAAGAAATACATT
This sequence comes from Diadema antillarum, assembly GCF_040938485.1. NCBI lineage: Eukaryota > Metazoa > Echinodermata > Echinoidea > Diadematoida > Diadematidae > Diadema > Diadema antillarum. The sequence continues at coordinate 1,124,386 of NW_027271446.1, forward strand.
ATGAGACCTGTGATGTATTGTTAGGAATAGGTACATGCATATAGTTATCATATTTCATATACCAATAATATCGGAATTTTAAGTTTGCAGATTGATAATGTGATAAACAAATGATATTAGAGGTATAACTTGGGTGGAGGAATCAAAATGACACAAAATAGAATGGCAATCTTTGGAAAATACTGTTATTTTCAAGTACCTCTATTATATCTACTGTTTTATGGCATTGTCACAGAAAAACAAAGGAAATAATAGGAAGAACATTTCAGGGCCATAATTACTTCACATTTTGCTCCTTCAGCAAATTTCAGCCAAGAAACGCCCATTTTATACATTATAATATGGGTAATTGGAATTGGAACAGAAAAATATGCAAAATCTGACTGACATGGTTGTCAGTTTTATTGTTGCCATGGCAACCAGCAATATCAAATATAGCTTAATCATATGTCAAAATGTTTGGAATAAGATTTTTAGAAAAGTCACCAAATTTGGTTAAAACTGAATTAAGGGCGAAGGAGTGGCGAATGAAAATCGGGTAGGGGGCACAATGTGCCCCCCCCCCCCTTGGGCTTTATAGGGTTAAAAGACGAGTTTTGAATTCATATCTAACCAACTGATATTAAACAACAAATAGCAATTAGACCAAACAGTAATTGGACGAAATGATGACTAGACCAACTGGTATATATTAGACCAACTGATATTAAACAGTCTATTAGACCAACTGGCTGTAGACCAAGTTGTAATAGAGTGTAAACCGATCCGGACGATAGCCTCTTTGAAATGGTTGTTTGAAGGTTAAATATAAATTCAATTCTTTTGATATTACGTAAGAAAAAGTACCAACGCACCCTTTCGGCAAAACCGGGGGGGGGGGGGGGGGGCTTTGGACGAAGGGTGGGGTTCCAGTCAACGCGACGCGACCCAACGCTCCCAACGCACCCTTTCGGCAAAACCGGGGGGGCTTTGGACGAAGGGTGGTGTTCCCATTAACGCGACGCGCCACCACCCAACCCACCCTTTCGGCACAAGCCATAGCAACCAAGCTGTTTATTATTCATTTTTTTTTTGTTATTTGCATAGTAAACGATTGACCCCCTACTCTAACCTACCCATTGCACATCTTAGATACCTGTTCTATCATTGTACGGGGTCAGTTCAGTATGAAAGTACATCGTTTAGGAGCCTATTCGTGAACAGACAAAGAGAGAGTCTCTGATTTTATTAGTTTAGATTTCAAACGGGTTAAGTTTGCATCATGTTTGCTCTAAATAGTAGGTGCCAAAAGAGGTGTTGCTAATGAGTAATGACATCCAAATAGTAGGCCTAATAATGTTACTTCTGAAAAACTGTTGCTGCTTATTGTCAATTAGAGAATGAAGGTATTGTTTTTAGTTGCTGACGTGCATCTGTCGTCTCATATAACACAGGCGATATCAAGAACTGTGAGGCGTAGCCGAACGGTTCTATCAGAGACTCCAACCCAAGCGCCTTCTGATCTGGAGATTCTCCCGCCTGAAACCCCTAGCAAACGGGAGACTCCAAGTTGATGTGTGAGAAGCGCGAAGTTCCTAGGATTCTAGATGTTCTCTGGTGCTATCAAAGGCTTGTTTTTTCAACATACGATAGAAATAAGTAAGAAATCCTTTCCACCGGGAGACACAGAGCCAGGGCGGGAGAAATCAAATCTCAAACGGGAGAACGGGAGATTGTGCAAAAATGGGCTTTCGGCGGGAGATCTCCCGTCGAAAACGGGAGAGTTGGAGTCTCTGTTCTATGCTAAAAATAATGGAATCCGATCGCTTGTTATATGATATATAGATGCAAGTCAGCAGCTAAAAACAATACCTTTATTCTCATTCTTAAACACTTCAATTCAAGATTGGTTTTAATTTTAAAAATAGACTAACTTTTAGACTAGGCAATTTTTACATTTTTTACACAAAATATTACCTGGGCTTTAGAATCGATCAGTCCCGTTATTACTATGCGGCTCCAATTGGTTCGAGCAGCGCGTGTGCGCATTGCGTAGACGTGCACATGCTGCAGCCATGTGTATGTAACACGGCCAGGAACCAATGAAATTTCAAGAACTGACTAAAGTGTTTAAGAATGGTTGATAAAGTTTAGTGATAATGTTTGTGAGACAAATATTTCACCTTTATAAAACATTGTTAGAATTACACGCTTCATATAAACTGTGAAAAGTGTTAGTCATGATGAGAAGTACATAGGCTTAGGACATGATGATTTTGATTGGTGGGGGGGGGGGGGGGGGGGGGGGTTGGGACTGAGATGCAATGAAATTTCTGTCCAATGTTATGCATTCCAGGAGGCAAAGCTACTTGGCAGGGGTTCCAGGGGGAAAGCCCCTTATTGAGGATCATGGCAAAAATGTGACCGTCCACAACGAATCACTCGTTAAGTTGGTACCAAGGTGAGTCTGGTTTCTGGGTTCTGTTCGTTTCCAGTGGAAGAATTGAACAGGTGTTCTCTACGATAATGTGATCCATGGGCGTTTGTTTGCATTGATTGAATGAAGTATGTTATACATGACCGACCCAGTTACCACCCATTGCCTTTTATCGTTCTTCGTAATCAACAATGCCCAGGGATTGCACTATGGTACAGAACACCTAATCAATTCTTCTACTGAAAACAAACAGAAACTAGTCTCAAGTCGGTGCCGACTTTACAAGCGATTTGTGGTGGATGGTCACAAATATGCTGATGCCTTAATGAGATAACGAAGGTCTAGTAGATTTGTTCATAGGGTCTTCCTTTGCATATGAAGTGATGGCTTGAGAAAACTACTGGTAACCACAGTATTTCATGTGTTTTTACTACTATGTAAAGTGTGCTTGTGCATGTCAACCAAAATCAGTATCAGGTAGCCATTGCACATAGATATACCACTATTGTTATTTATATTAGGCCATATGAGCCGACCCATTCATTTTTAACAGAATTTTTATTGGACTTTTTTTATGGGAGTATCCGCTACAGACCCTATATGCATTCCACCATGCGGAACAGCATTACAATTGAAATTGCCGCCATCGTGGAGGACATGGCTTGTCATGTACACCATTTCGCTGGTTTGCATCAGAGTTGACAACCCATTGATACCGGGAATCGGTTGACCAGGCAACATTTCAATATAACCATTGTTTTCTGGCATCTTGTAGGGGCAGAAATTCTATGCATAGGGTCTATTGCATTTGCAAATGAAAGTGAGTCAGAATTCCCAGTTACACCAGCCCAAATCAAATTATTGTCCCCTGGATTTACATTTGGAAAACTGTTTATAAACAATGTCCCTGCTGTACATGTATCACAAGCAGTGGTGTGTGTATTGTGTAAAAGTATATTTCTTATATTTAAGAATCCCTATATTCCTTAGTTTCTTTTTGTTTGTTTGTTTGTTTTGTTTATTTTTTAAAGATATCGAAATGACAAAACTGGCTCAAAGCCTGTTCACTTACTCCTTTATCTAATTTTTATTTTCTTGTGACAGCTTCTAAAATCCACCAAGAACTAGTAAGAGAACTTAAGTCTGATGGAAAATGGTCAGAAAATTGTAACAAGCTCCTCTGCAGCACAGATGCTTCGTTTCTCCTTTATGAGTTTGACCGATTCAGGAGCATGACTGGCAAAGTTTATGGCGATAAGACCTATGAAGTACTGACAATAAATCCAGTTATGTTCTGGTGTCCAGTGATGGACTGTAAATCAAAGAAAGGTATGATACAATTATCTATAATGGAGCTCTAGGGTCATTCCATGCCAATTCACCCAATGAAAGTGCAATTTTGCACCCTTCCGTCTCAGAATTTGCTCAAATTTGGTACACATAAAGTTTAACATTACCTTCCCATGAAACAAAAAAAAAGCCATTCCGAGCTATGGCCCGCCCTATTTGATTCGTTTTGGCAAAAATGGTTGTGACCTTCCATTTCAACGGCACAATGCGTCTGAACTGGTTGACCAATTTTTGTGAAACTGGTACCATTCAAAATGAAATTCAAAGAGGAATTCAAAAATGGTATCAAACATATTATTGGAGAAAGTTAAAGTGCTATGACCTTTGACCTTTCCTTTAACCTTGCTTTTGCCCCCCAGACGAATAATATTTTTACTTGATTTTTATGTATGTTAATTGTCAGTATAGTATTAACATAACATGTAAATATCTAGGATGATATTTTATTTCTTCACCTTTAAAAACTCTTTTTAATGCAATTTACAAAGTTACTGTTACCCCCACATACTGATATTTTGTTGGTAATGTGTGTACAAGACTCCATTATAAATGAATACTTTCAAACTAAAGTAACATTACAATCAAATGCAATAATGTATTCCATATCTGTTGCTGATGCTTCAAAGATCTCAAGGATGTATCCAGTTTGGGACAGTAGAGCTGACTACATGTAGGAAGCATTTTGTTTCTGTCAAAACTGCAGATTTCTGATGATTTGTATATGTATACCTATTGCACCCCAATCAAAAGGGCTAAACAAATGTCTCTCTTCATAAGCAAATGGAGTCTACGTACATGTATACATTATCATTGTGTTTAATGTTTCCTTTATTACCTGAAATGTTTAGTTTTCTGTTTTAATTGAATGTAATTTAACTTCAGTTTGGAAGTATTCAAGTAAGCCTGAAGACACGTGAAAAGAACGTCGCTGCATTATTTTTTTCGCAAAAGTTCTTAATTTTTTTAATTATTATAATTTATGCAAATGAGGTGCATCAAATTTCATAAAATTCACAAATATATCAATATTTCCTTCAAAAATTATAATTGGATTCTAATTCTTTGCAGAAAGTATCCCAGAAGCATTGTCAACAAGATTATATGGTAATATTTTCAAATTTCAAAACATTTTCTTTGTATTGTATTGTTTTCCGAATTTCTTATGTATTCTATTGTTTTTATTTCTTATGTATTTCCTTGTTTTTAAGATTTTTTTTTGTTTTCTAATCTAAAATTAGTTGATGTGAAGTCACATAACATCTTTTAAATGGCCTAGAAGATTGAAAAAGCTGTGTTTTAGAGCAATTTATGAAATATGCTGCTTTGCACACAAACGTATGGGAAAAGCAGGTTTTTGCCAAATTTTGGGCAGACATGCACTTACGAAATGTCACGTGACCTCGCGACCGGTGGTCGGATTTTCGCAAAATTTATTTCAAAAGAAAAAAAAAGTCACCAAAAATTATCACGCGATCAGCGGCGGTCGCGCGGCAGCAGAAAATTTTTGTACGGGGGGGGGGGGGGGGGGTCAATTTGACCCCCCCAGTGGACATAGGGTTAAGGGAATCTCTTAACCATGATTAAGTTAAAGGAAGCACATAGTTTAAGGGACTCATGGCGAGTGTTTTATTACACAAGTGTTAATGGTGAAAATGGCCACAGGACAAAAGTTCCTTCTAAGTCAGCAATATTTAATTCTCCATTTTCAGTGCCACAAAAATCTTCTTAATGTGTGTAATTATGGAAGTTATATCTCACTATAATAAATGCTTTTTCCTGACCCCCCCCCCCCCTACTATACTTCATGATCAATTTTGCCAAAACTGGTTTATGTCATTAAGAGACAATGCCGACGAACTGTTCAATACAGTTAGAGGAAGGGTGGTAAACAAAATCCAGCAGTCATATCACATGTATCACATTTTTAAGTATAATAAATTGTTTCTTCCATTACAAAATATTTTTGCAAGCAGGTCTTTTTATTTTGTTCACTAGTACCACATAAAATACTCCAGGCATTGCATGTCATCGTTAGATTTGCGATAGTATATTTAATTAGTTAATGCTAGAGTTCCATGTAATTATCTCCCAAAGAATTTAAAAGGTGGGTGATCCGTTCCACAGCATCATCCCCCACTTTACCGTATTGCATATATGGAGATTTTGGAACCACATGAATGTTAATATTTTCTCCATGATCCCTTTAGATATGAACAAAATATTATAGAGGGCTAGAGGATTAAAAAATTAATAAAGAAATCTTTTATATACATGCACATCTGACATTGCACCATTCTTGGTGTCCTCATACTCTGTGACTGAAGTACATGTATGAATACAGAGTTTCAAAGATGATGTTCAACTATGTGATTGTTTGGCAGAAGTGCATGACCACAGGAAAGATGCAATAGTATTATTATAAAGTCCTGATATTTGAAATCATATACAAGATAAGATTTTGAGACGAATGAAAGAGAGCAGGCACCAAAAGTCAATATATTTTGAAAACCTGCTCAAAGTGGCATTGTATTGTGTGCAGGTGCTAAAAATTGCTAAAAAATGTTTGATATTGTGCAAAGTTCCCTTAAATTGTGCAAACTTTTCCAAAGTTTCCTGAAAATGTGCTAAGTTGCACAAAATTGCTGGAAATGGCGCAAAGTTGGGCAAAATTGCCTAAAATGGCGCAAAGTTGTACAAAATTGCCTGAAATGGTGCAAAGTTGCGCAAAATTGCCCGAAATGGCGCAAAATTGCACAGAAATGCCGGAAAATGGCACGAAGTTGCGTAAAATTGCTGGACATGGCGCAAAGTTGCGCAAAATTGCCGGAAGTTGCGGAAAATTGTCAGAAATGGGCACAAAATTGCCGGAAGTTGCGGAAAATTGCCAGAAATGGGCGCAAAATTGCCGGAAATGGCGCAAGGTTGCGCAAAATTGCCGGAAATGGCGCAAGGTTGCGCAAAATTGCCGGAAATGGCGCAAGGTTGCGCAAAATTGCCGGAAATGGTGCAAGGTTGCGCAAAATTGCCGGAAGTTGCGGAAAATTGCCAGAAATGGGCGCAAAATTGCCGGAAATGGCGCAAAGTTGCGCAAGCAAATGCAAAGTTGCCTAAACTTGCATGTCAACTTTGCATAATGTTGCGCAATCTTTGTCAATTTTGTCAATTTTTGGCAACTTTTGTCAATTTCCATTGTGACATGGGGCCTAGACCTACCAATCTGCCACACTGTGGGTTGTAATTGTATTGTACCGGCACGAGCGCGCGGCGAGAGGATTTCGATACTACAGGGCGTATCAAAAAAAAGTTACACTCTTTTTTTAATTGTCTGAATTACATTTCAAAATATTTGGAAGATTTTTTTCATATTTATGGAGGCCCAATAGTCTCATCTATCAAGTGCAATCAACAAAACAAATTTTTGTTCACGCTTGGCTGAACACTGACGCTCTTTGTCCAAAGTGTGAAAAATGACTTACGCCAAATTGTTTGTTTGTTCGTTCATTTCCATCTGAGAAGATGGCTGGATTGAAAGAAGATGGAAATTCAGCCAGCAATCCAATGCTCTTTTGCTCTTGTCAAGCTTTGATTATGCCATGATAGTCTGAGATTTTTTTTTGTCAGCTTTATCGTAATTTTAATGATTTCATTTCTAAATCAATTGGTGAGAATTATAGAGTGTGTAATTACTTCAAGATCTTTAAAGCACAGTTTTCACAATACACGCACACATCAATAGGCCTACCATATGCCAATTATTCATTAATGCAGTAATGGTACCAAATTAATCAACATTCAAATCATTCATCCTATAGTGAATCAACTGATTGATCAATTAATCAATCAATCGATCAATCAATCAATCAACCCATCAATACATCAACCGATATATAAGTTAGTCAGTCATTGAGTCGTTCAGGGAATCAACCCAATAATCAATTAATCACTTTTCAGTCATTGAAATAATCAATCGGCTGATTGAACGAATAAACTAACAAATAATCAAACATTGATCAGCCGATTGATTGCTTGATTGATTGGATTGATTGAATGATCTGAGGACGCATCAATTTTATACTTTTCTTCTTGACTCGAGTGACTGGCATGTGGGTTCGATATGTCTGTGCATGATTTGTGATAACTGTGCTTAAAAGATCTTGATGTTAATATCAACCTTCCATAACACAATGGAATCATTTAAAACATATATGACAGAAAATCGCCAGAAAATGCCTAAAGTAGCATAACATAATCAAAACTGTGAGCAAAAGAGCAATTTGTCTGAATCTGAAAACACTTATTTGAACTGCTGGCTGAATTTTCCATCTTCTTCAATTTGGCGCAAGCCATTTTTCACACTCTGGACAAAGAGCGTCTGTGTTCAGCCAAGCGTGAACAAAATTTGTTTTGTTGATTGCACTTGATAGATGAGACTATTGGGTATCCATAAATTTGGAAAAATCTTCCAAATATTTTGAAATGTAATTTAGACAATTTTTGAAAAAGTGTAAAGTTCTTTTTGATACGCCCTGTATAATACTATAGACCTAGTTTGGGGCGGGGGGGCGTGTTTTTTTTAGACGGCGCAGATTGGGGACCCTAAAAATCTACTGGGGACCCTATCCCTAAACCTAACCCTAATCATAATCCTAACCCTAACCATCAAACCCTAACCCTAACCCTAAACCCCAACCCTAACCCTAACCCTAACCCTAACCCTAACCCTAACCAAAAACCCTAACCCAACGTATTTATGCCCCAATGTGTGCCGTCTTAAAAAAAAAAAAAAAAAAAACGAGGGCGGGGGGGGGGGGGGGGGGGGGGGGACCACACTGGCAGGACCGAACCGTGCATACCGTACCCACGTACACCCACATCTACAAGTACGTCGGATGCACGTTTTGTTCTCTCGCGCGCTCGGCGGCACGTTATGTACCCATCGCGGCATTCGCACCGCTTGCTAGCTCACACGTAATGATCGTACTGGGCTGGGCAGGACGTCGTCGTCGTGATGGAAGTGTATCCCTTTTTAAGGCTGTGTGTTCGCTGAAAGTGCTTCGTTGATTGTGGAAGGTTTGTATGTTGCATTCATTATTCTACATGTAGGTTATTGTTGGACCATACCAACATTTAAGTTAACAGAACAGTGAATTAGGTTGACAACACGTGTCGTGTTTTAGGTCGGTTGCTAGTTCGCAGTGGCAGGTACTCCGTGTGTGAACGAAGCCGCGCGCGCGCTTTGTGTCGCATGCAAAGACCTGCGAAAGCGATTATGGTGGTCATTTTCGGTCACATACAAATGTGGGTTTTTCGTGCTGAAACAAAAGAAACCAAAAAAAGCGAACAGGTAATCGGTTGCGCAAGGCAAGGAGGGAAAACTGTAGGACAGATGTTGTGGTTTGTCTGTTGTAGCTGTGCCTATTTAATTTTTTGGCAGTGTATACAACAACACGTGTGTCTTTACCATCCAGCCACACGAGTGTACGTGTGCAATGTGGTTGTAGCCATGGCCCTACACTAACACGGTCGTTAGGCCTAAGTTAGTTGCTGGATACAGCTCAGCCACGCTCCTGTGTAATGTACATGTAACGTTACATAGGGATACACACACGGTAGGAGAAGATGATCGCCGTGCGTGCCTGTCAAACACGTTCGTAAAACGCCACCCAATCAGCTTGCTCACAAACCCAGCAAAGTGATTTTGAAAGTAGCCTCAGCAAAATCGTGAAATAGGCCCCACCGCAGTGTGCGTGCACCCGTGCGTTAGCAAGCAAGGGTAGGTCCTAGGGTTAGGGTTTTTTAGGGTTAGTTAGGGTTGTATTTATGGTTAAATTGGCCGTTAAATTAGTCGAGGGACATTAGGGAGTCCTTCCGAGAAGAAAGGGAGGACAAAAGATGATATCTGTGGAAATTGGCCCCACCGCTGTATCAATTTCGTGTAAACGCCGTTTGGTGGGGCCGCATTCACGAGTATTGTACTGTGGAAGGAAGCCCCACCGCCGTGCTTACCTACCGATGAACGCCACACGGGGCTGAATTCACGAGTATAAGGGGAGCCGCCGTAGTAGTACGGACACGCAGTGGTGGGGCCTATTTCACGAGTATGCCGTAACCTCATTTTCATACCTTTTAATATTGTTATTTTACAAATATATTTTTCGCTCCATTCTCGTCGTGTTTGCTTGATATGATGGGTTTAGAATTAATAGCAAAGTTACAACTGCCGCTAAATTGGGGGACTTTGGATTGACATCGCTGAACTGCCGGTGGTGTGCTAGTGATCGCTCAGCGCGCAGCTGCAGCCTAGCCAGCGCAGTTGTGCTGCCCGCCCCAGCAGCAGGGACCCGGACCCTCGCGCCGGCTACCTGTGTACGCTGGATCATGGATGCGCGATTTGCGAGTACCTGAACAAACGAAGGCGAAGTCTCAATAACGACACGATGTATGATCAGTCGTTAAAATCAAAAGTCCAAAATCAATTGTAACTTTAAATTCACCTCATCAAATCAAGAAAATGAGAATAAAGTTAAAAAAAAAAAAAAAAAATTAATTTGTCTAGATGGTGTGATAATATTAAATGGGATTAATCTAGGAGGCAGGTTCATGTTCATCGCTTTGCGTCCGGTGGTGCATGATCGTGTGTTGATGTGGCTGGCCGGCCACGCACACATTGCCGCGTGTTCCCCGCTACGCAATAAAAAGCTTCTTCGTATGTGTGGATATGTACATTACATACGAGTGTGGCTGTATCCAGCAACTAGGGCCATGGCTACAACCACACTCTTGTGGCTGGATGGTAAAGACACACGCGTGTGGTTGTATACACTGCCTTAATTTATACGGGCCGTGGCCGTGGTGATCCGATCGGGTGAATGGACAGTGAAATGGCCCAGTGCAGTGGCAATGCTTAAAGTTGCGCTTGTCTTCTCTCATGCAGTGCACAGCAGTAGCCCAGTCACTAAACATGCTAAATTTACACGTATAGGCCTAATGTTAAACTTTACACTTCACTGCACTGTACACATAGTCACATGCCCCTTGTTGGGCATCTGGTCGGACTCGAGATTAGATTTTGGGGATTTTTATGTTTTCAAAGAGTGATGCAAAGAAGCTTGAATCAGTTCAGAGGAGAGCAACAAAGTTGGTATCAGAGGTTAAATTGTTGTCACATCCTGAGAGACCCGAGCATTTGGGGATTCCATCCCTAGAGTATCGATGTGAACGTTCAGATACATGATTCAAGTGTTCAAAATTTTGCATGGTATGGAAGACTTTGATCCATTGTTACACGCGGTCACAAGTTGAAGTTGTATAAAGGAAGGTGTCGAACAAGTAAAAGGTTGAAGTCTTTCAGTCAGAGAGTAGTAAATACTTGAAATAGCCTTTGTGCAGATGCTGTCGTGGCAACATCTGTGAATAGCTTCAAGTCCAATCTCAATGATCACTGGAAGCAGAAACATAACAAATTTCATCCAGATTGCATTAACTGATGATTCCGTGGATACAGTACAACACATTAACCGGAGGGCCAAACCCCAAAAAGTCGCTTACTTAACGAGTGAGTCGCACTCTCTCTACAAACTAAGTAGACCATGCTTATTTTCAAGTTTTTATTGTAACAAACAACATTCCACTGGTCTACCTCAAAAAATTTGTTGCGAAAGCCTCCAAATCTAAGATGGCGTCCAAGATGGCCGCCATATTTCCTGAATTTGTTATTTGAAAGATAGAATTTGATAGAAAGATCAGATTTCAACAAATGTGATGTCATATGAAAGAGAATAAAATTTTCTACAAGTTGATACCATTTTTGTGGGTTATTGTGATAAGTGGATTGAGATTTTAAGGAAAAAACACTCATTTTTTTATATTTTTCTGAAAAAAGGAAAATCATGAAAATGCTTGATTCAGCATAAATCACAGAAAGACTGAAGGATTATCTTAAAACGTTTCAAGAATTTTGTTTGACATATCATTAATATTTGGAGAAAATTAGGGGTCAGTACCGTTTTTGGTTCAGGAGTTATAATGTCTCAAACTTGAAAACTCACTATGTAAAAATGGCCACTTTAGTTGTGACAATACCTTGTTGGTCATAAAAAGAGCCTGCGCGCGCCAAGACTACTACACGCACCACTGACACTGGCGCTGGTAGCAGTGCCAGTGGTGCGTGTAGTAGTCTTGGCAAACGCAGACATTTTCTTTGACAAACAAGGGTTTGTGCCTGCAAACTAACTTTTCGTACCAAGTGGTAGCTCAGGTGACGCTGATTGCTATTATTTCAAAGTAGATTGTTCTAAAGCAGATGAGATGAAGCAAAAATATCTTTCAAATAGAGGCAGAAGCTTGAAACAACCTTGCTATAGAAAGTTTAAAACAAAATCTGGATCAATCACTCAAAAAATTCAAGATTGCAGGCCATCAAAGCTGGCATAGTGTATTGCGCCAAAGTAAATGTATCATTTCGATTTTGATACAATTTTGTCTGTTTTGCTGTCTATTTATATGGTTTTTATATATTCTGAACATTTTAATGCTATTTCAAACCATCTTAGGTTTTTACGGAGACATTTTTTTCAGAATGCACCATGAATATTTCTCTAAAAAGTTATAAAAAAAATTAAATTAAAAATGTTTATGAAAACCATGCAGAAATTAACATCTTTCCCATATAATCAATATTTGGAGAAAATTAGAGGTCAGTAGTGTATTTGGTTCAGGAGTTATAATGTCTCAAACTTGAAATCCCATTTTACATAATTTGCATTTACACGCATCTGTTCCCAAAGACGTCACAGAGGGTCAAATCCAAGATCGTGCTTACTTTTCGAGTTCCACTCTCTCCATAAACAAGACCATACATAATATTAAGCATACTAAGCAATGTTCCGTGAGTACACCTCAATAGATTTGTTGCAAAAACCTCCAAAGTACAGATGCGGTCCAATAGGGCCGCCATTTTTATTGAAATTAACATTTAAAACATAAAATTTGATAGAGACATTGGATTGCAACACATTTGATGTCATATGAAGGAGAGTAAAACTTCCTAAAAGTTGATACCACTTTAGCTGTGTATTGTGATAAATTGGGGGGGGGGATCCATATTTTTATATTGTTTTGAAAAAAAGGAAGAAATGTGAAAATGCATGATTTAGTATTTATCAAAGAAGAACTGAAAAATTATTTTGAAACCTGCGATTGAGATTGAGATTTACTGAGATTGAGACATAATTCATATTTCTGGAATTACAGGCAATATCATACACTATTGACAAGTTAACGTCTAAAACTTGAAAAAATTACATTTATGCATTATAAATTTTGCATACAATGTGTTTACATGGTCACATGTAATACTGTAACGGTCTAGTGACTTGCAAGTACCTGCAAACTAACTTTTCATGCCAAGTGGTAGGTGACGCTGATCGCTATTACTGTAGCATTTCATCATAGTAGATTGTTCTGAGGCAGATAAAATTGAACAGAAAGTATTTTCCAAAAAGAGATAGGAGCTTGGAATTTGGCACAAATTTTGCCAATGTGTAATATTTAGCGATAAAAATAGTATCCACACAAAATTCAAGATGGCGGTAATTAATCGAGGTTGTCGTTCAAGGCATTATTTACCATTAGTGCACGTAAAACAAAAACCCAGCTTTACTTAATTCCTCAAACTAGTTCTAAACTGTGAGTTAGGGATAGAACAACTAATGTACAAACTGAAATCAGTATAATTAATGCTAAATATTGTTAGATATACTAAATAGATCTGATAAGAATGTTTTTTTTTTATATACTAAATTGTCAACAGTTATGGCCATGGTTTCTTGAAAAGCAATGGTGATATCTCCGTATGTTTTAGGCTTTAAAGATAATAAAAAGTTTCGGTACCTCAAAAGTGTCCTTGAATAACCTTGTCTTAGTTTGTGTTTCAGGTTAAAGTACCTTTCATATAACTAACACTGTGAGACTTACTCGCCCCAAAGTGCTCTCATGTCTTAGTAATCATGCAATTAACTGCGACCAGCAGCCCCATACGCATAGCGACCAGCAGTCCCATACGCATAGCGTAATCGGGCTTCGCATTGTAGCATTCAGGATCATGACAGATTTAGTATCGCAGGGTAAATGTCAACTTAAAATCCCATAAATTCTTCAATTTGAAGACTTACCAATTAAGTTGAAGTATTGAAAACAGGCTTCGGGCAACGTTTGGCTCTGCCTATAGTCCCTTTCTGTTCGAATTGATGACTGAATGTGACTCGGTCGACAGGACCTTAGGAGAGCTACATACAGTACACTGAATACTACAGCCAGTGCATGCGAACACATCACATGCACACAAATTTCAAATCCATGAACGGATAAGATGTTTGTGTGCGCATGCGCTGGCCATGGTATCCAGTGTATGTAGCTCTCCCAAGGTCCTCTCGACCGAGTCACATTCAGTCATCAATTCGAACAGAAAGGGACTATTGGCAGAACCAAACGTTGTTCGAAGCCTGTTTTCAATACTTCAACTTAATTGGTAAGTCTTCAAATCGAAGAAATTTTTGGATTTTAAGTTGACATTCACCCGCGATACTAATTCTGTCATGATCCTGAATGCTACAATGCGAAGCCCCATTACGCTATGCGTATGGGGCTGCTGGTCGCAGTTAGCTATGCGTACAATGGGCTGCACGCTGCTGGTCGCAGTCAGTGGTTTCGTACAATATTTATCGACGCTGTACAGCGTCGGCTCTGGTACGAAACCATTATTGCATGATTACTAAGACACGAGAGCACTTTGGGGCGAGTAATTCTCACAGACAACGTACTTTAACCTGAAACACAAACCAAGACAAGGAAATTCAGGGAAGCTTTTGAGGTACCAAAACTTTTTATTATCTTTAATGGTAGAATGTTTTGTAATACAACTAACCTGCACATATAAATCGAATGTGATATCTCTCGCAATGGTAGAATACCTTTAGTGTGTTGCGTCAAAGTTAAATCTCAACTTATAACTTATAATTTGATATATTTTTTTTAATCTTCTTATATTGCTGTCTATTACATGTTCCTATACATCCGAACGATATTGTGCTAGTGTAAACCATATTGAGGGTCTTTTTTTTTTGGGGGGGGGGTGTAGCTCATTCCAGTGTTAGGGTAAGGCCCAGTCTTTGATAAAAAAGAAATGCTTCTGTATCAAAGATATGCTTTTTTACTTGTATGTTACTCTGCTGTTGTAGAAACGCCTGAATGATGATGGTATATGTGTAATAATGTCTGATCCGTAGATGTCCTTGAAAGCCCTTCTGATCCTAACCCCCCCCCCCCAAAAAAAAAAAAAAAAAAAAAAAAAAAAAATCCGACATGGCGGCAATTTCTCAACTTTGTTGTGCGAAATGTGTTGTGCGAAATTACTTTTCAGTATATTGTTCGAATAAAATTGTCCAAATTGATTATTCGTGCTGTATATTCACATTTACAAATAAGCATGCTGAAACTGTATTTTCTGTTACCAGATTTGTCTTACATTGTCTTTAGGCTAATTTCATGTGGGTTATAGTGTCACAATTGATCTGAGCTTATGCCATTGGTAGATGCTTTCCCATATTAGATATCAGGATCACTCGAGAGTGAAAATGTTCATTTTCATTCATTTTAGAGTGACCTCGGGGATCACTCGAAGAGTGACAAGTGATCCCTAAGGCAGGGCTCGACACTAACGGTGGTCCGGTGGCCCGGGGCCACCAAAAACGCACGTCGGGCCACCAAAATGTCAGAAATGAAGAACATAGGTGGCCTGATCGGGCCACCAAAAAAGATCGGATATTTGCCTTTGGGCCACCAAAAATAAAAGTTAGTGTGGAGCCCTGCCTATTAAGGTCACTCTAAAATGAGTGAAAATGAACATTTTCACTCAAAAGTCACTCCAATTTCACTCTAAATTCACCGTTTTCTTGTTATTCACTCCTCACATCAAAAGCAAAAACTTCCACTCGATTTGGGTTTTTTTTTTCTTTTTCGGAGAGTAGAATATCACTGGTTCTAAAAATGTGTCCATAAAAACCTAAGACGGTTTAAGTTAGCACAACAGACAAAATTGTATCAAAAACGAAATAATACATTTACTTTGGCGCAATTTTATACACTATGTCAGCTTTGATGGCCTGCAATCTTGAATTTTTTGAGTAATTGCTCCGGATTTTGTTTTAAACTTTCTATAGCAAGGTTGTTTCAAGCTTCTACCTCTATTTGAAAGATATTTTTGCTTCATCTCATCTGCTTTAGAACAATCTACTTTGAAATAATAGCAATCAGCGTCACCTGAGCTACCACTTGGTACGAAAAGTTAGTTTGCAGGCACAAACCCTTGTTTGTCAAAGAAAATGTCTGCGTTTGCCAGACACGCACCACTGACACTGGCGCTGGTAGCAGTGCCAGTGGTGCGTGTAGTAGTCTTGGCGCGCGCAGGCTCTTTTTACGACCAACAAGGTATTGTCACAACTAAAGTGGCCATTTTTACATAGTGAGTTTTCAAGTTTGAGACATTATAACTCCTGAACCAAAAACGGTACTGACCCCTAATTTTCTCCAAATATTAATGATATGTCAAACAAAATTCTTGAAACGTTTTAAGATAATCCTTCAGTCTTTCTGTGATTTATGCTGAATCAAGCATTTTCATGATTTTCCTTTTTTCAGAAAAATATAAAAAAATGAGTGTTTTTTCCTTAAAATCTCAATCCACTTATCACAATAACCCACAAAAATGGTATCAACTTGTAGAAAATTTTATTCTCTTTCATATGACATCACATTTGTTGAAATCTGATCTTTCTATCAAATTCTATCTTTCAAATAACAAATTCAGTAAATATGGCGGCCATCTTGGACGCCATCTTGGATTTGGAGGCTTTCGCAACAAATTTTTTGAGGTAGACCAGTGGAATGTTGTTTGTTACAATAAAAACTTGAAAATAAGCATGGTCTACTCAGTTTGTAGAGAGAGTGCAACTCGACCTCTGTTTTTAGCTTTTGGCCCCCCGGTTACATGGATCTCCTCAGGCTCAGGATTAAATCCTTTGAATGGCCCTCTACAAGTTTTCAACTTACTGGGCGTCATCGTAGGTAATTCAGGTAATTATTGCTATTTCACAGAAAAATTTCGCCAAGGCCGCGAATGGACATCAAACGCAGAATTCATTCTTTAAAATTAGGGTGTCTGATCGCGCACTGCCAACCCTCGAACAAAACGCGCCCCTATCTCATAACACGCAATAGAACACATGGAGCCGCGCGCCTACGGCTACGCCATTTGACCCATCATTTTTGTGCCAAATTTTGCCTTTATTGCCAAATCCCCAGACCATGTTGTAATCGAACCCTGACAAATTTGGTATCATATGAAAGAGGAAGTTTTTCTCCATATATCTTATCAGAACGGCGGTACATGAATCCGACAATAAATTTATGTAAACATCGATAGAATCACATTTATCCCCATATCTCGGCGTCTGTTTCGCTACTTGTATCGCCGTGAGACATGCTAGCCGTTGAGGATATGCTGAATCCAATGGTGTGGTTAGTGTCAGTTTTTCTCTAGCTCCACTTCTTGGTGTGGCGATATTGCCCTCGCAATAATTTTTTGGTCATAGTGAACGTTTTCATACTGCATCCCAACACGAAATCTCACTAACATGCACAGTGCAGTGCCAGAAGACCGTATAAAGGCCGTACAACTGTATAAAGTGCACACTTGCTCGACATAGACACAGCATGCACATGTGATACGGCTTCGCGCCATGAACACCATGTGGCTGCGTTGCATGTTGAATTAAAATATGCAGGAGCCCCAAAGGTAATGCGCGAAAGTTATCATGGATCTTTGCATACAAAGCCACGCATATTGAAGATGTTTGCTGCAACCAAAAAAAAAAAACATTGCAAGGGGTGTTTTAAAATCAAGATACACAGTCGAAGACATGGAGCTAACGAAAAACTAACCGCACCATCGTATTCAGCATTTCCTAAACTACTCACTTGCCTCATGCTGGTTCAAGTACCGAAGCAGATGCTGAGATATGGATTTATTTGTGTTTCTAACAACATTTACACCAATTTGTTGGTGGATTCATATACCAGCGCTCTCATACAATACAGAGACAAACTGCTTTCAAATGATACCAAATTTGTTTTGATTTGATATCAGCATCGACTGTGAAATGCAAGAAAGGCAAAATCTTGCTCAAAACTGCATGCCAAAATCGGTGCACCACTCATTTGCACTGTGTCCTATGGGAGTTGTGTGTTGTAATATAATACATGTAGGGCACACAATCGTCTGAAGGTAGGAAAGGCATGATCTGACACCCTACTGAAACTTGTCGACTCTGCTGCCAGCTACACTGTAGCTAGGTGTGCCATGGGATTGTGCGAGGATATGCACCAGCCACGCCATTTCCAGCGCTGCGCTGTGGCCAGCCTGTGCAGGAAGGGTATGACTGTATACTTTTCATGAAAATTGAGGTTTTTTGGAATTCGTTATATTTTCTTTAAAGGACAAGTTCACCTTCATAAACATAAGGATTGAGAGAATGCAGCAATATTAGTAGAACACATCAATGAAAGTTTGAGGAAAATTGGACAATCAATGCAAAAGTTATGAATTTTTAAAATTTTTGTGTTGGAGCCGCTGGGTGAGGAGACTACTACAGCGTGTAATGTCATATGCGTACAACCGTATAAAGAAAATGTAAAGAAAATTCAACATATTTTCACTTTTTTCGCATAATAAAAGAGCACTTGACTTGCCGCTTTCTAAAGGCAGGGGGAATAATATTACCCATAACATATGTCGGTAACGAGTCAAGGGAATGTGTACTTTTTTCAAAAGATGATATTTTGTGAAATTCTCTTTATATTGTCCATATATTGTTGTACGCATGTGACATTACACACTGCAGTAGTCTTCTCATCCAGCGGTTACTGCACAAAAACTTCAAAAATTCATAACTTTTGAACGGATTGTCCGATTTTCCTCAAACTTTCAATGATGTGTTCTACTAATATTGCTACATTCTCTCAATCCTTGTGTTTATGAAGGTGAACTTGTCCTTTAAATTGTTGTCCAAAATGATGTCATGAACTGTAGTAGACTTATTATTATCCAGCAAGCGAAGTCGCTAGATAGATAAATTTTGAATCATATGTCTGATTTTCGTCAAACTGTCACTGCTGTGTTCTACTTAATATTGCTGCATTCACTCAATCAACAATTAATCTATTAATATGTTTTGGTTTTAGTCTCTCATTGACATATGTACCGTTCCATCTCTCTTTTTCCAGGTTTGTTGAAACCCTACTGAGTCTAGTGCCCTATTGACCACATTGAAACTTATTGTGTCTATAAAGAGAAGGAGGCCTCACGTAAGCCTTCACACTGACACCAGACTGACTGTTTCAGTCATGTGGTCTATTCATCTGTCCGTCCGTCCGTCGCCCGTCCGTCCATTCGTCCGTCCATTCGTCCGTCCTTCATACTCTTGAAGTCTTCATGGTGACAGCAGACTTTGAGAGCTGTTCATTGAATCAACATCCTAAGTCTGTCGTCTTTGGGTTTGTGTAGTCGTGCGTGCTACATTTGCATCATGGCAGAGAGCAAGAAGCTGCTCTTCAAGTTGGTAAGGGCTAAGATCTCAACTCAGGCAGACTGAAGCACAGGGAGTGAATGTTAGTTGAGGCAATGTGTGCAGTTTGTCGCTCCAAGGTTACAAACTGTCATGGGGAGAGGGCCAATGCATGGAAATGAAGTCATCTGAAAAATGAATAAATAAGTAAACAAATAAATAGATAGATAGATAAGTCTTCTCCAAAAGCAAAAGTGATTGAGCTAAGTTCGTACTGTGAGTTAGTGCAGTGGTCACTATAGTCTCTCATAGGAGATCTTTGGGGATTCAAGGTAAAGGTAAATTTTCACAATTTTATCTTCTTTATAAAATGCATGGTCTCAAACTTGAATAAGATATGCATCTGTTCAATTGGGCACCAGAATAGGCCCAGAAACCTTAAACTAGGGAATCTATAAAAGTCTTTATTTAAACCAGAAATGATAGAGCTGAAATACTATAAGTAAAGAGTGCAGATTTACTGTTGCCAATATGATATCCCGCAAAGACCAATTTTCTGAAAAATTTTCTGAAAAACGCATGGTCAAAGTTGTCGCCAAACTTTGCAGGTAATATTACTAGGGTGATATAAAATGGGCACCACCACACCCCCTCCCCCTCCAAAAAAAAGTAAAAAAAAGAAACAGTCTTTATACAAGATTTTTTTATGAAAACAAAAATGTATTGAGTGAATACATTAGTGTTTTTTTTTTCAATTTTTTTGTTTATTTGTTTGTTTGTTTGTCTTTTAACCCTATTCTAACTGGGGGGTCAAATTGACCCCCCCCCCTCGACATTTCGCGCCACGATTCCGCAACGCGCAAAGATTTTGCCGTGTCGTTTCATGACTTTTTTCATTGAAGTCTCCCGCATATTTTGAGGCCAAATTTGCAATGTCCGGGTACACCGTTCTGAAGTTACGCAATGTTTTGCATATGCATGTCAACCTGAAAACAGCTCAAATTCATGATTTCGTGTGCAAATCCAATGCAAATTGTGTTCTTTTGTTTAATTGATATAGATTAGATTATTTCAACTTTTGGACATCAAAATTAATCAATTCTAATGTAGATAAGCTTGAAATAGTGCCTGCAACAAATTTTTGCCAAAAACAATAGAAAACAAAAGGTCGAAAAACAATGAAATACATAAGAAATTAACAAAAGAATAAAAAACAAAAGAAACTGATTTTGATTGCGCTATTTTTTTACAAGAAAATTGTTTGATGTGTCTTGAGGAAGTCTGACACAAAAATTTAGCAATCCTTCATTCTTTTTGATGGAGTTAGAGGTGAAACTATGATTTCATGCATAAATTTGCATAATTAATATATCAAAAAATATGAAATCAACATTTTTCTATTGTATGACCATGTAATCTTGTAGTTGACATCCGGCTCTATGTCCAGGCAAAATTTTGTGGCGATCGCGCAATCGGCGGCCGAGATCTGAAGGGGGGGTCAAATTGAACCCCCCCCCCCCCCCCCCCCCCCCAGTAAAAACTTGGTCTCAAATAGCCCAGTTAGAATAGGGTTAATGGCATATCAAAGGGTTGCCCCTTGGGACTGGGACCAAATTAGGGTCCAGCTTCACATTGAGATCCTCTTTGAAAACACATGATCTAATCCTCAAGTATTTGAGACAGTGGGGTAGAATGTATGGACACCATGCTCC
Source organism: Diadema antillarum (assembly GCF_040938485.1). Lineage (NCBI taxonomy): Eukaryota > Metazoa > Echinodermata > Echinoidea > Diadematoida > Diadematidae > Diadema > Diadema antillarum. Next base: position 1,145,484 of record NW_027271446.1, read on the forward strand.
CTGAGTCACCCGAGTGTGCTGTTCTTCGAAGGTAATACTGTAGTCTGCAAGACTGTGTGGAAGATGAACTTGCTATACTCGGGTGAATGCTGAACCCACTGAGTCCTTAATTGTGACAGAATAATAGCATGATCAAAAATGGCATTGTGCAGTGTATGAAACTGAAAACTTGAATACATCTAAATACCCTCAACTGTGTAGATGTAAATGTAAGTACTTGACAATGTACCCCAACAATGATACATATGTGTACTTTTCATGTTAAAGAACACGTCTACAGTGCCGTCTGTCTAAGAACCTCTCTTTACGTCTTCCTTTGGTGACTGCTTTGGACAGTCATAACCATACTCCTACTCACCAGTTTAGTCATCACTTGAGTATGTTGCATCGCTTGATTCCAAGGAACAAATGCGATACAGTGGATTCCCGTTATAACGAAGTCCTCAGGACTGGCAGTTTTCTTTTGTTGTATCAACATTTCGTCATAACCAAACCAATAAACAATAAAAATATGTAAACTAGATTATGTTCCAGCCCAAATTTGTACGTCGTTGTTACCAGAATTTTTTTATAACTGTGTTCGTTATAATGGAAGTGCACAGTTACTCATTCCAGTACATATAAGTGTAACCCATGTATTAGAAATAACTCTCTAGCAATCAATTATATTTTGTATTTGCACAGGCCACATCTTCAAAGTACAGAAGGAGAAAGGGACAGATGGCACCGGCATCTCTTGATGGCCCAAAGGGGAAGCTAGAGGATGATACTGATGAGATAGTATGGTGTAAGCAGTGCTTCAGGCGTGGGGAACGGAGCATCATGCGCCTGCTGCAGATTAGTGAAGACTTGGCAGTCTGTGTGTGCGACAATCAAAAGGTACAGAATTTTTGTTCACTTTATAGAAGGGTTGTGCTTGATTTGGGGGAAACGTGCCAGACAAGCTGCACTGATTCATTTGATCAGCCCACTTCTAAAGTTGGAAGAGCCAGTGTTTATCAATTACAAGTCCATGCAGTGAGCATAATTAATTTGCAGTAAAAACTTGCAACTACAGAACTATCAATTTCTTATATTTTGCAAGTCTAATATGTCACAAACCAGGACTTTTCAACAATTTTGCAAGAGGTCAAATTCACAATCATGGAGTGCAGTAATATCACATGCCTTGTTCATATACACTGTATACATTGTGCTGTGTACTCCATACGATACTTCACATTAGTACACATGCTTGTCACATTCATGTCAGGTTCAGAATACATAATACATTTTGCGAATAGCATGCAATTCTCAATACTCCTAAAAAGAAAACCCATTGAAGTTTTTGTGTGATATTGTGCTTTTTTTTTCCTCAGCTTTTCTTTGTTTGACTCAAGTTAATTATTAAACAATGGTACATTTGACCTCTGTCATGTATAATGTGTGTGCGTGTGTGTCACGCTTTTTGTGAAGAGATGCACACCTACCCCTAGACCTGATAGTACAGTCAACCTTGGTTAAGTCGACCTCACATAAAACAAAGATCATTTCATTCCTCTTCTCTTTATATTCTATTGATTTTAATCCTTTTTAAGTTGAAAGTTTTCTTAGTTAAAAAGTGTATTTCTTCAGTCCAAAAAGATTTGACTAACGCAAGGTTCAATGTACGGGGTAACACAGCTAGCTCAATCCAAACAGTGTTGCCCACACACAGCCACATGGAAGATTTTTTTTTACAATGTTTTCAACCCTGAATGTTTGTATTTGTCATACAATGTATGTCTGTTTAGCTATACCATGATACATTCATGCTTCTGCTGTTACAAATGTACCTAGAGTTACTATTGCCTTCTTTTGCCACATTAACACTTGGTTTCGTGTCTGCTTATTGTTTCTGCTTAGAACTCATACAAACTCAGTTGTAAGTGCTGTATTTGCCAGTGATAAGGCCACACTATTCTCAACAGAAATAAAGCAGTAAAGTGTGGCCTACACGGCAGCACAACCAAATCATGGTCTTTTCCACTCGGCAAATCACCTGCTTAACTGTTGTGTCATTTAGTAAAATTGAAAATGAAACAAACACACACACAAGTGTTAGGAAACATTTTAAACATTACAAAAATGCTGATGAAGTTTGTTATCACTGGCAAATACATTATTGATAATGTGTGATGCTTTGTTCTTTGATATAGTGAAGTTTAGATGGAGGCTATTTTTTTGTTTGTCTCCATTGTTGTAGTGCACATCACTCCCCCAGCTGGCCCCTGGTTGTAATCTCATTGTAGAGCGCCGAGCAACAGACATCGGTAATCCCAGGAAGAAGAGGAAAAGACTGAGTAGTCTTCCATCCAGTCATGGACCGAAATCAGACCAAAGTCCTCTCAACTGTGGACAAGACTGCAACTTCCATTTAGGGAGGAGCCAGCAGTCTCCTGAGAATTATTCACCACTACCCTCAACCAGCGTAGTCCAGTGGACTAATGAGGCTAATCTTTGCTGGCTGGATGTGTCAATGATGCTGTTAGTCCTAAACAACAGTCTGAGACAGTGTCATAAGTTGATTGGTGCAGAGACTCCACTCCAACAGCTATGTCAGGACTTTGATAAAGCACAAAAACTGCTGTCAGCTAGTCCAAATGCTATAAATCAGCATGAAACTGACACACTCACTGATATAAGCAATACACACTGTGATAATCAGCTAACTGATACACTCACTGATATTAGCAGTACACACTTTGATAAAGGACAGCCAGCTGACACACATGACAATCTAGGAGATGAAAGTTACCTCAGTGCCTATCTCAGGGAAGAGCTATGTGGACTAGGGGAACTTGCATCGGATGGCGATGTCCCTGCTTTGAAACATGCTGACAGCTCCATTGATTTCAGTAGGAACAGTAGCACCCATAGTTTTGGCGCTGATAAATGCATTGGTATTCACCAGTCTCATAGTACAGTACATCAAATGGACAGATGTATCGCAGCTTTGCAACAGCCCAAGGCTATGTCTAGAGTTGATGCAACCACACTTGGTCCTGCCGTTGCCTTGCTGCAGAGGAAGCGCAGTGATCTGCTTGAGATGTGGAAAACTAAAGTCCAGCATGCAGAGGGTGAAGAGAGCAGTCCAGTGACAGCTATCCCTGCACTATTACGTATAGATGGGACTACAGAAGAACACTTTTCCACATGGTATCGCCGCGAGTTTTATTGCTTCGCCTGTGGTTTCACCAATGTAACATTGTAAGTACACAGAACAAATTACAAGGAAAGTAACTGTTAAAGGGGCAATGAAAGGGCTAGGCAAGGATCTTCAGTGCATTTGGGGCCTTGGATTTAAAAATTAGAAGATGACAGTTAAAGTCAGATATTACTCTGTATCCTCCAGTCTGTAAAGTTGAATAGGAGAAAGCAAGATGACTGCTGCACGCCAGTATTATTTATTACACTTACCGGGTACCCATATTTGGAAGTACCATTGATTTCAAGTGCCATCCGTCCGTACCCCCTCATTTCCCTCAATGTGTGATGATTACTTTACCTTTTACAATATTGTTATAATAAACAGTTTGAGGACTTATTAAAGTATTACAAAGTTTATACAGTTGATTAATCAAAAGGCACTGGTTTGTTGGTACAAGAAATGCTTATCATTTCCAAGATCACTACCTGAAATCATTTGTTTGTGTTAAATCTACATATCTCTTAAAAGATATTCAGTTTGATTTTTATTTTTCAAGGGAATGGCACAAAAGGAGACACAATTTGCAGTTTATTAGCAAGGCTTGAGTCTTCAGCAGGATGTGAAATATTTCATGAATGAGGGTATTACCTAATCATTTCTGAGTTTTCATATGTAGTTGTCTTCCTGTGTAGTTGGCTCTGTTGAATTAAAAGTTTCCATGGAAATGTGCTGGGAAAGGTCATAGTTCATCTAAGGGGGAAGAAATGTCTTTTGTATTCCTTAAGATTTGTATAATCATATATTTGCTCTAAGTGTTATTTATATATGTGTAACTGTCTTCTTTTCTTCATCTACAGTCACCACAACATTTTGATGTCTGTGACTGCTGTCTCAACTGATTTCAGCATGCGATGTCCCACAATGCATCACAACTGCCCACATTGTCACGCTGAGGGACAGACGAGTCGTCTGGTATATCATAGGTAAGCCCAAATATGTGTTCTTTATGTACACGGTATAACACCTTGCTTGGTTGGCAGGTACCATCAATGTAACAATTACTGGATATAGCAACAGTGCCCTCACTATGGAGCCTTTGGCAGGATCTAAAAGTACTTCCATCAAACAAACAAGTGCTCCAATCACTCACATATTATATTGAGCTTGCATGTTTGTGAATGTGTGTATTACATTAGTGTGCTATAGTAACTGGGTCCGCTCATGTCCAATACATGTGTACTGTGTGTCCACATAGCAACGAATGGAAATACTTTTACACGTAGCTACGTCCAGTGGCTTCAATGTCGAGCATGCAGCAATAGACAGCATACTTTACACAGTGCGTATATATCAATGGCAGGTACCCATATATCAAAAGAATAGAGCCTTCAGCAAAAACCTTCGCACAATAATATGTAATGAATATCGTTTCAGCTGTCAGTATCAACACTGTGACATAATTTTTTTTTTAAGTTTGTGTTTATAAATATGTATATATTGTGCTTCAATGTGTTTTTGGTGACATTTTAACAAATTCCCTTGAATCCCATAAAAACAAAAGCAAACTAATAAATCAGACAATGTGCACTGCTTTCTTCGACCTGTGTTCTTGTATTCTGAACCATATTGGATGACATTTGAATGAGTGAAGATAAACAGACAGCAGCTCACAATATTCATGTCAGTACCAATACAGAGAGTTTTCCTGTCACACCACAGCAGCTTCCTTCAGAAGAACCCAACATTTCTCCTGTTTTTGTCTCTTTGTAGGTTGCCAGCCTGTCCTCTTGTACACTTCATCAATGGTCTGCATGTTGAAGACAAGTTGCCATGGAAACAGAGACACTTCCAGCATGGTGGTCATCACTTTGAGTTGAGGAGCATCATCCAGTACAAGAGGAATCCTAACCACTTTGTCATCTGGATCCGACATCCTTCCAGTAAGGAAAACTTGCATTATATTGGTTTTGATGATGCACAAGTCCATTCTATCAATGATGTTATAACTGCATTGATGCCACTCATATATTATGTATCTGTGTGCATAGACAACGCTACACTCTAGCACTGGTCTGATGTCCCGACCAGTAAAAATCACTGTTGGACTAGTAACTATTTTTCAGGAATGGACCAGTAAAAGATGGACAAACTGAGAACCTACTGGTCCTACATGCAGGTCGGACCAAAAGAAAAAATGGGATAGTGTGCTGCCTTGGCATAGATAGATATACATTCATTTATTACCTCCGCTAAGGGAAGAGGTTATGTTTTCGTTACCGTTGGTTTGTTCGTAAGTTCGTTCGTTTGTCCATGTCCAAAATAACTCAAAAAGTAATTAACGGATTGGGATGAAACTTATAGGAAAGGTTGAGAATGACACAAGTAACAAACGATTAACTTTTGGTAGTCAAAATCATGCTTTTGAGCAATTTTGGAGTCAACACATTTTTTCAAAGGGGCATGGCTTTAAAACGGTATGCCCGAGAGCAACAATTTATGTCTCAAAAGTTGCACGATACTTTAAAGAAAAAAGTCATAAAATGTCGCGGCGAGAGCATCACACGTTGCAGAATAATCACGCGAAACATCGAGGGGGGGCCAAAATGCCCCCCCCCCCCCGATGGGAATGGGGTTAATGAAGTGTCACCCCTGTCAGGATGAAATGTCTTTGTAACCGTTTGTCATTTCCAATTCTTGCTTCAGCTGAGGTGACTCTCTCACATGCAAGAAGAGCTTAATTTGAATTGACTTTCTGTAGTCCTACATAGATCCATTTATGTAGCAACCTGTTGGTGCCCCCCCCCCCCATATTATTGTAAGGAGAAAGTCATGGTGGGAAAATTTTGTAATAATAGTAATAATGAAATCTTGTATTTAGTTCATTATAACAGGGTTTGCCTGCGTGCCAATTGCTGACTGGGGAAGAAAAAAAAGTATCAAGTGCAAAGTTCATTTACCATTTAAAAGGTGAAATTTAGGTTATAATGTACAGATGAAGAAAAACAAGATCATCAATAATGCATATTTCTCAATTTTATCCTATCCCTATTGTAGGAGAACTGTGGCTGAAGTGCGATGACCTTTCCGGGGTACTATGTCATTGGCAGTCCAAGCCGCCATCCATCCCTCCTAGAGAAGTGCACATCCTTGGTTGGGAGAGACGAGAGGGTCACTGTGATGCCTGTGTGTCACTACAGAAAGAGATCAGCCACATTCAAAATTCCTCAGGTCATAGGGAGGACATTGTTTCAAACAGACCTGCACCCCATAGCAGAGATTCCAACACTCACTTTGTCCCTCTCAGCAAACAGAGTTGTCCAGTCATACAGGCAGCAAAATCAAATGTTCCAGTTATGCGAGATGTGTCTCTTACAGCCAGTCAATGGAATCCTGTATGTCCATCATATGAACACACACCCAATGAACTCACCATAAGCACCCCTCCAGGTTCCCCAGAACATGAGCTGCTAAATAAGAATGGGTCACAGTCTTATGAAGAGCCATCCTTAGTCAATGGAGTTTTTACAGAGGCCCCTAAATCTTGTTTTGATCATGTCCCCACCTGTGAATCAAAGCTTCTCTTTCCTGGGAAAGTGGAACAGTCAGTCCATGATAAAGTCACACCCAGGAACACCTCGCACAAGAAGAAAATAGCCCCCCTCAGGAAAGGAGTCATGACAGGTGTTAAAGTTCAAAGGAAGGTTACAAACTTGTCAAAGAACCTTCCAAGATGCCTGGAATCCATTCCTCCACAGCTCATCATCAAAAATCCCCAGAAAAACATTGTTGGATCAGTGCCAGCTTCTTCCTCACATCAACGGCAGTCAAAACATGGTCTGTCACTTAAGAAGGCTCTGCATGCCTTGAATATTAACTCATCACTAGGAGGCCAAAGGGGAACCATGTCTGAGAAGGACTTGAGATTACAGCCACAACGAGGCTCAGGGAGTGAGATCAGAAACACTACAGCTCAGGGCTATAAAGTGACAAAAGTTAATAAGATTCCTCGTCAGAAGTGTGACTCTTTCAAAACTTTCCAACAAACTAAAACAAAAACCTTTTCTGGTTACCTGCACAAGAGAGATCTTCCAGCCCAAGGAGAAAAGGTAGTTAGAGAGGAGTCCAGGCTACATCTTACTGGTAACCATGGTGACAGCTACCAACCTAGCATTCTCCTCACACCAACATCATCTGTTTCCAGCCCCAGTGCCTGCTCAGACTCGAGCTCTCTTTATGAGAATCCTGCTTCTCTTGCTGGCGTAGAAGAATCGGGGATGTTAATGGCCAATGTCCAAAATTTTTCCTCTACCATGGATGCTCTCTACCAGGCTTTGGACATTAATGTAGATGTGACAACAAAGATGCAGAGTTCTGAAATGAACTTTGATGACGATGATGACTCATTTCTGGAAGGCTTGCTGAAATGATTCAGACTAGTCATCAGTTTTCACTATTCAGTGAAAAGTTGATAGAGTGGTAGCTATGATTTACTATCATATGAGGTTTAAGATGTAGTTTCAGGTGAATAGGTACTCTTTTAATAGGTTGTTGTGTGGAGGAAAGAAATAACCAAATATGTGTGCCCCATCCATTCTGACAATAATATTCCTCTTAGATTTACTACCCAGTGCAGTAAAGTTTATGTTACTGCTGTTTTTCTTTTCATTTGTCTGGAAATCAGTGCTTGTTACACATGCTGTCAGGCAAAATAGATGTCAATACTGGAGGATGTTAACTAGTATTTAGTAGCATTGAAGTCATTGTGCTTGAAAGTTAACATAGGACAAAGTGACAGAGAAAGTTAACTCTTCACTTATAATGATGCCACACAAAAATACAGTGTCACCATGGGCCTCATATAACCAGCGCTTTGCAATATGTCTTGCACCAATTATCCATTAGAGAAATCTGGGGAAAAACAACAAAATGCATCCAGTGTGGAACAATTCACCAAGGTAACAGTAGAAGAACATGCTGAAGGAATAGCAGCAAGTATCTGTGTGCAACAGTGATTCTTCTCCAATCTTGATGCAAAAAAAAAAAAAAAGGATAAAAAGTTACAATAACCTGTGCATTATCCGTGACTTGGTATATGTACAATTAAGTCCAGTTCTAATAAGGTCATGAGAACTGGCACATTTTTTTCTCATGTGAATGTATGTCCAGAGATATCTGGTTATATCGATGCCATCAACACCACTGTATTTTCCTCTAAATTGGCAGATCCTCTTTACGGTATCCAGTTTATATCCAGAAATCATTGGAGAGAAATGTCAGTTACGATTTGTATTAATGTTTGGTATTAGGGGAGTTGTTTTGATTTATGTGAATCATTGAATTGGAATTCGAAAGTTATAGGCATGTAAACCAATCTTATTTTACATAATGAAATGATTAATCCGCAAATCTCATGCAAGTCAGTGTACAGGGGATTTCAGACAATTTTTAGGCTGGCACAGAGTTAGTAGACAAATTGTTCATGTAACACATGTACAGTTGTATGAAGATTGTGACATGTTGTCTTGTTACCTTTGAGAGTTAAATTTTTTCACTTCTTACCCCTTACTGTGGCAGAAACTTCGGACCTGAGAGAATTTCAGCCACAAGTCTTGCAAGTAAATTAATTGACAGATCCACCCAAGATCAGCTGGGTTGACAATTTTCCTAACATCTTAATGTGAACCCACACTTGAATCACTTCTGCCATAACATCTCTTTGCCAGTACATGCACATGTAATTCCTTGTAATGGACCCATTATGATCACTTTTACTTAGACATGAAAAAGAATAGTATGAATTGTTTTCATCAGTATTCCAATTTGACTGTAATCTCAAGAACAGTCTGTCACAGCACAAGCCAAGGAGCATGAGACATAGACATAATCCATTTGACACACTCACAGACATACTTCCAGTCTACCTCCATGCAGTATGTTAATCAGTTAGTTGACAACGCAGAGAATGGAGCCACATTACTTATTATTCTTGTTATGGCTTTGTCATCGATTATCTTTCAAGTTAGTTATGAAGACGGAATGTTAGCCCTGATGATGCTTGCCTTTTGTATGATCTATTTAGTATAAGATCCTTCCACGATACTTCCTGTGTGTTTGCCTTTCCATAATGACTGCCAAGCAAGTCGAGTTGAAACTTGTACACTTTACAGATTATAGTACAGTGGACTCCCATTATAACGAAGTCCTAAGGACCGCCAGTTTTCTTTCCTTATATCGAAATTCATTATAACTGAACAAATAAACAATAGAAATACATGTACATAGAGCGGATAATGTTCCGGCCTGAATTTTTACTGTGATTTAACCGGAATTTCGTCATAACCGTGCTCGTTATAACAGGAGTGCACTGTATCAAACTGTTCACACCACAGTCACAGTGTATCAATATGTGTATCAGTGTATCAATGTGTACAGGAGATCCCTGTTATCGCGAGATAGTCAGGACCATATACCACAAGAATATTCTCATAATGAAATCTTGTTCGAACAGACAGTGTAAATTAGGGAAATATTGTCTGTTATACTGTGCAGATCCTCATGTTCTAATGGATTCTCATATTCATGATCATTTTGGCAGGGTTTGCTTGTACTAAATCATTTACAGTTCGACCACGATTATCCGGCCATGTCGGGACCGCCACTCATCCGGATAAGCAAATCGCTGGATATGGGAGACACAAAGTTAATGTACATTGTATATAGCTGCTGTCCAAGCTGCCGTCCCAGTGCACTGGCAGCTAGGCAGGTAGCGTACCCCGCACCAGTGGTGTAATCTATGCTAGCCTGCGCAAAATTGTAGTCCCTTCTCCATAAAAATAAAGTATGTCTTTATGTTAGTTCTGTCGGGAATATTGTAGGTAAATCGCGTGAGTTTTGTAGAAATTTTAATTGAGTTTAAAGTCACTGTTTTTTCTCAATTTTTGGATGAAAAAAAAAAAGGCCTTCACTGCGTGAACGCGTCCGGATAATAGAGATTTCTAGATAAAAGGAGGGTGGATAATCGAGGTCGAACTGTAATGAAAAATAAGCAGCTGATTTACAATGTATTTAAGATCACTGCCAACAACCCATTGTCACACTCAAACACATATGTGACAAAATAGCTGCTGACTGGGAAAAAGGAATGCTAACTGCAAAATAGACTTTGTTAAATATGACACATGATCAACATCTTCATATTTGTACGTGTATATGAGTAGAGAAGTGTGTATTTAATGGCTCTACGTGAAAATACTATTGGTATGATGAGACTTGATGTTTGATACTCTTTTCTATACAATGTACCAACAAGTGGGTAGTTATTAAACACTTTTGTGATGAGATGTGTTTGTATGTCGATGTATGTAAAGGTACCACTTCAGACACAAGCCTGTGGTATAGAATAAAAAAATGACTTTGCTTCAGAACTATTCTCATTTCTCTCCTTATTTTTTCTTCTCTATGTCACTTTAATAGATTTGATTCGTAAATTGTTATTGGCAGTTTTGTCTGTGTTCATCGCAGACAAGTCAAAGTTAATATACATAGTAAAAAAAAAAACATCAAGAACACAATTTATTGTGTAACCAAAAGTCATCTTCACATCAACCCTTGTATTAATCTTTTGAGTGATGATTTGATTCATTCTTGAAGTCAGCTTTTTGTTCATTATTTTCATCAAAACCAATTGTCAGAATTGTTTTTGCTAATGACAGACTTGGAAACTAGAAGAGTGAAAGTGAATGGAGGAAGGAGGGAATACAAAGTGTACAGTGTTCCTTTTTGAAATGTCAATTGCACTGTATATTGACTGTCATAGCAGTGTTGTCACAGATTTAGGTTTTCATCACTTTGCAGCACAAGCCACAACAAATACACACCACACACATGGAAATAAAGTAAGATATGAATAGTTTGCTCACAAAAGCCAATAAGTCCATTTTTGAAGATTTTGAAGTACGGTCTCTGTCATTAAGTACAAAATAATACCTTTTAAATGAAATATTGTTCACTACATATGTACATTTTGAAGTTATGGTCAAAAGAAGCAAAAAAAAAATCTTATTTTTCTCTTTATTTTTCTTGACCTTCAATGGCAAATATCTCCATTTGACAAATATGGACTTATCGGCTTTTGCAAACAAACTCTTCATATGATGTACAATGTACCACGCTGGTGTACACAGCTACATGTATGTAAGTACAAGTGTACAGTGTATAGCCACTTTTCATCAATTTCTTCATAGAACGGCTCCTTTCAATAAGAGTGTCCAGAGCATCTCTCAAACTTGATTCTTTTTGTCAAGTATGCAGTACAAGTGTATATAGACTGGAGAGAGATTATGTGCTTTTTCTTCTCTCACATCGGTTTTCATTTGAGAAAGAAAAAAAGATGAAAAAGAGGCATTGATTGCTCCACCTGGCTGACTTCTGGGAAAACATCTTTCCTGACCTTCTTTTTGGGTGTAGTTTCTGGTGATTTTCGTTTCAGGTACATGCAGAAAACAGTCATTGCACTAAAATTGTGTTTTAGAAGCCCATTCTGAATATGTAACCATTAAATAACAGCTAAAATAGATGACAATGTATCCCACCTTAGTATAATACAATGTTTATTATAACCTGCCTCTGTACAAATTTGTTCTAAACTTACTAGTATGTTTAAAGGGAAATGAAATCCAAATACAGGATGTATACTGTACATGTTGATTGAGTGAATGCAGCAATATAGTATAACACATCAGTGAAGTTTGAGGAAAACTGGACAATCCATTCAAAAGTTATGAATTGTTTTGGTGCAGTCATCACTGGATGAGAAGACTGCAACAGTTTGAGGCATCACATACAAAGAACAATATAAAGTATGACACATACAAAGAACAATATAAAGTATGACACATACAAAGAACAATATAAAGTATGACACATACAAAGAACAATATAAAGTATGACACATACAAAGGACAATATAAAGTATGACACATACAAAGAACAATATAAAGTATGACACATACAAAGGACAATATAAAGTATGACACATACAAAGGACAATACACTGTATAAATTAAATGTATAAAAAAGGTGTTTTTTTTTTTTTTTTTTAATGCAGAGTACTCCCTCAACTTGTTACTGACATGTTAAGAATATTACATGTATTTCCCTTCTTTCTGGAAGTGGTCAATCAAGTGTTCTTTCATTATGCTAGAATATTGTGCTAGAAATTGAGATTTGTTTTTCTTTTATATCAAATTATTTTTTTTAATATCACTGTTTGTATGTGACGTCACAAACTGTATCAGTCTTCTCATCCAGCAGTGACAGTACAAATGAATTGAAAAATGCATAACTTTTGAACAGATTGCCTATTTCTTCAAACTTTTAGTGATGTGTTCTACTGATGTTGTTCTATTCACTCATCCTCATGTCGGTTAAGTTTCATTCCCCTTTAATGAGTGTCATCATGTGGGCACAACTACAACAGAAGTACACTACCTGTGTGGTTACTTCCTGAGGCTCTTTTTATAAATTTTTTAACGAAATGTGCTTTTATAACTTCCTCGACACTATGGATGTGGTTTCATTTTACCGTTAAAGTGGAACTTGTGACATAAGTCACTGCATTAAAAGGCACATTGTGTCAAAAGTTCCTTATCGCAGAGCTATAGAAACAAAGATGCATGGCACGTGGAAGGTACATTGGAAACAGGAAATGAAAGAAGAAACAGAATGCATCCAACATACGAAAGATTATAATGAAGGTCCCTGTTTTTCTCAATGGATCAGAAGAATATCACGAATTCGTCACGTAAGCGCGCAAGGCTACAACAGTATACATGTACTACATGTAGTAAGTGATCGACACCAAATACAGTAATGATCAGAGCCCTCTGAGGGCTCTCTGAGGGCTCTGCCAATGATCTGGTCAGAGCGCCCTCTATCATTCAAACTTGTCTTGTCTAGTGACACCATTTCGGGGTTCCATGACATTTTGCTCCAGGCCAGCAACAACTGCTCCCATGATATATCTACAAGCTAAGCCAAATACAAATTCTATCTACAAAAATAACCCTTTTTTATGCCCTAATCTCAATCCTCACATCAATGCCGTATCAAACCCTAACCCTGTAAGTCCTCGGAGAAAAAAGACCGCCTTCTAGGGTGACACCACATTTTGCTTCTGCGACAATTGCTCCAGGAGCAATTTTTGCATGTCTCTGGAGCAAATGTTGTGCCAACCTCGGCCTACCTCGTATAAAATCAGTTCATCATGATTAGTTGGAATCACACTAGATATGAAGAGTTTGTTTGCAAAAACCGATAAGTCCATATTTGCCAAATGGAGATATTTGCGATTAAAGGTCAAGAAAAATAAAGAGAATAATAAGAACATTTTTGCTTCTTTTGACCATAACTTCAAAAATGTACCCTTATATGCAGTGACCAATATATCATTTGAAAGGTATTATTTTGTACTTTATGACAGAGACCGTACTTCAAAATCTTCAAAAATGGACTTCTCGGTTTTTGCGAACAAACTCTTCATATATTTGTTTGTTTGGGTTTTTTTTCATTTGAGTTTTGTTACTTCGGAATTTATAAACTGACGCCAAAAGGTATCATACAAACATTGTTGATAGTTTTAAGAAATCAACGAGAGAGAGAGAAAGAAAAATCAAGGAATCCTCCGCAAATCTAATCATCCGTTCAGAAGGCAGCAATCCAGCGATGATCGGCTAACACCATCCTGTTATCCACAAGATATCGATCTGAATTTCACACAGCTGTGAGTTTACAGGAATCGCAAAAGTTTTATTCTTCATTTCAAAGGAAAACTAGATTTTGCCGAAGTGTTGAGGTATAGTGAGGTCAACAGACTGATGCCCTTAACCCTCTCCTCTCCTACAATCTCTCGTCCGATGCCCTCCCTGACAGTGACACCTTGTTGCTTGGGTGAAGTCAGGTTGGAAGGCGGGTCATGATGTGGGGGCGAAGAGTTGAGACTGAGTGTCAAAGTTCAACATTCACTCCCTTGGCCCCATGAGACAACGAAGTGGAGAAAGCTGGAGCGACACCAGACAAGCCACAGATTCATACCCAGGTGTAAAACACTGGTGAAATTACACGGAGAGATATCCGCAACTAATAATTTTTGTAAGGAATTTTATTTGCTGACCTTTTCTTGACTGCAAAGGAGATTAGGCCTACTTCTGATGGGCATGAAAAGCACAAAAATAGCAACCTCGCCGCTGAACTCACAAACAGAATACAGCTCTATACAAGCTGAAAGACTCTTCTGTCATACTTTGGAGCTTTATATTGCACATCACCTCATAGTGGGGTTTTATGAGAGGAGGGCAGAGTTTACTAGATAGCTGGGATATGTTAGTGAATAAGTCCTGTGAAGTAGGCTTATGATTGACGTATTGATTTTTCCTGTCCTAGTAGGTCCTATTGGCGAATTTGAGCAATTTTCATTATGACTATAATGGTTGCAAATAGGTAGGTATTGGTAATACGATCCGACATTGATAGATGTTTGTCCATGATAACCCCGAAATTTCTAACTTCACGGACTAAAATATAGGTGTTCTTGTATACCATCATTAAGGGTATCACAGATGCATTATTCATACGCTCACGTGTGTAAGGGAAAAGAAGGACCCTATATCACTAGACGACGTTTAAAATTTTCTGTAGATATCTATCATTTTAATTTGTTGAGCTGGTGGTAATAACCCAAATATATCTGCGTCGTTCTTTTTTTTTTTTTAGTTATAATTCAGAGGGTATCTTGTTACAATTCATATAAGATATTTCTACTTGCTATAAACTATGATTCATCATGGAGTACCTGTAAATCATTTAGGCCCTACCTCTAAATAACGTTTCGACCCAGTGCTGCCAATAAGTTATACGTGTGGGGAAGCCGGGTGATATTTGTAATCCGAAAATGAAATAAAATTCGTTATTCCGAATGTTCGCTATTGTAAAACACATAAATTCCGTATACAGTTCCTTAGTCCGAAAATGATATAGGGTTCGTTAATCCGAGGAATAAAGTGGAGTTATTTCACAGGTTAGTTCGTGCGAAAATAAGATAATTTCGTTATTCCGAAGGCTCTTTAATCCGAAATTGAAAAACAAACAAACAACAAGTAAACCAACCCCCCCCCCCAAAAAAAAAAAGGAAAAGAAAGGAAAAATAAAGGGGCGTGCTACCGAATCTTCGAAATTACGAACCTTATTTCGTTTTCGGATCAACACATTTCTTTCGGAATAACATGTTAGGATTTTTTCGGATTGACGAACCTCCGAAATAACGAACTTTAACCAGAAAAAAAAAAATCCATGCACAAGCCTTGAGGAAAAGGAGAACAAACCATATAAATACTAATAGATTTCTATCTAGCTTTCACGACGAATAGGGCCTACATACATAATAAATTTGATACACTTACACACATGTTGATTTTTAACACTGGAGTACCCTGCATGGTAATCACTCATTTAATGTGGGCAATATCTGTCATTTATTTTATGATAACTTTTTCTTCTATTTTTTCGTCCTCCCACAACAAACAAAGCATTGATTGAGCATAACTTGAATGTTTCCATGAAAACATGATGCTGAGTCAATGTAATGAAAGGTGCGTGCGTTCCATGTGTTTGTAGTTCAGCAATGATCAACAGATGATGTCGTAGGTAGATTGTTGATGCTTGGAAGTTTGGTTTGGTTTGTTTGGTTTGGTTTTGTTTGTTTGTTTGTTTGTTTGTATGTTTGTTTGTTTGTTTGTATGTTTGTATGTATGTTTGTTTGTTTGTTTGTTTGTTTGTTTGTTTGTTTGTTTGTTTGTATGTTTGTTTGTTTTGGGGGGCTTTTCGGCCCGATCCAAGCAATCTCAAGAAAAAAAGAAATAGAAACGTAATCATAAACTATTAATTGAAAGAAGTGAATGTTCATTCTGTAATGTGTATGTTGAGACTTTAATACATTTTTTTAGTGAGTGTCAATATGTTGATAGATTGTGGGTTGAAGTAAGAGAATGGATTAATATTAACACGGGGTTAGAAATAACATTTACGACGGAAAATAAATTATTTGGTTTTGGGGGTATTAACAATTCGGCATTGAATTGTATTACCATGCTTGTGAGATATGAAATTTATGTTTGTAAAATAAGAAAAATAATACCTCGTTTTGATTTATGTAAATATAGTATAAGGGAATATTATGATAGAGAGAAATTTATCGCAAGAAATAATCATAAGTTGCAAGTGTTTCAGAAAAAATGGTGTCTTTTTAGACACCTTTTTTCTTGATGTATATTGTAGTGAATTCGAAAAAAAGCATGATGTTATTTGAAATATGTTGTAATATGTGTATAGATGAAAGAGAATAATAAATATCCCAGTGAGGGGGGAAAAATGTTGGAAAAAAAAACTATTATGGTACACTATTATTATTTAGATATTATTTTGGCGACATTAATGATGACGAGGGTACATAAATCAGCAGAAGTCAACATGTATTAGCATTGTTATGTCCTTTAACGCAAGAAATGAAAGGGAATCGTTACCACACTATCACGCAGTTATGTTCTCACATTGCTAGGCAACGCATTGGCAACATGCCACCCTTTAGTGGGTTTTCTCTTTTGTTTTCTTTATTTGTTTTTTTATCCTACCCCAAATCTGGGACATTGAGGGCGGGATGAAACTTACGAGACCCCAGCCATGCATGGACGGAGACTCGAGCTCGTTCTATGGCATATGACTTCAGCTGCCAACATATTTATGGCCAAATCTATAACATGAAAATGTTAACCTTTACGTATTGACGTTTGAAGTTGAAAATGTATAAAGGGGTCTTTTCATGTTGCTCTCCAGGTATTTATAAAAGAACTTTAACACGATCTCGTACGGGGATTAGCCTGCGTATATACCTGAAATTTTTATATTTTATTTTTTTTTGGGGGGGGGGGGGCTGAGCGAGACATCCTATTTCCCCTTTATGAGAGTCCGACAAAATATCTGTTTCAATAAGTTCGGAAAGGAACGTTAATTTGTATTTTCACAGTGACACACTTCTTGAGCAACGTTACCAAGATTTAACTTTATCACTTTTATCATGATTTTAACTTTTCCAAAGTTATTATTCATTGAATACGATTCATTCTAGTTTTTAATAATTACTTATACTGGATAAATAGGAAAATTAAGATTCACTCACTGCAAGAGAATAGTAAGTTCGAGTCAACAAAGCGTTATATACTGGCTTATCATAAATCAAACAAACATCATTCATGCATGGTAGAGAGAAATCCCTGTATAGAGATTTTGTCTTCTGCTATTTTTTTTTCTTCAAAGTATACAGATAACACAGCAAACGCGTGGACGGTATGAGCTATCTGTCAGTTAGAGGTAAGGCTTCCAATATCAGTTTGATTTTAAAAAAAAGAATTGCAATGGGGAATCGTTGATGATTAAAGAAGAAGAAAAGAAGAGAACAAAGTTCAACCTATATACTAAGGTGACGAAGAAATGTATAATGTATATTATGATGCCTTCGAGAGGGAGCGAGAGGAGACAAGGGTTAGTACGATCAGAGAGGTGATACTCACCACCCTGGTACGACCATGGTACGACACACTGGGGTGTTCGTGTCTGGAGGACTGTTTGTGTGACAGTCACCATTCGACGACAAAGACGAATATTGTGATTTATGAAAGAGAATACAGCGATAAACAGGCGCGAAAATATCTCCCGCTTGTTGTTTTAGAGGAATGTCTATTCTGACAAATCGATCACAACCCGTCGATATATCACGTATACTTGCAATAACGAAGCTGATCACAGACCGACAGAAACAGAACACACACAAACACATGATCATAACACACATAAATACATATTAATATTTATTATCATTCTACACTTTTCTGTGTCGTTCCCATCTTCTGGCATTGCAGAGAGAAGTCAAGAACTGGATTCGGTCAGACAGGACTAAATTATTATACATGTATGTTCATATCTATGTCGAGCTAGACGGATCTATTCACACCTGTTCGTAAAAAAAAAGTAACACATATCGTTTTGGTTTATCCGCAATGTCAGGATAATAATTACGATTTCTTTAGAGCATTTTAGGATTAGAAAAAGAATACAAATACAGAGACTCCAACCCAAAGCACCTTCTGATCTGGAGATTCTCCCGCCTGAAACCCCTAGCAAACGGGAGACTCCAAGTTGATGTGTGCGAAGCGCGAAGTTCCTAGGGTTCTAGATGCCCTATGGTGCTATCTCAGTCTTATTTTTTCAACATGCAATAGCAATAAGTAAGAAATCCTTTCCAACGGGAGACGCAGAGCCAGGACGGGAGAAATTAAATCTCAAGCGGGAGAACGGGAGATTTTGCAAAAATGGGTTTTCAGCGGGAGATCTCCCGTCGAAAACGGAGTCTGTTGAAAGCCTAAAGACCAAGAAAGGAGTGCTGTCAGCAAACAGAAATATTGCCAGTATACTCAAAGAGCGTTCCAAACGTAAGAGAACAGCAGGAATTTTCTTATGACCTCTTAGAGAGCAAGGCTTCAATCGCCGTCCAAAAAGTCTAAACAATAATGGCACGTGATTTTACCTTTCTCACTTATAAGTAGTCGTTCTCCCCTGAGATACTTAACTTGATTCCATAATTTGAAAGCCAGTACTTATCATTGTCTCACAAAGTCTAAAAAGCAATATCATTATACCACTACAGACCGAAATACTACCAAAGCTTCAATTTGAATTTCAGTTTCAATTTATCACTGCAGGTTTTTTTTTCAAGAATATAACGTACAAAAACAAAAATACACTAACAACGATTTTGATTTAAAAAAAAGGAAAAAAAAAAGAAAAGCACTACACAAAGAACAAAAAAGAAGCACAACACAAAGAACAAAAAAACCCCATTATCTAAGGAAGATTACGTGTTCAAACAAAATTAATCAATCATTTAGACACAAAATACAGTAACTTGTTGCATTTTCACTTTCATGACATGTTCCATGTTGCAGGGGACATCACTCAGATTCAGATTCAGATTCATTTTTATCGTCCATAAAGGAAATTCTTCTTGTCGGCATAATGCATGACGAGATGACAGCCCTTTCATGACAGAACGGATAGAAAAATATTCTCAAATCTACTCAATTACGTCTTACAAGCACCACTAATCATAAAAAAATAATGCATTCACCACATTTGATCTTAGTGGTTTCATAGATCACAAGGTTTGTGGTTTTCTCCACCAATGACACGTCCGTCATATCATCATAATTTGATGCCCTAATTGTATCTGCATTGCGTCATTACCCATGCATTATGTCGTCAATTAAACTCTTCCTCTTCACAGATTTATAACCATTATCATTATTTTTACCCAAGTGATTGTGACGATGCATAACACAGAACAAACTGAAGCAGCATGAGTTCATGTCTTTGACATCATCCAGCAAGTCCCATGGTATGAGAGACGCGTAGGATGTCTGCCCTCCAGATAAGAACTGAATTAAAAGTAAGCTAGAAACAAATGATTGTCTTAGAGTATAAGAGCGAATTGAATCAAATCTATATCGTGTTGATGATTCCCGCATGTGCTTGGCAGACAGAAATCATGAAATATTACCGGATGGTAGTCCCCGCGTTCATCGCGTTGGTCGTGTCCTGATGTTTATCGAGTCCGACGAAACGACTCTTTCAAACTTTTTCCTCACCCGGGTCGGCCCAGTCTTCCCCCTCTTAGTTTCCTCTAATCCCATGAGCGACCGTTTACTCCTTATCATATCGATGCTGCTTCAAATCTTAAGATGCATCCTAGTCGTATATCGCCTTGTTCCTTTTCTTTCTTCTTTTTTTTGGGGGGGGGGGGGGGAGTTGGGGAGAGGGAGTGCACATAAGCTGTGCATGGCGAGGACACTGTTTTCTGGAAACTGGGTTTATTGTTTTCTACTTTCCGATGTGGCAAACGAATTTGTAACAGAAAGAAGTTAGGGTAAAAAAAAAAATCAGAAAGATACTGAAGTCAAAACTTGGTACATATTATGGTATAAAAAAAGAAAAGCTTGCTGTTAGTCATCCTTTCATACCTTTTGAAAAAAAAGTAATGCTGAAAACATTATTTTTATTCAGAACGTAACTTCTTGGGGGAATTATAGACTTATCACATCTTGTTATACGGTTAGTTGGTTGATTGATGGTTGATTGATTGATTGATTGATTGATTGATTGATTGATTGATTGATTGATTGATTGATTGATTGATTGATTGATTGATTGAATTTGTATTATCGATTTGACATTGACTTGACCCCTCCTCGCTCTTTAACATTATGATTTTTATCACCATCTTGTTTTTCGTCATAGGGACATTCTACAGCAGGATGCAGTGATACGTGTTTTCTTGCTTTTATCCAAATTTATCATGAAGCTGAGGTATGTGTATGTGACATGTATTACTAATCATGTAACTAAGTACGTAAGGGAATGTCATAGAAAACGAAAAGACCATATTTATCAAGTTAGACAGCGCTGACGCATCTACTCTCTAAAAAAAATCGAGTGAAAATATTCACTCTTATTCTACAGCAGGATGCAGTGATACGTGTTTTCTTGCTTTTATCCAAATTTATCATGAAGCTGAGGTATGTGTATGTGACATGTATTACTAATCATGTAACTAAGTATATACGTAAGGGAATGTCATAGAAAATGAAAAGACCATATTTATCAAGTTAGACAGCGCTGACGCATCTAGTACTCTCTAAAAAAAATCGAGTGAAAATATTCACTCTTAAAAGAGTGAATACAAAAAAGAATGAATTTCGAGTGAAATTGGAGTGAATATTGAGTGAAAATGTTCATTTTCACTCATTTTGGAGTGACGTCAGGGATCACTCCAAAATCTTCGAGTGATCCCTGACGTCACTCCAAAATGAGTGAAAATGAGCATTTTCACTCAAAATTCACTCTTTTTTGTATTCACTCTTTTTAGAGTGAAAATTTTCACTCGATTTTTTTTAGAGAGACACGCAGCTGAACGATTTTGTTTTCCATCAGAAGTTTTCACAGGCGGCCTATCCCTCTCCTCCACTCATCATCATTCTTTTTCTTGTCTTTCAAAATCCCATGTCTTGTACTGACAAAATTCATTCGTCCCATCTCTCACCATCGAACCATTCGATATCCCTGCCTAGTTTCCAATCCCCGGTAAGCACGGTAAACAATACCCACGAATAGATCCCTCATCCCCCAGCCCGCCCAAGGGACCTAGCCGTCGAGACAACCTGCGCTGCGTGGGGCTGTCAGGTTGCAAGCGTTGTTCCGTCATATTCCACTGATCAGAAACATCTACAGGTTAGAGCGTCCGTTGGGTTGTCATAGCAACAGTGGCGCCGGTTCATTTCAGAATCAGTTGAAAGGCATACGACTTTCGTTCGAAATATCAAGTGAGAATGGAAGTTTGTTTGTCGTGTAATTGTATTGGTACACTATGTGATATAAATTGGTGAGAGAGATGAAAAACAGTACATTGTATTTCGAGGATATTTTTTCTCTGTACATTGATACAATAGCTTTTATTGCTCGTCAGGGAAAGACAATGATGGTCAAAGATGCAACTCCAAGAGATTTGCATTATAGAAAGTAGGCTTATCACAAAGGAGAGGAAGGGAAATGACAAAATTACTAGGGAGATGAGATTGCGTTTACCGATTGAAGTTTGGTGTGTTTTCTCGCAATCAAATGTGACTATCGCGCTGACATCCTATCAAAGAAAAATGGAGCATATAAGATAGTTCGAAAGAAAAACAACTGAATGATAAGACTCTGCTCAATTCTACATACTTTTCCCTTTGATGATATAACCAGTGTGTGTGTGTATGTGTGTGTGTGCGTGTGTGTGTGTGTGTGTGTGTGTGTGTGTGTGTGTGTGTGCGTGTGTGTGTGTGTGTGTGTGTATGTGTGTTCTGTGTACAGGTTTTTACCATTATTATCGAGTTGATATGTAATCTGACTGTTTGAGTTTGTTTTGTTTACGCGTTGTCATCTTAAAGTTTTTTTTTTAGAGATGATATTTCATCTCTCTCTTTCTCTCTCTCTCTAGTGGAGTTTTTTTGTTTGTTTCTTTTTTTCCTTTCTTTTTTATTACTGACACTCAGAGTGTGCTCCTGTAGTTGGTGCGGTATGCTGTGATAGTCGACTACGTCACACACTTGACATCAAAATTACTGTCTCCTGCTCCAATTAAGACATATCATGTAGGCCTACATGCAAGCCTTTTTTTTGTGATGAGTGCAACGCGAATCGAAGTTGTATAATTTTCTTATCAGGATGTTGGTTTTCTCTCACCTTTGATCTTCTCTCTGTTCCTTGGGGAGGAGGACATTGGGAACCTTCCTCAAAGAAATAAGAAGCATAATCCAGTGCAATGCCAAATCAACAGAAATGGTACAAATTTCAGCTACTATAGTATACTGCGATGACATGAATTTTACGTGGCAGCTCTGAATGTTTTAAGTTTCCGTGAAACAGTATCAGTCACAACTATAGCATGTGTATAGATGAGATACTGATTTTGTGATCTCATAAGTTCTGGGTACGAAATTAAGATTCTGTATTTCATACAAAATTGAAAAGAAAGTTGTATTCTTTAATTAATGTCGGCTTGTAGATCTCTAGTAATCACCTTATTTAGCGGAAAGGGCGTGAAGTTGATAATTTCGCCAACCTATGAAATCAGTAACTATACAAGCTAAATGGAAAGGATATATATTAACGGCTTTATTACGATATAGAGTTACTATTTTCATTTTCGTTTACAAACCGTCATCTCATCCAATGTGCATATGTGGCTGCAAAATACCATATTTGATGGGGAAAAGTTAAGAAAAAAAATTCGCTTTATATTTTTCATATTCTACATTTTATATAACAAAAAGAAAATTTCTACCAATAATTTCATTTTGGTATATCTATTCAGGTTAATATGAGCATGGGAGCACTGAACTTTAAGTGCATTATGAAAGTAGGTCCTAGTGCAAGGGATATTGGGTTGAGGGTTTTTTTTTTCTCTCAATGTAATAACGTTTCCCTTCCACTTCGCTATATTTTAGATTCGTGTATAACCATTGACATAGAGTTTGGAATATGACCATACCAATTCTGTTGACAAAACTTTCCCCTCATATACTAGTAATAGACTAATATTACTGATTATACTGGTTAGATCTATAGACCGAATATACCATCTTGTCAGACAGAGAACTGGAAATAGAGGTGGGATTGAGACTG
This sequence comes from Diadema antillarum, assembly GCF_040938485.1. Lineage (NCBI taxonomy): Eukaryota > Metazoa > Echinodermata > Echinoidea > Diadematoida > Diadematidae > Diadema > Diadema antillarum. Next base: position 1,168,975 of record NW_027271446.1, read on the forward strand.
CTTAAGTATGCCGGGTCTCCCGAGGGCTAAAGAATCAGGACCATCTCTCACAATCATGTCTCTCGTTCTCTCTTGAAATCCGGGACGATCATGGGAGCTTTGAAAAATGCGACCTGAAAAGAAATTTGTTTTAGGTGCAGCAGTGTGTAAGATTAGACGTATGCAAGACCTTGCAGATTTTCACGGAGTTACCAGAAAAGCTTACATTGCTTTGGTCTGCAGCAGGTAAGCTGTCATCTCCACTCTTTCTGAGGGATACCAAGGTACTGTGAAGGTCTCTCTGGCTCTTATGATATGGTACACCTAGCAATTACGGCAATAAACACAAAAGTTATATCAGGAAGTAGGCCTACACCTCTGAACTACTTGAAATCTCACATTATACTTTATGCTCAGCAGGTATACGAGTCTACTTTTGTCAATGTGCGAGTTTACTCGTTGAACCGGTTTCACATCACTCTTAAAAGCTATATTTAGACGTCCATCACATTCCCCCTCCCCCTCCAACATTCTACCCTGGAGCTCTTTGGAAAGTCCCCCGCAGACCGTGTTTGCACGTGGAGTACGTGACAACATTTTTCAAGCGGACTATAACAGAGAAAGCCTAGTTTCTCTGTTTTACTGTGCCATAAGGAGGTAACAGTGACTGCCAAATCGAGATTCATTGATCAAAACAGAACTTTGATTAAATTAAAATTCTAAAACCTTTCCAACAAGACAGAGCTCACGAAAATCATATTCACGCAAACTCAAGCAATTTAAACAATACTTTGCTATAAGTTAGGCCTATCATGATGTAATATGTGCTGCATTTGTCTTCATCACATTGAAATGATGTCATGCTACTGTAAAACGATGTCAATACGTTCGAATGATATGAGATAGAATTTAATCTCGTGAAATGGATTGACCTTATAAGTAACCAGACATGGATGGTATTAATGAGCATTTCTATAAAAGAATTTTGTAATTGTCACGTGTCTTCAGACAGGACTATTTACGAATGAAAATAAACAGAAAATAATATGTTCCATTAGGTTTTTCACTAGACAAACGAAAAAAAAAAAGGCTGCTTTCCGATGTAGATGTGCAAGCTGTGTCTTTTGTCGCTGTTTAGACAATGTGTTGCTCACTTCATTGGTTTTTGTGCACCTGAATTGATATTCTGGCAAGCGTGATCAATTTTGAATGAGCGGAAAATATCTCTAATCAGCGTCAGGTAATGCGTTGCCGTGGTAACACATATAAATCACCAGTTTTGTTGCATGAGCTAACACCCTCACGTTTGGGTATACGGGGATATCGGTCACATTCAGCGATAGTTCTAGTTTCACTTGTATTTATTTGTATTCGAATTCAGTGCATATTTCTATAAATGTATAGTATTTGATATTGTTTGTTTATTATCTGTGTTACATTGATTGATTCTGGGTGCATGCACTGGTCGGTCAGGAAGGCCTCGAGCCTCGGTGATTAGTTTGCCTTTTACTCCCCTGGCAATCAGCGGTATGCACCTAGAATCAACGCATTCTTTATATCATGTAATATGATTTTCTGTTTGTATTCTATGATGAAATGCCTAATGAATAAATAAATGAATAAATAATAAATGAATGAATATAATGGAATAATGATAATAATGGTAATGACAATGATGATGATAATAATAATAATAATAATAATAATAATAATTATTATTATTATTATTATTATTATGATAATAATAATAATAATGATAATAATAATATAGGTTTTCCCGGTCAATTTCATACTTTTGTCATTCAAGTTCCTATTCCGAGCATTCGATTTCACGCATTCCACGCTCGCAGCACTGAATCAGCAATCAAATTCAAAATCCGGTCATTCGAATTCACTATCCGAGCATTCGAATTCACTGTCGGAGCATTCAAATTCACTATCGGAACATTCAAATTCTCTATCGGAGCACTCAAATTTAAGAGAGGAGCACGCATTTCATCAATGAGCAGTCAAATTCATGTCAAGCTGGCGACGGAATCTCGTCGGTCATTCAAATTCGTGAATAGACAACCATGTTCCAAATAATTCAATTCAATTCGCGTTTATTTCATTCAAACAGATAAAAAACATTCAGACAAAGTATATAAATAAATTCAAGTTGACAATAAAAAAATGTAACAGAATGTTACAAATAACTGCATTCAGTTTAAAAGAAGTCCTGAATTTAGTTAGTTTGGGGTCGTGTATGCATGTGTTTCTCATTTGGCTTTGAATATATTGGGATTTATGATGATTATTTATTTTGCAGTAGAGGTCCACCTGTTCATTGACAATTTTGAACTCGCGCTTAGCAAATAGGAATATACAGGCACATGTCCCTCGGATTGGACATAAAATGTAGGTCCCATGTGTAAGAGAGTCACAACTCATGCACGTAAAAGATCCCACTTCATTTATTCATCGCAAAGAGCAGAACATCAAACTTGACCCCATATGGAAGACCAGCTTTTGCAGCTGAATATGGGTTATCCAGCCATCTTGTTTGATGGAAAACGAAGCAAACAAACAAAAATTAGGCACTGTATAGGCCTACAGACGAGCATAATACGGAGGGTTGTTTGACACTTTCGAGGAAAAAAAAAAAACAATTTCGACTATATTGAAACTGATACTTTAACATTTTATACGTGTTGTTTGTTGTGTATTGCTGGCTTATTGATTTACTTTTGCGGGACTATGTGAGATCATTGTGTGTCAGTTTGTCTTTAAATTGATGAATTGTCATTATCATGATTATGTGGTTGGTGTTGGGGCGTTGTCAGCATGCAGTATCACCAAGAAATATGATTACAAGTCGCTGTGTTGTTTGGATGCACTGCTGATTGGACATTGCAATTTGAAATTTATTGAGATGAAAAACAAAGAATACATGAACAGAGAACAATGTAGAACCTGTAAACAACCATAATTACACTATATGCAAGCCTTTGTTGGTTGTGTTGGCCCTTTTCCCTTTCTTAAAAGTCTACTCCATTTTCCTCGTTAAATTGATTGCACAAAGTAGGAACTTGATCGCCTAAAAATGAATTTGAACGCTCCAAACAAGCTCATTGGGACTATCACGTGACTATCGCATGAATTTGAATGCACGACTAGGAAAGTCGGTGCTCGCATATTGAAATTGAATGCCAATCGTGACTTTGATTTCACGAACACGAAATAGAACGTCCATAAATGAAATTGATCGCTCGGATTCTGAACTTGAATGCCCGAATATTTTCGCGTGCGTGCGCTGCGTGAATTTGAATGCACATTAATGAATTTGAGTGACAAAAGTATGAAATTGACCGGGAAAACCTATAATAATAATAGTAATAATAATAATAATAATAATAATAATAATAATAATAATAATAATGATAATAATAATAATGATGATAAACAGGCTGTGCCTAGAATCAATACTCTCGTCATGTATATCATAATATTATGTATATGTACGGGGGCTGCACGCAAACCAAGCCACGCTTATGCTGTAGCCCCACTGTATATGATTCATTGTTGTATGTTTGTTGTACGTTTTGCTGTACATCGCGCAAAGGCAATGAAGAAGAAAATACTTTGCGAACAACTTATATTCATGTTTGTACATGAACGTGCATGTACAGTGATGGTACAGAAACCAATAAATCAAACCAAATCAAATCAAATATAAAAAAAAACTATATACAATGTATGCCATTTATAATGTCATTGCGGAACCCTCATGGAACATTAAGACTCTGCTGACACAATAAAAATTTAAAACAACAACAGCAGCAGCAACAACAACAACAAGGTGTGAGGTCTGGTTTATCATTGATACACGATGTTGGATTCTATTAGATGAGTTGCTTCCTCTTTAAATGAGAAGATGGAAAAGAGACAAAATGAAGTCAGACGATAAAGAGCAAGAAATGGAGAGAGAGAGAAAGAAGAGAGAGAAAAAACCCCGAGAGATTGAGGGGGAGAGAGAGGGATGATAAAAGACGAAGAGGGAAAAGAGAACGGAATTGAGAATGAAAGAAAATTGTATGACTGAGATAGAAATGTTTCATTTTGAGGTCAGTGTTGCAGATTTTTTCTTTTTTCAGATACCTATAATTTTGATTTTGTGTTTTATATCACTATTTTTAGTAAATAATTCTATTATATAAACGTATATTCAAATATCATGATGTAATGTCATCTTAAAATACCGTGACACGAGTCTGTTTTGTTCTATCCTGACTTTCTCCTATTATTCTTGCGGAATGTTGTTCAAGGACTGCATGCACTCAACACATTTTGGGAGGAGCGCCTTTTTCGTGCTCCTATTCCGAGACCCACATATTATAAATCAATCTAAAAGTCCTGCTCCCTCTTTAGATTCGTTCTGCAAGAGGAGCAGAAGAAGAAGAAATAAAAAATGACACGGTTAAGAACTGAACAAAGAAACATCCAAACTCGAATAACATTATGTAACGCCAGCTTAGACGTGGTGCTCTTAGTTACGCTGCCATCGATTAGATTCAAAAACCGATCGATCACGCCACCACGCATCGTATTCTTTCTACCAGCTTCTTCTTGTTGGAGTCAATTCAAAAGAGGTTTGCCAGCTATTTTCTTCTGCATGCCTGGATGCCTGTCAAAGAGACTGTTTTGGTATGATACGAAAAATCTTTGTCGGAGACTATAAACAGCCTGCCAATGAAGAATATATCCTTTCATCTATTTTCTTTTTCTGTTGACTTCTCCTGCAGTAGAAGGTCATCTCATGTTTTACTCCAAGAATTAAACCGATCCATAATCGGCACCGAAAAGATCTGTTTAAAAGGAAAGACACGGTATTAAGAGAAGAAAAAAAAAATCGACGGAAGGTGTACAACATGTAACTTTGCATTGACTGAGGAGAGCCTGAAGAAAATCTATATCCAGACGCCCTCTTCGATTCGAATCTTATTTTAGAGACACATGATGTAAGAGGGCCGACTGTACCAGTGAGATGTGTGATAGGCCAGCAGGATGTAAAGTAGACATAAAAGTATAATCTCCTCACGACATCGTTAGAAGTATAAATGGTGAAACGCTATAGGGTAATAATAAAGGCAGGGGCCCGAGGCAGAGCAATGGCAACGCTGAAGAGCTACCCTGGATGATTAAGATGTTATTATTATCATCATTATTCCCCGACCCTAACCCTAATCCGTATTATAATCTTGAACCTAATCCTAACCCTATGCCCTAATCTTTACTCTAACGTTATCACTGTATTTAGGCCGGGTTAATATTGCTCTCTGTGGGTAATTGCCCTGATATGTTTATTATTATCATTGTTATTATTACTGTATTATAATTACCATTATTATTATTATTATTATTATTATTATTATTATTATTTTCATCATTATTATCACTATTATTATTATCGTTGTTGTTGTTGTTGTTGTTGTTGTTGTTGTTGTTGATAATGTTAAATCAATTGATCCACTGCAAAAAGTCCGGTGTTAAATAGTGAACACCGAGTTGGTGTTACATTTTCGATGCTCATTTATGGTGTTAAATTAACACCTCCGGGTGTCATTTCCAAATTTTAAACTGTTTTTTGAAGAGTTTCTTAGTAACTGCACTTCTTGGTGATTTTTCATTTAAACAAGACGATCAAGAATTTTACATTAAAATACTAGATTTTTGAAAAAATGTGAAAATAAATTTACACCAAAGTAACACCAGCTGGTGTGGTCTCTTATTGAAGCTGGACGGGTGTTAAACCATTGATATTAACACCAACAAATATCAAATCAACACCATGTGGTGTCATTTTTGAATTAACACCAGTACAGTGTCAAAATAACACCAGGTACAGTGTCAAATTAACACCACGAAGTGTCAGGTGAACACTTTTCAACACCATCACAGTGCATTTTTAACACCTGTGGGTGTGGTCCTTTATTGAAGTTTGTTCGGTGTTAGATTTAACACCCGTGGTGTTAAATCTAACACCGATGTTTTTACAGTGTCCCATCAGGCATAAAATATCTGTCCGCAGCAAGCCAAATATAAAACCTACCCACAAATTTAAGACTAATTTGAATCGTTATTTTCACATCAAATTAAACCTAAACCCTACATATCGAAACCCTTACCATTACCCTTTATAAGTCTTTTGAGAAAGCAAGACCGCAGCAATTACTGCGGGAGGAAATATCATGTCACCAGAATCAATACGTGATTATTACTGCCAGCTTCATAGCCTATCTCTTCTTCAGTCTCGATCATGGGAAAACTAGGCCCATATTTTCGATTTAAAAAAAAGAAAGAATAAAAATCATTTATTCGGTGGTTGGTTGAAAGAGTTCCACGTAATGATTATGTGTTAATATAACTATTTAAGAATGTTGGAATGTTTGACATTCCATTATATATGATATTTGAAAAATGATTTCACTTTTTATGACATTTTCCAATTATATTCGTACACTAAGTTATATGGAATGATGCATGGCACAAATCAATGTTAATTGAGACATCGTGCACTGCTTCGTATGTTCACTGCTTCGTATGTTCAATGCAATGCAAGGATCCTCAACAACTATAGCATCGCATTCACCACACAACTTTGATCTTTCCTCAATTTTCCCCTGTTTTGATTAAGATTTTGTTCCAAAATATAAAACAAATATCGTACTCTGCTTAATTGGTTTCTGGCTAGACTACGGGCCTTGGTGCCTCCGATAGCATCGTTCACTTCGGGGCTGCGCTATCTGCACATATTCTGTTAAGAGTGGAGTTACCTCTACCCACGTATAGCTCCAATCAAAACCTCTCAAGGCGAAAATCGTTGTACGAAAGGTTATTGTTATAGTCTTTTTCATAATCTTTCATTTAAAAGACAGATCTGAAGCACTGGCCTCGATATATACGAAGAGATCTTTTTTTTTCTTGTTTGCTTTCAACGCATTAGCATTTTTTTTTTAAAGTCTGTGTCCTAACATAAATAATGAGCCAACCAGATACGATGAAAAGCATACGCACACCTGCCATTGGCTACTGAGATTAATATCAATCCACGGTCATTAAGATTTCCCCTCCAAGGGCCACTGACCTGCCAAGTTCTTTACTAAGTATACAGTAAGCGATCAAACCATTATAGCCCTGCAAAATGATAAATCATCTGTCATAGGCCTATCAGCATTATACTGAGGGTGTATAATTGTTTTGGCAAGCTTAACGACAGTCGTGGAAGTTTATCATGATGATGAAAAGCAAAACACCTTGACTTTAGGCAGTCTTGGGATGGTTTGCGTCAATATTAGCATTAACTGAATTGAAATAAAATTTAGAGATACAAAAAAAGAATAGTGACACCTATTCTGTGTATCCACAATATAGCTATCGATGCATGATGCTATCTTTGCCTTGCAGACCTTCCGCTTCTTCTCTGCCTCTTAGCAGGGAGGTGAGAGGAAAGCTCCCTGCTCTTAGTTTGTATCATCTTGTTGTTGTTGTTGTTTTTTGTAAAGTCCCATCAGTATAGTGTTTGTGTTTATCGTTAGTTAGCTTTGTTTATAAGCCCTTGTGTATAGGCTGATGGTCCTCTTAATGGTCATTATTGTACTTACCAAAAATTCCATTCTCTTTTAGTGATTTGTTGAAAGAGCTACAGTATATAGCTTCACGTGTAACTATTTCAGAATGTCGGCATGCTTGTAATTCTCTATGGTATTGTATAGTATTGTTTGAAAAAAAAATCCGTTTCTTTGAATTACAACATTTCCATAGGATACTAGTATAAAAGTGCAAAAAGTTGGGAATTAGATCTGAAACACCGAGCTGGTGTTAAATTTCTGTACTCATTGGTGGTGTTATACATAAATCGAACACGGGTGTCACTTCATATAAAACTATCTCTTTAAATAGGTATGTGATTAGTTCCTGTTCTTCTTGTTGATTTTGAACTTTAACAAGACAGACAAGAACTCCCCCCCATAACGTGGGCCTACTTGTTGAAAACAAACAAACAACACTGTTGTGAACACATTTACACCGACCACAGTAACGCCAAAGGGTGTGGTCTCCTATACACTGGGTGGGTGATATATATATATATATATATATATATATATATATATATATATATATATATATATATCTTATGGCCTACTATGAATTAACACCGGCAAATGTAAAATCCACACCATCACAACATAGACCTACTTTCTGCACATATCGGTGTGGTCCTGTATTGACACTGGTTTGTGTTAGATTTAACACCCGCGGTGTCAAATCGAATACCGATCTTTTTGCAGTGAAATGTGAAACACTCAAAGCAATTGTGACATCATCGCGCTACTTTTGTACTGTCACAATGATCCCTCCAAAACATCTCTATTCACCTCACGACTTATCGCCTCATGTTTGTTTTAACTTTTGATCTATAAAAAATAAAATTAATGTGCAAGTATTGACATACTAATCTCTAATACTAATATCTAATTTTGAGTTTCTGATTACAACTATGAGCCTTCAGTAGTACTATTAATCTTCGAGTCTTTACTCCACAGTTACTAGCAGGGCCGACGTAGGCCTTATAACTTCTGTATTTTGGAGTCACCTCTAACCATGGTTTATGACCAGACACTCTCGAGGTAAAGTGATTCCAGAACTAATCTACAATTCCGATGTTGATGTTCCCTTTTCCAATATACACGAATCATTGATAATTCGAGGCTCTTTTCAATCACTAGTGACAAACACACGCAGCAATGTGTGCAACGGCTCTTCGATTGACCAATCAATGTTATAAAGAGAGTGATTTTCTCTAATTATGACAATTAGGAAATTGATACAATGACAGTCCCATAATTAACTTTGTAATACGCTAACTTATACAATGTTGGAAATGTCACGGAATATTCAATTTGTTATCGATAATGATTGATGGAATCTAACTGAAACTTTGTTATTACAGCGTATTACATAATTTTTTAGATCTGCGATGCCTTGGTGGGCAAGTGGCATCAGACGCCGGAGGCCTGGGGCCAAGAAATCGGGGCACTGGAGTCCATTCACGTTTTAATACTGTAAATCGGGTATAAGAGTTGAAAGGCCTAAAAAAATCATGATCTAATAAACAAATGATAAATGAAATATTAAAGTGCGAGTGTTACTAGTCAACCAAGGAGGACCCCCCCCCCCCCCCCCCAACACATTTTCTTAAACAAGTACTATCTAGAGTACATTAGTGTACTTGTTCTTTTCACTCTCTCTCTCTCTCTCTCTCTTCATCTCTTTTTGTTTTCTCCATTTTTAACTTGCTTGGCCCCCATTTCGATCCATGTTGATACCATAGTACACATTTGTAAGCGCGCCGGTCGAACGACCGCACCGCCCTTCGTTGCTTGTGAGAGGATCGCGTACTGTGCGTAGAACAAAATCATAAAGGGCTGGGGTAGGGACCGAGACCGGGAGCGAGCGAGCTCAGTAGAGCAGTGATTATTGATCTTGGTCGCAATGCACACTCTTTCACCAGTCTCGCCTTTGTGATACCGATTCAGCTTGTCGCCAAACATCTGAAGTGTGCGGAATCTCGACATGAATAATTTGTGCGGCATGGAACCGTGACGAAAAGCGGATCATGTAAGTTTACAGACAGATTCTTTCAGAATCGTCCTCTAAATACAGTCACGGGTCTTTACACTCAGTTGCGTGGCCGACCAGACCTCGCGGAGCTCGCTCGCGGGAACTACCGGGGCAATACGTTGCTAGGGAAGCCCTTTTGATAGGAGTGTGCGGTGATCGTGACTTTCATGAAGTTATTGTGATAAAAAAAAAATCCCGAGTTTCCTTCTGTGTTCAGTGAGAATGACTTAACGGCGTTCGAGATTTGCCCAGTTTTCTTTCACCAATGGCGTGTTTTCCTATTTGACAAGATTGTTTGTTTTGATCGTTACTTCCCAGCATGATGGACTAAAATTCTATCCTCACTCGTGTTCATCACTGCTGATCAGTGATGCATCAGTTTCATTCAAGGATCTTGTTGATGATCATGTTACTGTGCTAACAGTTAATCCTTGCGACTTGAGAACCTTACCAAGAAGATTTGAGACTGATTTTTTTTTTTGTGGCAAGTTTATGTTCAAGTTGATTGCCTCAGCAGAGAAACCATGATCTCTGTTAACACTTTGGACCAATTTCTGACTTAGAGACCTCCTGCTTGGCTTCTGCTCCAACTCCATTTCAAGATGAGCAGTTATCATCATCACCATCTGTATGTGAATGGTAGCAAGGAGTAAGTATTACTAATGGGATATTGTACAATTTGAGAGCATGTTATAGACTAGTCAGTTCCAACTCAGTTAAGTCTATTGCTTGATAAACTTGTGCTGTGACGTGCAGATAGTGGCAGAAAACAAAGCTTCTTACAGACCATCCCTACGTAATGTACATTTGTACAATTGTATGGCTATTGCTAGTCCATCACCTCGATCAGCCATCAATTTGTATGACGTGGCTGCTAATTAACCGATAGAAATATCACTGTTTGGCTTAGCCAAACTTGAAATGGAAAATTTCATACTTTTTTTTTGTTTTTGCTTTTTTTTTACATCAGGTCTGATTGTGAATAACTAATTCTTTCCCTCTAATTTCACTTGAATATCAAAACCAACTTTAAACATGATGTTTGATTTTCCTATCTAGCAAAACTTCTGTAATGTCACAAAGTTGTCATTAATGTAGTTGCATTGTAACTATTACCACGGAATGCAAAATCTTACAAAGTTAATAAACAAAAGAATTATTGATAGATATTAATCATGATCACATATGATGACAAGGAAATGAAATGATGATGCCATCAGATCACATTTCTTCCATTAGCATGACTACAAAACTTCACTAGAATTCTGCATATATTTATGTGATTTAAGCTAATTAAAACAGAATAAAATATACCCTTTGCATCAAATATTACTTGAGTAGCAGTGATTTAGCAAGTACCAGTAGTTCTTTCTTTCTTTCTTTTTATTTAGAGTGAGGAGTCATAGTCACTGTGTTATTAACTAAATTTACAGTTATTATCTTGTTCTTCAATCATGTGAGGAAGGAGTGATGGAGTATGAAATTCATCAGTATATTACACCAAATCATCTAATTTGCATCCTTTATAATCTGACCTTTGTTTATTGTTTCTTGCAAATTAAGAAAATTAGAAGTTCTGTCCAAAGTTCTTGTTGGATTTGTCTCGTCATAACAAAAGTTTTATTGTTTTGTTCATTATCTAGGCCTTGGCCTTTTTATAGGAGTCAATTTGAACTGGAAGTTGAGTTTTTCTGTAAGGATTATCATTAAAATAACAAGATGATAAAATTTGAAAGGCAGTAAATTGACTTTGCACTATTAATTAAATGTAACTACACACATAGAGCATATGAATCAAGCAAAATTTTACTTGCTTGACAAATGTATTTTTTAACACTTGCCATTAAAAAAAAAAAGCAGTTCCTTGCGTAAGGAATTGGACATGAAAGCTCAAGTTATGAGGCATAAATTCATGCCCTAAGAAAAATCTTGTGTTGATCAATTGAAGGCAAAATTAATTTATGATATTCAAAATATGGTGTTCAGTTAGAAACTTCATAAAACATTGATGAAAAATTATAGTTCTATGTCTGAAAAAAAGTAACATGAAAATAAAGTCTTTGCATGTCACAAAAAAGTTAGAAAAAAAAAAAAGGGACATGAAACTTATTTCCCACCATGAAAAAAAAAGAAGAATCTATTAATTTTTCACCCTCTGGCACATAATAAGACTTTGATATAACCTAGAAATATGTGATATGAAAAAACAATTCTTTCACAAAGAACGAAAATAGTCATACCCACGACAATTGGTTTGATTATCCCATTTTTACTGTCGAGTCCCTCGTTTATGGAATCACCCACATTATGCCTATGATTTTGATTAGTATGTCAAGCTGGAACATGTTCAGTTCTAGACTTGTCAGGTGATATCGGAATACAAAGTGCTGTATATTTCACTTCATGTCAGAGCAATTGAAAACATCAAATACAAGTCAGCTCATTCTGCTGTGCCATCAAGTTTCAGTTTGTAGGGCAAGAATCCAGATCCCGCAAACATCTAAATCTTGTTACGATGGCGTATCGAACATTATGAGTTATACTTCTACATACCAATTAAGACATTTTGATAATGATTTCAATAATTCATTTATTTTTATGGAATGGGTTTTCGGAATGTGCCCAATCAGGAGTGTAAATATTACTCAGATGTTTTGCCTTTGTTGTTGTTGTTGTTGTTGTTGTTATTGTTATTGTTATTATTATTATTATCATTCTTATTATTATCATTATCATTATTATCATTATCATTATTATTGTTTGTTTGCCCTTCTTCTTTTTTTTAAATTTTTTGCTAATGCATACGAGTACAAAAAGTGTGCAGCAAAAAAGCATCTATAGTTCTGCACTGCATGCTACAAACTGTATATCCTGCGCCAGATTGCTAGCTCTTCTGTGGGACTTTCCTTTGCATGCAGCACAAACCTGAACAATATTTACTGGCACTTTGAATCACTACGGTCATCTGCATGGCTGATCAAAGAGTAGCCCCATTGCATTGCAATACAAAGTTTTTACTGGCTGATATCACAGTCTTTAAGCTCATTTTATAAAACAAATAATGTGCAGGTTTAAAGCCCCCTCACACCTGAGCAAATGTAGGAGGATGAAGGGGGACGAATGGGAAAAACACACGAAATGCGCGCGAATTCAATGATTTCAAATAAAATTGCCTTTAAATCATCCGATTGTAAACTAAAGTCAAATATGATTAACGAACGGGAAGCGAAGGATAAATATGACATGCGAAGGATAACGATTTTTCGGTTCACTTCTTTGAGTAAATTGCGGCCGAAGGCAAGCGAAGGATTGATATGACCTGAAAGACGAACGAACAATGAGCAATGGTTGTAATGATATGGCGTGCGATTGGAAACGAAGATGAAAGAATAGATCAGGCGTACTCTACGTGTGTGTGCGCTCCTCGGGGAGTATAAAAGCGACCAGGTCCGTCCAGATTTCAGTGCAGCCAGAGAAATCATCCACGCAACATGAAAGGAAGAGGCAAAGGCAGAGGGAACGCACGAAAGACTGCATCAACCGGGAAGAAATCCACCACCTCGGAATGCTCACGACCACAGTCTGAAGTGCCGCCTCCTCCTGACAGTCCCGCAGAGGCACAATCACAGTCTGCCAGTCCACAGTCACGGTCTCCAATCCCGCCTCTATGCCAACATCAAGAGGATGCTGCCAGTAATGCCAGCAGTGATGATGAGGATGGAGATGCTACTCCACAACCAGGCACCAGTGCAAGTGGTTGGTCACAGAGAGCAGCTCAGCATGCGCCAATTTTTTTCGTCAGGTTATTCGCTCGTATTCGTATCACTTCGCAATCCATAGTTTGTCATATGTAGTACATTATGTATCTCTTACACTTGCCTTCGTGTATGATGCATCGCTATTCAAATTTAGTAAAAGTCAATCTTGGTTTCCCTTCGCATAGAAGATGGCAAGCGAAAATACATTTGTCATAAGTATCTTCCTTTCTATGCGCAAGTCATATTAAGTCATCGTGTTGCTTCGTTTAGGGTTCTTTCGAGATCGGTCCACCTTGGCAAAAGCGCGATGAGGGACTATGCATGACAATAGCACACCAACGATAAACGAATGATTACCGCAGACTAGATAAAAGATGCAAATTCAAGCAAATGACAGACAATTTTTCAATTTGTCAGGAAATTTTAAACATGTTCGGAAATCCCGTGCGAATTTGAATAATCGCAACTGTTACAAACCTAAACACGAAGGGTTAATATGATTTACTATCAATTACCATTGAAAACGATTTTTCAAAAAATGCCTTTCGCCAGCCATAGCAAGTCATATTTCAGGCAATTCGCTCAGGTGTGAGGGGGCCTTTAAGTTTGCGATGTTAGTGGAAATACAGCACCCTCGCAGGTAATTCACAATGTCGTGCAACATGCACTCGGCTGTACCTCGTGCAACATGCATTTGGCTGTGCTTCATGCATATTACACTATTGTAATTAATACCATCGAGTGCAATGCATATCTTGAATAACGCACTCGTACCTTTGCATTATTTGGATCAAAACATCAATATAGCACACTATGATATACCATAGTTATGGGTTAACTCGGCCTACATGTTTGTAGATGGTAAACTTGGCCACTTGTAATGTGCGTGCTTGGGGCCGAGTTTACCCGCTAGGCTGAGTTTACCCATAACTATGGTATTTATTTTGTTCCTGACCTCACACCATATCTATCTTCTGTAGTCTTGGAGTTAATTCTCTGTGATTCAAATCTTTAAATAGTTTATTGATTAAGTGGGAAATTAATTGCATTTGCATTGCCTGTATTCACCTTTCATCACAAGATTAGTAGAGAAATCCATGTATCATAGCTTTAATTTTATACCCTATTTATTTACCTTTATGGTAATCTATATACACAGTGTTTACCTAAGCTGTCATTATGGTGGATATTAAAATGATGAACCTTGTATTTCTGAACCTAGAATTTAGAGTGCAGTTATGAGAGGAATGGTTCATGATTGTAATGTGTTGGTTTGACAGGTTGTCATTTATTACCATTGTGTGTGATCTTTGGTATTTGGTATTCTGTACAAGATTACACTATAAGTTGCAACTGGAAGACTGCCCATATGATATTCTTGATACTAAATTTAGCACATGCCAGTGCAGTCATGAATTTGCTGTTAGGTTTAGTTATTTTTTGTGTGAACTGATTGATGTGTGAATTGTTCTAGTTCTGTGGTCTATTGATGACATAGTTGTATCATACAATTCCGTCAGGATGTACCATTTCTCATGGTGATTGGTGTTTGTTTGCTTGAAGTTTGTTTTTGCACCATGAAGGAAACAACCGAAATGTTAAAATTATGTACAATATTCTACAAAAGAGAAATTTTTATGTCATGACTGCATGAATATAAAGAGATCAGGAATCTGAGAGGAGAGTGTGATAATGGTTGCAAATCACTTGGAGATCACCAAATGTTGGATCCCAGCAAAGTGAATCTAAAGCAATGTTCTTTGATCACAAAACTTGTATACTACTACTGGTATTACTACCAAATTTCCGAGTCCATCTTTTAACCCCCAGATAAGTTACATTTGTATTCTCAACCCCAGTGGATGACAGAGAGAAAAGGAAATTTATGCATAAAATAATCCTTTGTAATAAGAAAAAGAAAAATCTGACTGTGATCTGTCCCTGATATCAGCTGTGTATGATGCTTGTGAACAGACACACACCACAAACCTTGGCATCAAGGCTATGACATGAGATGATGCATCTAGGGTTAGTACAGCCTTGCCTGATGATGTATGGAGTTGTCTAGTTACTCTGAGACATAATTTGTTTTTACTGAAAGTTAGGTCAAATGTCACTATGTGGGGAAGCCTCTTTCCCAAAACTTTGGGGCATGATATGTGAATATGGTTAGCTATTGCTTCACGATACATTCCTCAGATAATGTAGTTTGACTTGATTTTAGTTTCATTTTGTCTTTTTCTACAGCTGAGACTGTGAGGGAAACCAGCAGCTATTCTTTGTTCTGACAGATATGAACTTTGATATAATTATGAATGAAAATTTAAATACACAACAAAATTCCACCTAAAAAGAACTATGTGTTTTTGATGTTCTGTTAAGTGAAATATAAAGTGAAATATAAGTAGAATAACCCCAAATGTATTGTTTGTTTGATTGATATTGACCGACAATTGTGCTATTGTGACTTGTTGAATGCTGCCGCTGCACTGTACTGTAACCACTGTTGTGCATTCAGTGCCAGTGACAAGCGTAGCACCAGTCATGCCATCATCTCACAAACTGTTCAAAGTTACAGTCAGCAGCAATAATTGGAATACACTGTCCTGTCATGTATTTGCTTGGTAATGGTTGAATGTGTGTTTGTTTTGAGTGAGATTTGGCGCTGAAAATAATGCGTGAAAATAAAATAAAAAAAAAGAATGTCAGCCAGTTGACGTCCGGATAACACAGAATCTGGATAGTCAATAGCTGGACAAGTGAAGTCCTCCTGTACATACAATTTTTACAAGTTTAGTGTAGGATATAGAAGCATTTGGAAAATAAGTGACCTAGAATAAACATTATTTTGATTTGTGGCCAAATTGGGAATTACGCCTTATGGTGTTTAGCCCTTGAGTATAAGTTGCTACCTACAGATAGAATTTCAAGGAAATTTTGGCTGTTAGCATCAGGATATGTCTCAATCTTAGAATCTTGATCTCTCATTGATAGTGGCAGTACAAAATTCGATCTCACATATCAGATGACCTATCACCTACATCACACCTGGGAGTGTGGGGCAGAGTCCGATGAGTGAAATTTAACCTTTCCACCGTCATCTGGTAATAAAACAAAAATTACTACTGTGCCATTATTCCATAATGTTCTCATGTTCTGAATCCTGCAGCAGTTCACCTTATTATACAATGTAACTATGCACCAGGAAATAAATCATTCCAACAGGATGGGTTTAACATTGCATGCTCAGGGTTTGAGTTATTTTCTGTTTTAATTGAGCTGTGACGTTAGTATGCTCAGTTTATATCCGTCATTGTCCATGATTGTTAATTATAGAAACCAGGGCGCTGTTTCATAAAGCTGTTGTTAAAGTTACAAATGACTTAAGAATGACTGGTGATCAGTTCTGATACAACTGCTTTACTTTTATCAGAATTTCCATTCTGATAACCTGATCACCAGTCGTTCTTCAGTTGTTCATAACTTTACGAATATCTTTATGGAACACCCCCTATACAATTTAAAGTAATGTTTGCTGTGGAGTTCATAATTCTAGAAGACAATGGCAATGCATTATGTTGAAGCTATTATTGATGCTGCATCAGCATGCAAGGTGTACTATGTGATTTGCCACATAGAAGAGCAGGGGAGCACACTCTATGAATTTCACTGTGGGGTGCTTTGCATTCTGGTTTATAGAACTACAAAATGTACAGTGTACTTAAAGCAGGTGATGTGACGAAAGAATAGTACATCAGACATACACTGCTGGATATGTAGAGTTTATCTTGATTCATTATCTCAACCTAGTACATGATCTATTGTGGTGGTAGATAGCTCACTGTAGAACAAATAATTGCTTTGTCATCAATAGTGTCAAATATCACACCTCTGAGATATTAATTTCTTCTCTAGAATTGAAGACATACATCATGATACAGCTGTGTTAAAGTCTACAGTTGTTCAGTTATGTTCTACGCCACATTGTGAGAAAGATCCCTTGGATCATTTCACCAGTTGACAAAGTGAAAACACTGCAGACATGATTGATTGGATAAGGTATCCACTTTGTTTCCGTGCTATTAAAATGATGACATTTTCTCATTATTGAATTGGATTCTATTGTATCATCTCCCAGGTGATCTATGATCTCACTTTAATTGTTCAATGACAAACAGCATTCATTCGTATGCCCAGCAACTCTACTGATCATTTTCCCCCAATTAGAAAGCAGAACTTTATATAATACTAATAGGTCTTTTGGGGTGTAAAAGTAGGTGTAAGATAAAGGCATATTAGGATATTTTTGTGTGTGAATGCAGATTTTTTTTCCTTTTCTTTTTTTGGCATTTTGTTTTGGTTTTTTTCCTGAAAGGTGTATTATTGGAAAAAGAAAACAATCTTATCCTGTGCAGATAGGAAAGATGATGCAGTTTTTATTGTTTCATACTGCTTATTGCTCACATGAAATGTTAATAAGCAAACATATCATGTTGCAAAAGTAACAGAGGTTTTCAGGTTATTCAATATTTGGTTTGGATGTGCAGAGGGGGGAATTGTTTCTATGTGATAGGTCCATGGATACATAAATAGCAGAACAGCATGTTGTCTTTAAATGCATTGTTATGATTGAGATTTCTCAAACTCCAATGATTTTTTTAGACTGACTTTGAACTAAGATCTAAGATGTCTGAAACAGAAGGTAGGAAACGTACCCTAGCAGGCATTAAATGAATGCAAACAAACAAAGTAATGAACAAAAGAAATCAAAGAGGCATACAGTAAACAATAATAATGCCATACACATTCACTTTACTATTGGCAGAGTCCTTCGAATGGAGCTTCAGTATTGTGTATTTGCTACTAAGCATTGTATGGTACCTT
Organism: Diadema antillarum; assembly: GCF_040938485.1. Taxonomy (NCBI): domain Eukaryota; kingdom Metazoa; phylum Echinodermata; class Echinoidea; order Diadematoida; family Diadematidae; genus Diadema; species Diadema antillarum. Next base: position 1,187,256 of record NW_027271446.1, read on the forward strand.
TAACAAGGCTTCCTTTTTTTTCACTTGATCAGATTACAAAGTTTTCAAGAAGGATTACGGCTGCTTAGCCACAGGTAATGTTATTTGTCTTGAGATAAGCCTAATCTTTTGTTCTTAAAAGGCCTATCTAGGCCTGTCTCTAATAAAAGTCCAGAATGTGTTCTGCACATTCTGTGTGGAGAGGGAGAGAGAGAGAGAGAGAAGGGAAGGGAGGGGATGAGCGAGAGCTGTTGGAGAAAGACCGATGTAATGGAGGCACTTTCCTCCAAATTTTTCTTGTTGTTTTTCATGCACTCATTATTTCTGTTCTAGATCAAAGTCAATTTCAAACTTTTACAATATGCTTTGTGATCATTTTCATTGTCCTTGATTCTCATTCCACCCTTAATTAAGTTTGACCCATATACAGGCATGCAAACACTGACATCCTTTTGTGCAATGAAATGTTGTCATGTGCACCTTGCATAACTATTTTTGTGGCTAAAAATATGAGAATAGATATGAAAGTAACCCTGCACTGCTATCAGAATGTAGGGAATAAGAGAGAATTATAATGAGTATATTTCAGATGACCCACAGACTATGTTAATGTAACTAAAATAGTTGTAAATAAAAACTGTATGCATTTTTTTTCTGATATCATGCATTCAGCATTTGTGCCTAAGTGCAGAAGTTGTCATCATTACTTTTATTCATTACGAATTTTTGCTCAATCCTTGTATTGTTCAGTAGTACATCAAGGGCAATGTGATAATACAGATTGCAATCTCAAGTAGAGAAGTCTGAAGTTTGATATTAGCCACTTCAGCTGGTGCCACTGTTGAGTTCATCTCGTACAAATTGTAATGCTAACCACACCTTATGTGTAAAGGTAAATAATCAGAAATAGATAATGTCAATTGTTTATACCATGAATCTATCTAGTTATTTTTCTCTTCATGATAATTAAGTTGGAAGACTGTTAGTCATTATGTTGCCATTTGATGTCTCAATTTCTCTATCAATCTTTAATGTTTATATTACCAATGCACAGTTGATATAATATCATACTCAGATGAATGATACATGGTGTTGTGAAGATGATATGATAAGATTTTGATACCCAGTGGTCATATTATTTGCAAAAGAAGTCTTATACTTTGACATTTCATCTCTACCTCAATAAATATTGTTTGTCAGTAAGGAACACTAGTTAGTTGACTTGTTTTATCAAGTGATATGAGTGCATGAAACAGATATCACTTTTAGCGTCTATTGTTCACTGTGAGTGAGGATCTTTTCATTGGTCGGGGTTGGGGGGGGGGGGGTGTGTTCCTGATAGTGAAACTGCAGACAGGCATCGTGTAATGAATATACCTAGTCACACTTTTGGGGGCTTTTCCTACATTTTTTTTTTTTTTTTTTGGGGGGGGGGAATTTTTTTGTTTCTGAATCAATAGATTTCCTTCAGGAGAGTTTGAAGATATTCACACTCAATAAGTTTCCCAATTTGAAGAGTTTCTGAGGAAGTAGCACAATAGTAGTTAATATTTAGTGTTCCCATCGATTTCAGTGGCATTACATACTAGTACTTGCCAGATAGAGTTTGTGTTTGAAACTTTTATTTTACATATATTGCATATAATATCTATATAGACAATCAGCATTTGAGATGTGATCATGTGCTTCATATCACTATTTTGCATTCTAAAAAAACTTGCATGATTTTTCTAATTTCTGTTTTTCCCAAAGTCTGATCAATGAGAAGACAAACATCATCTGTGTTTTGTTGCCGTCAGAGCTAATGGTTCAAGTGTTTGATGAGATGAAGCAACATTAGACAGGAAATATGCTATATACAGTTATTTAAGTACAGATAAATAAAAATCAATACCAGGCATATCTAAGAAAGAATAGTGTTCACATCCCCAAACCTCAGTGGGAGCTGGTGACACTTGGCAAGGTTCAGTGCAAGAATGGCAAGAATTCAATTTAGGAAAGTAAGAAATTCCATTGAGGGCAATGACTTTTGACATTCTATTGACTTGAGTTTAGTGGTTGTGAAAAGCACCGTTGGAAATGAGAGTAGATACTCGTTTGGCATTTTCACCATACCAATAATTATTATTTGATGAAGGCAATCTGTCAGGCCTTGACACATGATTAATTTGATGATGCTAAACAAGAGCAGTGGTCATAAGGCTTCCATTTCCTAGCATTCATTGGTCTTTTGGAATGATTTCTAGAAAAGGGTTATTTTCAAGTCATTTCAAAGCCCACTAGTTTGAACTCTTTGATCTATAAATGTAAATAATGCTCTATCAGAATCATATATTTACCCAAATTGTTAGTTATTCCATCTGTATCTTGTAAGGACATCTATTTCATAGATGTTCCACTACTCACTACCCTTTATATGAACTGATGTGGTTAGCAGCTTTGTATCACATAAAATGATTGTACATCATGACATGTTAATATCTCCTTAGTCATAGATTCAGAAAATAAGAGTTTGGTGCCTCTCATCTTACTAGTAAAATATCAGTTGATTTATGTAAGCCACATCATAAAGATTTCTGTCCCGTACTATTAGTCAGAATACCTGTGTTTTGAAATTGGAGCTCTGACATTTCTTTTGTGTAGGTATTGTACATCCTTCATTGAGATTGATTCTATCATCAGGATTGTGTATTAAAGCTGTCAATTAATTCTATGTCTCTATGTCTCTGTGTTGCTTCATACCTCTTTCTACTTGAAATATTTTTATGCCACTCTCTGCTTCTTATTTCCTTGTTTACTGTCCTCTGTACTCACATTATTTTCTCTTGTACTAAACACTGTCACAATTCTTTTAGAACTACCTTTTATACTTTATAGATACTGCAAACAACAACTACCTTTTGGGGCAAAGTTACCTCATTCAAAACTTGACCAAAGCAGTTATCCAGTGATTTAAAACTGCATTTTTATCTCAAAGCTACATTGAAGCTTTCAGTACAAATCAATTGATCTTTACATGTTTCGTGAACCTAAACACGGTATCTTTTTTTTTTGGAGGTTCTGCAGTGTGATATTTTCACAATATATTTTTCATGCATTGTTCCACATAATGGTTTGAATGCCATAATGGTGTATTCTATTTCTTTTGCATGAGTAACGAAATGACAATATATCTATTTTTTCCCATGTCAGATGAATACCCTGTAACTCCGTGTGTGGTCAAATAGTGGTTTTCATAGAAAGGCACTGCCTCCATGCATTCACTGAACCGCTCAGCGGGTTTTATCACAAGAATTTAGAGTAGATTTGAATAGCAGAATTGTAGTGAAAAACAACTGGAAAATAACTGAAATTGCAAAAAAACAAAAACAAAAACAAAAACAAACAGCTGAAACTTCCAAGTTTATGACTTTAAGTTATTTCATGCTTATGGCAGCATTTCAAGTGTATTTGTGTCTTTACAATCTGTGACAATTTGCACAAATATCAAAAGTCTGTAACAGTGGCCAGGCAGAGGAAAGGTACTTGATTGTCTGGGGCTCTATTGAATAACAGAGATTTGTCATTTCTTTTGAATTTTTGTTGTTTCTAAGAATTCTGATGGACTCCTAAAGTCCGACTATACTGACCCATGAACTGTTTTTTATTTCTCTCTCTCTCCAACATTTCATCAGAACATTAAGTTTTGTTGCTTTCATGAGAATTGCAAGTGCTTTGGTTCATCTGAATTGTAGGGAAATTCGATAAAGTAGACATTGAATTTTCCATTACCATGGTTACGGCTAACAGTAGTAGACAGGTGGGGGGAGGGTATTGGGGAAGAGAGCTGAACAAGGGCCATACAATCTAGCGGAGATAATAGTGATTGGTATTGGTTCTGGACTGGTTACTCAACTTAATACAGCAATTATTGATGGGACTGCAAGGGGTTCACTGTGTAGCACCCCTTCGGGACAATGAGGGGGGTGTATGACAAAAGCCCACAACTGGTGTATTTTGTGGGCTATTGTCAATTTGCTTGCGCTACATTGAGCAAGGTGAAAGGGGTATGTGGGTAGGGGGTGGTTCTCTTGGAGTGTTGAATTGATAATGCAGTGTATACCTTCAGTGATCTACTACTATGTGCCTGCACATCTTTTTATTTTCCCCTGTACTAATACTTCTCATATGAAGCGATGTGTATGCTCTTGACAAGATACTGTCTTTCCCCTTCCAGTTACAATCACATCTCTGATGAATTCTTCTTTGACTCATTTTCCTTCCTTTTGAGATGAATTCAAATAAAATGGCTTCACTGATATGCTTATGTTTTCCAGTTAGTATTAAGCTACAGTACCAATAATGAATCACTTACATGGTAAACATGCCTTTGATTGCATTTCAATTTTTATCTGCAGCATGGCACATGTCTTGTATTCTTTTTTTTATTAGGCAGTTAGTGTGGATCTGTATTATTATTTTATTTATTTATTTGTTTATTTATTATTATTATTATTTTTTTTGGGGGGGTTTGGGAGTGAAGAAAGTATGAATCGATGTTTACATCGTAAATGTGGAGGCAAAAACAAAAAGTAACTATGTTTGCCTCCCCCCCCCCCCCCAAACAAGATCATTTCCATGAGAAGGGTGATTATAATATAGGCTAATATTATACTGTAAAAGTGGATATTTTCGTGCGACTAATTTTTCGCGCTCGGCCGGATAAGAAGAGTTTCGCGTGTTTTTAATTCCGTGGTATCAAGACATCAATTACAGGAACATATGGCGAGCAGAAATGTTCGTGTGCTTTTATTTTCGCGCTAGTTTCTGTTTGCGCGAAATGCGTGCAAATTTCAACACCGCGAAAATTTCCACTTTTACAGTAGGATAGATATTGAAGTAAACTGCTCTGTCTCTTAAGCTCTGTACAAACTACAAACTTGTCTGCCCCAAGAGCCTGTGATTGTATCCAAGCCTGTTGTAGACTACAGACCCACCAGTATTGGTCCTTGTGACCAATCAATGCAAACATATGCTGCAAACAACTATGAAAACTTGTCATAATATGTCAGCAGAGGTGCTAGTTTATCATTTCCATGTGTAAACATGGACTATAAAATTATCCCATATAAAGAAACAAATATAGTTTGCAGATTGCCATCATACTCTGAACAAGTTTGATTACTCAAGAGGCCAGTAGACCCTGGCAGTGCTATCTCAGCTTGCCTTGTTGCTATGGTAACACAAACAGTCTGTTGGTACTTCTTGCCCAAAGAGGGCCTCGGGATGATACGTCACAAAATGTGGCGTGTTGCCAATCTCTGGTGCCAAGATAAGAATGACATTCCTCAACGTTAAAAACAGCTTTCTTTCTCTTCTTCTATCAATTTCAGAGAAGTATTCAACATAACCTCATTTTCTTCTGATGCCGTGGATGTATAACCAACTTCAAATTACGCTATAAAGGTTCTTCTAACAAGCCTATAAAGGCCTATAGATGTCAAAAATGAATATATCTTTCTTGCCAAACGTCCAAGGTTTGTCAAAGGTATGTTCACACCGGTGAACATGATTTCTGTCTGCTTGTACAACTAAGCCATATTAACCTCAACAATGACTGGCAGTCAAGATAAATTTACTACCTTGTCTTTATAAAGGAGGAGGTCTATGTACAATTCCAATTAAGGTTAATGTCTTCCTTGAAGTTTATTGGTGCGCTTGTCTCCGTAAGTGAATGGACATTGCAATAGCAAATTTCTTGTTTGGAACCAATAGTATGTAACACAATTTATAATTACTTTGACTTCCTTCTGAGAAATTGTGAATCTATTTTCATTAGCATTTCTAATTACCTTTCTGAATGGACACAGTATAAACAAGTAGGCTGCAGGGAAACATCAGAACAATCTAGATAAATGTGTGACACTGTCAATGCCTAGTTTGCATTGTACATGGCAGTCATATCTATGTAACATAAAATCTTTGTATGTTTGCAAAGCTTTGTAGCTCACCTGAGCCAAATGGTTTAAACCATGTACAGTAGACATCAGTTAAATAACAAAGTCCTCGGGACCGGCAGTTTTCTTTTGTTATAACAGAATCAATAAACAATAAAAAAACATAGGGCAGATAATGTTGCGGTCTGAATTTTTACTTCGTTGTAACCAGAATTTTGTTATATAACTGTGTTCATTATTACGGGAGTGCACTGTAACACTTTTCTGGAGCTGTCTTTTACCCTCATTTTCTCACTTTCCCTGCCTATGACTGTGTGTTCAGGATCTTTCTAAATTCTGAGTCTTATCTCTCTGTAACTTTTGTTTCTAGAACCTGGCTCGTACTCCATGTCATCAGACTGGCTCACTGCTTTGTACACTTCTTTTTTTTTTTCAATAACTATGTATACGCTGAAAACATCTGTATCAATGCACATAAAATGTGCATGTGTTCTTAGCATTAAATTTCATGTTCATTTTGCTCTTGCTATGGATAGTGATGCCAATGATGACTTGGAGATGCTGATATGGTTGTAAGTTTAAAGTTAGTCATGTTGTGTGTAGCATAGATTTTTTAGGTTTCACCCTTTCATCCTTTATAATCAGCTGACACACTTAAGTGACAATAATCCTTTGTAAAGCACCATGCACTAAATTGATTGCCCAAAATTAAACACAAAATGAACTTCAATTCTGACTCTTTATCAAAACACGGCAACATTGGAATCTTTCCTACACATATTCCCACGGAGAGAGAGGGAGAGAGAGAGAGAGAGAGAGAAAAAAAAAAAAAAAAAATGGAATGAGTGATTATATGATGCCAGCCAAATATTTTTAGTCAAGAGATTTTCCTGTCTTAAGGAATTCCTTTTAAACTTACACACGTAATGCTATAAGGAGATGAAATCTTTGAAAGGGAGACAGTGTTGAAGCACACTGCTAATGCACTAATCTTACTTACCTGGCAAATAACTCCATATGAAAGTTCGTCTGGGATGCTATTTTGTCAGTACTGTAATCTGTAAGGTCTTCTGTAAACTATTGTTATCTTTGTTGTCAGCTGTTTTATTAGTTGAGGTAATGCCACAGCTACTCCATACATGAATATGGCAAGCTAATGTACTCAAGTGTTTGGCCAGTAATAAGATTATAGGATAATGCAAGAAATGCCGGACAAGAAACACATGTCAGTTAGTTGTAAACATGTGTCGTATTTCAGTTGTTTTCTAGAATGTTATTAATGGTCATTACAGATGCAAGCTGTTAGTTAATCTTGGCTAGAGTCATCTCTTTATCTACAAAGTTAGTGTGTATTATGCCATATGGGTATTTCTAAGGTAAAAAATTGCATTTCATATATGTCGGGTTATTTTCTGTTTTCCATACATGTGCATTAACCAATACAATATGATCTTTTAGAACACTAAGAGATTTAACTCCAGTCCAAAATTGCTTCAAAGAAGTAATCTATCAGAATTTTTGCCAAAATGAAAAATTTTGGACAAACTTATTAAATGCTTGTCTGACATCTATATACTAACATAAGAAGGTCAATTATTAAATGTTTAGCAAAAATTTGTTGTCTTCCACTGAATGACTTTGTAGTGATTGAAAAAAGATATTAACCCTAACATTTCTATCTGGGGGAATACATATTCTTCCCACTTGCAAAAGTTGATAGTTTTATAAAAGGAGGCTATACGTATCTGCACTGGCTCTACATATCAAGCGCCTACATCTGAATTATTCAAATCATTGAAAACTCTGAAGTTAATGATATAAATAAGATGCAAATTGCCTCGTTGATGCAACGTTATCATTCACAAACTCTCCCTCCGTATTTTTGTTTGATAAATACTTTATTTTCTGCAAATCAATATACATAAGTTACATAATCATGAAAATGCAGGAAATATACAAAGTAAATTCAACGCAAAGTCGTTTGACTTGCATAAACCACGATACATATAAGTACATGTGTACATAATCATGAACATGTAGGATATATGTAAAATAGATTTAACACAGTCTTTTGACTTGCATAAACAATGATATGAAAGAAATTTGATATACAGTATGCATGTCTATGCAGCAGTGATAAGAATAACATTTATAGTTAAGAAATGATTATGCCGAGGGCCGCCATTATAAGCATTGCTTGAAAAGATGACCGGCCCGAGGATCATGATTAATGCTGATGTTCACACTTATTATACTAGATCATGTTACCAGATTCACTGATCGTCTTTCTCAAATGATAGGTCCAAATATTCATTACGGTATACTGGACCTGTATTGTGGAATGATTTGAACGTGAACCATGTTTTTAATGTACAATTTAATAATATTTTAAAAAAACAGTATAAAAAGATTCTTCTGAGTTTATACTGAAGTTCTATGTGAAAGTATCGGTTTTAGATTTTGGGTGATATCCTTATGTATCTTGACCATGTTAATTTGTTTGTTTGTTTGTTTCTGTATGTTTTTGCTTGTTTGTTTTCTCAGTTCAAATCTGTTTCTATACATTATTAGGTATGCACAGTCTTACAAGCCATTTAAAGGCTTTCTTATGTGCATTCCATTTTTCATCATTACAGTTGTTTACTTTGTGCTGATTTGTATAGCATATGAACGTAACAATACCTTGTGTTAACATTGTTTTGTTTTTTTATATGTCATGTGTTTTTTTTTTATCCTTGTGGAATGATGGAAATAAACGAAATGAAATGAAATGAAATGAAATTTTATTGAACACTATGTTTTATACTATTTCTAGACTAAATGGTGAATGTATACCGTTACATGGACTGACTAAGCCTTTGCAGTTTGGTCAGTACATAGATGTCAGTCCACATGCGAGAGTATTTGTGCACTTACAACAACCTAGGTGCTAAATCGCAAAAACAACATATCACAAAAATGTGACCTCATTCGAGGAAAACAGCTGCACACACAAAAAAATTAAATCTTTGTTACAACTGTAAGCGAAGTAAAGTAATTATTGCCTGACACTTGCCAAAGTTTGTCTTAAAGGTGACAATTTATCCTATTTCATTTTTCCTGCTTTGATCCTAATTTGCAATCACTGTTTGATTTTTTTTTTTAAGATTAAGTGTTCTTGCAAAATAATAGCACTAGGTTGCAATAACCATGAAAAAAATTTCCCTTGCTGCTGAGGGTGTAATATACGTAATGCATTTGCAGCTTCTCTTTGTACCTTTGCTAGTTGACTGAGTACCCTTTCTATAGAACTTTAAAGAATCCTGTAAAGTCAGAGTAAAGCTCACAGGTACAAGCCTATAATGGGCCCAAATTTAACACCCCATCCCCCTGAGAGAGAAAAATGCAGAAGCTCAATCTGCTGCTTTGTAGTGATGTTAGAAACAAGCATTGGTTTTTAAATGCCCGACTTACAGCAATTCCTGCAACCTTTGAAATGACAGTTTTCATGCAATCTAAAGTCCGATGTTGGTTCCTGTTAATACTTGACGTCCCTTACAGACAAGTTCATTTGAATTTAACGGTAAAGTCTTCAGCTATTTAAAAGTGAAGTATAGCTGGGAGGCAAGCTTAGGAGAGGTGTTTGTTGATGTCAGTGACATGGTCTTAGACTGCATGGCTTTACAAGTTAATCAGTACAAGATATTTGCTGTTAGAGAAGCAAGAGGGGGGGGGGCCTCAGAAATTGTCCTCTTGAGTTTGCTTTCACCCATTGCTTTTAAAAAGTGACAATAGTTTGTGATCTTCCTCTATAAAGCATTGTGTGTTTGTTTTGTACTATGTATAGATACCTCTACGCAGTGTAAGCTATGGACTAAATGCTATGGCTAAATCCATGACAATGAAGATAATTTTATTTTGAAGAGACAGTCACAAATGTTTATTTCGCAGTTACTATCCACAAGTAATATCTGATGGTCAATTTGCATTATTGTAATACCAAGTGAAAAAGAAAGGAACTAGGTAAAAATCTGAACCAGTCACCAACAAATTGTAATTTATAGCGAACAGCACTGCAGTCAGTTTTTAGTGCTCAGTTACGTGATTAAATTGAGACAATCATACTCAATGCCTCATCTCTTTTTCATTCTCTGTGGTCTTATTCATACATCTCCAGAAAGACATGCCACATAAATAAAGAGATTCGTTTCTTTCTTTGATCTTCTTTTTTGGGTGTAGAAAAGTACAAATTGTATGCGGTGAGGTAGTGAAAGTGTGTCATAGAATAATATCGTATTCCACTTTTGTACCCAACCTATATTCAAGGCATCAAAGGCTGTACCTTGAAGCTAAAAACTAACCTGACGATTTATGGGAAATGTTGATTTAGCCAACGAATGTAAGCTCTCTATGTATGTGATGCTTTCTGCTCTTGCATAATTTGCTGCCATATATTGAAACAAAAATACACAGATGTTTCTGCCGTGTTACTCAATAGGTTAATGTATCTCCAATCCCTTTGATGTACAGCTAGTATCACAAGCACTGAAGATTATGTAGGCTGATCAAGAGAATGATGATGGAGGCAAGACACATTTATTCTGCAAGAAAAACAAAACAAAACAAAAACAAATGACTAGGCAACAGTCTCTGTTTGCAGAGTGAATGGCTTCTTAGACTATGAGTGGCGAACACAGATTACAGGAATAGACATGTCTTAATGAGCACCCCTAATAATTAAGATGACCTTTGTTGCTATGCTACACAGGACTTGAAATGATGTGGTTGCTAGGGACAGCTGCAGTAGTCACAATAGTGATAGCTGAAGCACACTAATGTTGATTTCCAGCTGTGTTCCCTGATTGCTACAGTTGTATCATTCTGTTTGAGTCAGGTTCTCATATGGTACATGATCATCTCTGTGGTGATTTTTAAACCTCTTTTACAGTATATTGACTACGACGCAGAGAAGGGGTTGTGGGAGTGATAAGGATGGTGAAGGACCAAGAAAGGATTTGAGAAGATGAGGAAAGGATGAAGGGAAAGGGGTCAGATAGTGGGTTGGGAGATTGCACAGGGCCATCTTCTCAAACTTGAATTGGTAGAACCTATCCCCAATCCAAGAAAGCTATTTACAGTACAGAAAAAGTTTGTCCTGTATTAAAGATGACTGATATGAGAAGTGGATGCTGAAGGGATAGTAGAGATTATATTCCACATACTATTAGAATGTTGCAGTAGGATTGGTCAAGAGCTGATCACGTGATGAAGCGTAGTTTTGCCCATCACATCACCTGAGAAGAAAAGTTTGTTACACTCAATGTTGATGGTCCCTTTTGTTTCGCTGATCACCACACAGTCCACACAGTCCTAACGCAAGATGAGTACGCACGAAATAAAAGTGCGTTGCACTGTGGACTATCATGTGACCTAGGTCACTTGATAGTACACAGTGCAACACACTTTCACTTCGGTGCCGCACGGTGGGTGCGTGCAGCAAATTCATTGTTTTGTCATCTACGCACACACGTAGCCTAAGCCCTAAGGATAACTAAAGACACCTAAAACGGTTTCAGATGTGGAATAAAATGGGAATTTCTAGGACCCTAGATGTGGACTAAAAAGCAGATAATCAACTTTTAGTTTCAGGCAATGAGACAAACTATCACTTCCTCGGCGATCTGAATGTGTACGCTATCTTTCCTCAGCTGCGCTTTGGAAAGATAGCTATATCCAGATCACCTCGGAAGTGATAGTTTGTCCCATCACCTTCACCAACGTTGATTATTTGCTTAATTTTTATAATATGGCAGGCTGTGAGCTATTAATAAACAGTCAAGTACCATGCACAGTGATATGGGATATTAAAAGGAAAGTCTAGCAGGTATGTATTGAAAGGATTATTCATATGATATGGCTATGGCCCTCAATCTTATTTATCGCCTTTTAGATGTGATGCCAATTTGCAATTCATCACAAGAGACTGAACTCTAAGCTACCATGTGTAAAATTAAAAGTGCTTGCATATATCATTGAGAAATGTCTGAATATGATTTTTTTCCCCCCATGGAATCCATCCAGTCCTCTTCCACACTGTTTTCAATGTAGCAAGAAAAATGTATTTGAAAAAAAGAAAAGAAAAGAAAGGGATCATTCAATAATAATACCTCCTCACTTACATTTGTAGTAAGTCTTATCGTCGCTGGGGTGACAAGACCTCGTATAACAAAATGTCAAATGTTCAGGAGAGCAAAAAAACATGGCAGCACATGCACGAGAGCGAATGGGATAGCCTTTCATTTGACATGCCGTGGTGCAGGCTTCTGTTTTGGAATAAGACAGTTGGGATTTGGACAGGACATCCCAGCAACGTTATGCCATGGAGCTTATAATGGTTGCAATTTATACCACGCTAGCATCTTTTACTCATTTGACAAAGTAACTTCATATCATTTCAAGGGGATGGCTAGTAACTGATCAGTGGGAATCAGTGGAATGCTGGGGGATGATTGTTCTAATCCTTTTGGGATTTATTTTAAGAGTACATTATATATCTATTGTTGTGTGAAAATTATTTGCTTCAGAATGGTCTCATATTCAAGAAATGTGCAGTTCAATGTTTCCAGGTTAGCATGCCTGTACAGTGTTGGGGTTATTGTTAACGGCATATTCAGTACTGTAAAAGGAGGAATGTTTGTGTACTTTTTGATTTTGCGAGTTTCGCGAGAGCCAAGATTCGCAAAATTAAAATGGATGTGAAAGTTCTTGTCTACACTATATTCACTGAATGTTAGCTAGAAGCAACTCTCACAAGAATTACATGCCACAAAAAAAAAAAAAAAAGGCTGTTG